>NC_140993.1:242622396-242977693 GCF_052327205.1 Somniosus microcephalus
AGGTTGTCAATAGAAAAAATATAAGGAGCATAGTTCCTACAAAATGTTTTAATGTTGCGACATTGCTCTTGTGTTCCTTCCCTTCCTGCACAATAGAAAAATGCCTTTACCGGCCTGACAAATATTCCACGTATGAGACCCTGCCAGCAGGCCATCAACATCAGATGTGCAACCTTCTGTGCCTGATTTTTGCGGCAGGTACTTTTGGCCAGTTTAGTTAGGCTGTACTACTAACGTGGGTGGACCTTGTGTAACTTTGTAAATTGGTCAAATCAGGCCCCACATTGAATTTCAAAGTATTTCTTTTGGCTGGGAGCATTTTTGAGGTAGTGTATTGGATCATTTTACAATGTTTTTTGGGTTCATTGGGGCTGTCCTTTTGCAAAATTATGGCTTTTGCTGTGCTACACTCTATCAATGTATTATTGATTGTAAATTAAAATGAGGCATAGCTAGTTGAAACCGATTGATATTCCATTGAGTATTTGACTTCTGTTCGGTTAGAAAATTACAATTGCATTTTAAGTGGCAAATAGCTGTAGCAATAAAAGTGGCACCTTGGAAGGTTGGGCGGATGAAATTTAACTGTCAGTTCCCATAGTGTTGCACGATCTGGATGAGAAGGTCCACTTGATGGGACAGCATCGGTCGGTGCAAAGATGCTTCTACATTAAGTGCACACCAACCACTTCCCCAGGGCTCGAGTGCAAACTACGTCACTCCTACCCGTGGACGTCCGAGGATACCACTGTTTCACTGCAAGACAGTGACCGAGCTATGTGATCTGCAGCATAACTTATAGACTGTGTCAAGAATGAGGACGGCTTTCCCTGTTCTTGTCAAGATCACCATGGCATTAAGCATCCTTGGAACAGGAGCCTTCCAGGTCACTGCAGCGGACATTTGCCAGATAAGACAATGTCCAGTTTATCCTCCAAAAAGCATGTTACTGATGCTATGTTTATCAAAGGAAACACTCTTACTTTCCCTGTGGAAAGGAGAAATAAACTGGAGCGGACAATGTACTTTTATTGATGGGCTTCCTAAGGGTTCACAGTGTTGCAAATGGAACTATGAGACTATCTGGGCTCTTAACGCCAACCCCAACACATACATGAATGGGGAGGAATGCCACGCCATTCATATGCAGGCGGTTTCTAGCCATGACGAGGTGATCCTGCAATTAAGTGCCTGTTATCCAAGAGCACCCGAGGTGCTTTTGTTCTGCAGTAGTCCACAGCACCTACATTGTTTGAAGGCGCCAAGATGATAACTGGAATGACTTTTGGAAGACTGGGGTTCCTGACTCCTATTAGAAAATCCCATACAGCAGTGCAGTGGAACACCAGTGCACCAAGTTTTGTGACCTCCCGTCACTGTGGAGCATACCATTGGAATGCTGAAGGGCATATTCCATTGCTTAGAGCTGGGTGGGGTGCTGCAGTCGAATTAGTTTAATGTGTGCAAAATCATTACTGTCTGCTGCATGCTGCACACTGTAGCATTTCAAAGAGGGATAAGTATGCAGCTTGAGGATGAGAAGGCCAAAGGAGTGGCAGGGCCACACTTGCAGTGGGAGACAGAGGTGGAGGTAGAGTGGCCCAAAATTTGATCATAAATAAGTACTTCCAGTAAGTGACCCCTGCAATCTATAAGTAAACTTTGATATCCTACATAGTGGAGACTCTGAAAATAGCCTGTTATCTGTACTTGCCTGACCCAGCAGGTTGCACAATATCCTGCACTTGGATCCTTCTATCCTTCTGCCTGCAAACAGCATTGGCACACTAAACCAGGTGAAATTCAAGGTTCCTAATTTATTTGTGTCTATACAAAAGTGAAATGATCTATTTCCTACACCGTACTTCCCCTTTAATTGTAAGGTGTTTGATCATCTACTTCATTATAAACTGCTGAATTGCTCCCCAAGTGGGAGGAGAAACTATAGTATTGCTTAGAGATTGTGAACTTCTTAATGGCTATGGCTGTAACCTTCTGGATGCAGGAATCCCAGATGTATCTGCAACATCTGGAGCCATATGTTACAACTAAGTGCACTTGCTGGTTGGGATGGGAAGACATGCAGACATCTTGAGAGAGAGCTACCTTATCAGACTCTAGCTAAACGACTGATGAGGAACACTTCGACTGGAAGTCCAGCAGGCTACTTGAGAGCAGTCTGTAGAGAGTCTCTAATATGGGTGAAGCCTGCCATCGCTGCCCTTTCCAAACAATCTTAGTTTTCCCATCTGGCAGTTATACAGTCTGCTATTTAGCTGCCCAAGAACTCTGAATGCTATTTTCCCACTTTGGTGGCAAAAACAGGAAGGCAGATTTATTATCTGAACGGCAATAGATTGGGAGAAGGGGAAGTGCAAAGAGACCTGGGTGTTCTTGTGCACCAGTCGCTGAAGGTAAGCATGCAGGTGGTTAAGAAGGCAAATGGTATGTTGGCCTTCGTAGCAAGAGGGTTCGAGTAAAGAGAGAGAATGTCTTGCTACAGTTGTACAGGGCCTTGGTGAGACCGCACCTTGAGTATTGTGTGCAGTTTTGGTCACCTTACCTGAGGAAGGACGTTCTTGCCATGGAAGGAGTGCAGCGAAGATTCACCAGGCTGATACCTGGGATGGCAGGAATGACGTATGAGGAGAGATTGTGTCGATTGGGCTTATACTCACTGGAGTTTAGAAGATTGAGAGGGGATCTCATCGAAGCCTATAAAATTCTGTCAGGCCTGGACAGACTAGATGCAGGAAGGATGTTTCTGATGGCCGGGGAGTCCAGAACCAGGGGTCATAGTCTAAGGATAAGGGGTAAGCCATTTAGGACTGAAATGAGGAGGAATTTCTTCACCCAGAGAGTGGTGAACCTGTGGAATTCTCTGCCACAGAGGGCGGTGGAGGCCAGTTCATTAAATATATTCAAGAAAGAGTTGGATATATTTCTTGAGGCTAAAGGGATCAAGGAATATGGGGAGAAGGCAGGGACAGGGTACTGAATTTGGATGACCTAATTGAATGGCGGAGCAGGCTCGAAGGGCCGAATGGCCTACTCCTGCTCCTATCTTCTATGTTTCTATGTCCCCCACTGTTTTGGCTATCCCCAGAGATGATCATGAAAATGCCACTTGAGCATTACAAACCTCACCTGCAGCACTGCAGTGATACCTGAAGTGTTGTGCACATTCTTGGACAACTGCTGCATGCTGCTCTTGGGGACACTAAGGTTGAAGCCAATGCAGCGTGCTTCTGCATCCACTTGCATCTAAGGCAAGCCAAGTAGGATACCAGTCCCTTGCCTATGCACTCGAAACATGTGAGCGTGCAGTCTGCTCAGAAGATCTTTCCTCTTCCTCCCCTGCTCTGTCCACTTGCTACTTTACTAATTTTCATGAATTTCCTGCTCCAGGTGCTATTTTCTGGTCTAGTATTGGGTGCAAAGGGACTGTTTGGCGCAACGTGTGATAATTTGCAGAACATAGTTCCAGTGTGCCTTTGGCCTTCATTTTGGGAAAACACAAGAAGAGGAAAGGACAGCTGCTTGCAATGCAAGCCCAAGGCAAAAGGTGCCAAGAACATAGGACATTTTATTTGTAATGCAGCTGCTTAGAAAGCCCCTGGGGTTAAGGAATACCGAGAATGTGGGAAAGATTTCAAAAAAAGGATTGCTTGCTTGGGTGTGGCACTATCCCTCCAAACTTGGTCTTACCAATGCTTTCCACAGTTTCTCTTGGGAACAGTAAAGGTCATCTCTTCATGTACAGTGGGGGTCTTGATAGTTGCAGGGTACCCACCTGTCATGTTCCTCTCTTTGTGGTTATGAGCAGCTTTGACCTAAAAGCAGAACACTGAATATTAGAGGATCCTATATAGCACCCCTGTGATCACAATACCTTCCTCCCAGGGCAACCACTTTACAAAGGGAACAGTCTTTGTGGTGGCAGTACTTAGTTGCAGCAGAATTTTCAAGCTCCAAATGAAAGGTGTTGTGATGTTCCACTGCATATGTGCACTGCGTGAGTGCTGTGGAAAGAGAAGCATGTTGCCTTTATTCTGAGGGGCGGGTAGTAACAAATTCTGTGCGTCAGACCTTTCATGGACCAAGAGGCAGGAAAGGAGAACCCTATGTGAATCTGGGAGATCAGGTTCACCTTCTCGGCTACCTCCTCCTAGGCAGTTTGCACTACCACCTTGCAGGAGTGATGGCCGCCTGCCTCAGTAAGAGCCAACCCTCCATTGTTGCCATCTCCTGCAGCAGGATGTCCAGAGTTTCTATTTATAAAAAAACAATTTTGCCTTTGTTGCTCCTTTTTAGCCATTATTTCACAGTGCAAATGTAGGTTTTCTACAGGGAGAAAATGTTTTTCTTGAAAAGGTAAGAATTCTCCCTTGAAATGTTGATGGCTGGCTGGATTTTATGAATGGCAACCAGTCAGCTTGCAGGCCTGACTCCCTGCATATATTTTCCGTGTGCAGGAAGCCCAGACAAATTCATAGGCAGCCTGAGATTGCAAAATTTGACACGGCCCACGCTACAGGCAGTCACAATTTTTTTTGAGTTTTCCCTGTTGTCAGCAGTTGAGATATTCCCCACTGCTGTTTCCCTGTAGAACTTTTAACTCGATTTTTTCCCAAACTTTTTATCTTGTAGCTTTTTTTGTGAATTCTTTGTTCCTGGTCAAGAAAATAGTTTGCTGCATTTAAATGTTGTGTGGTGCACATTCTTGGCTTTTGCAAACACTGATGGCAACAGCTATATAGTAACCATTACATGGCTTAATAACCAATTTGTCATTTGAATTTAGTGACGGATTTTGGCAATAAAATGGCCCCGGTTCATTTAAAGTACAATTTTTAGGTTTTTTGTCTAATTGCTATGTGTCTTGCAAGGGCATTAAATTCATCAATGCATGTATAACGCTGGCCAGTTGACAGACTTTTACTGTGGTTATTTATCACTTCTTGGATTACTTAATTGTTTCTGTTAACATTGGAAAATCTTTTACATAACACTGCAATACCATCTTGTATATTGGATAAGTTGTTTCACACAATACTTTTTGGTCAGAATGTTTAGGTGGAACAGCATATCTTGTCTCTGTGATCTCCTCGAGCAGTGTCTGAGATCCAAGTCTTCATGAAGGACGAGAGAAAACGAGAGCGTAGGAGACGTACAGCAACAAAGAGGCAGAAATAGAGAGAGTGAGAAACAAATGAAGTTTCAGATCTTGAAATAAAGGGAAAGAACTAGTGGAAAAGACAAACTATACAAGAGACATATAGAAGAATGGAAACAGTTAAGTAGCCCTATACATGGGGGAGACTGAGAAAGAGAATAGTCAGATCGAAACAATGAAAGAACATCTTGGGCGAGAGAGAGAATCACAGAAACCCCACAGTGCAGATAGAGGCCATTTCGGCCCATCGAGCCTGCACCGACACATATCCCACCTGATCCCCGTAACCCCTACACCAACACATATCCCACCCTATCCCTGTAACCCTACGTATTTAATCCCCCTAACACTAAGGGTCAATTTATCATAGCCAATCAACCTAACCCGCACATCTTTGGACTGTGGGAGGAAACCGGAGCACCCGGAGAAAACCCACGCAAACGCGGGGAGAATGTGCAAACTCCACACAGACAGTCGCCCGAGGCCGGATTTGAACCCGGGTCTCTGGCGCTGTGAGGCAACAGTGCTAACCACTATGCCACCGTGCAGAGTGAGAGAGACGCACTCATTTATCGACCAGTGCATTCGGGCATTGGGAATGCCACGGGAGATAACTCTTAGCTTGACCTCGATAATGACAAGTGACACAAAGCAGACTGGGAATGGAAGTAGTGGCATCCTAGGACAACAGTGACCATAACATGATTAACTTTGACACTATCTGGGATGAATCAATATTGCAAACCAATACAACATTAAAAGGGTCAACTTCAAGACAATGAAGGAATAGCTTAAACAAATTTAACAGGGAGGGAATAATACTGAAGAAAATTTCAGTTGAGTACAAATGGACTACATGCATGACCATTAAGTATATACATACTGACATGAATCGGTCATTCATGAAAGAAAGACTTGTGAAGTGATGCTGAGCGGCCTGCGGGTGGCGCTGTCCAGGGAGAGTATAAATACTCTGGCACGGGCCCAGCTTGTGCAGGGACATTCTTAACAGGAACTAGTGAAGGACGCAACTAGACCTCCATGTTGTAAAACGGTTGATTAAAGCTTTGTTTAACGCTTAGACCAAGTGCCTACATCACATACTAAGGCTAGTAAGCATGGATTCAAGAAACACAATCCCAAATGAATCAATAAGACACTGAAGAGAATTAAGTAAGATAAACATGCTCTACAAAGCTTCTCAGAAGATAGGTGAGGAACTACACTGGGAAGAAAACGGGAAGCTACTGAAAAATGTTTTTTTTTTTTTAAAGGCAGTCAGAGAGGGAGACTAGGAATGACCCCAACCACTCTATCCTTGTAAACTAACCTCATCTCAAACCTTCATTTCCTCTCCAGAATCCTGGAATGTGTTGTCACCTCCCAAATCCATGTACTTCTTTCCTGCAACTTCATGTTTGAATCTCTCCAATCAGGATTCTGCCTCCACCAAGCATGAAAGTGGCAGTAGCTGGAAACCATTGGAGGGGGTTGTGGGGTGCTGCTCATCAGTGTGATGATATGGGGTGGGAGCAGTGATTGGGGCATGGAGAGGAGAAAGGATATGAATGCTCAGGGTGGAAGGGGCGAGATTTGGATGTGGTGGGGTGTGGGCAGTTTTGTCTACGTCACTGCTGTGGAATTCTACTAAATTACTACTATTTCTGTTTCCCCTGCCATGACCACAGCCCAGCCCACCTTGAGGCTGGGCGTTGGATCTTAGTGATGGGATTAACAGGGGAAACCTGTTTTTAAATTAAAGTGCTTTGAAACCATTTTACATAATATTTATAGCACAGAAACAGGCCATTTCGCCCAACCGGCCCATGCCATTGTTTATGCTCCACACGAGCCTCCTCCCACCCTTCATCTAACCCCATCAAGATATCCTTCTATTACTTTCTACCTTATGTGTTTATCTAGCTTCCCCTTAAGTGCATCTATGCTAGTCGCCTCAACTACCCCTTGTGGTAGTGAGTTCCACATTCTCACCACTCTCTGCGTAAAGACGTTTTTCCTGAATTCCCTATTGGATTTATTGGTGACTAATTTATATTTATGGTCCCGAGTTCTCATCTCCCCCCACAAGTGGAAATATCTTCTGTCAAACCCTTTCATAATCTTGCTATCAAGTCACCCCATAGTCTTTGTTCCTAGAGAATTTTTAACCTTTCCTGATGGGTATAACCTCTCAGTTCGGATATCGACCTGGTAAATCTTTTTTGCACCTTCTCTAGTACCTCTAATTTTTAATAATATGGAAACCAGAACTGTTCACAGTACTCCAAGTGTGATCTAACCAAAGTTCTATATATGTTTAACGTAACTTCTCTGCTTTTCAATTCTATCCCTCTAGAAATGAACCCCACTGCTTTATTTGCTTTTTTATGGCCTTATTAATCTATGTCGCTACTTTTAGTTATTGGTGTATCTGTACCCCCAGACCCCTTTTGCTCCTCTACCCCATTTAGACACTTATTTTCCAAGGAGTATGTGGCCTCCTTATTCTTCCTACAAAAACACACCACCTCACACTTAACTATATTGAAGTTCATTTGCTAATTAGACACCCATTCTGCAAGTTTATTAATGTCTTCCTGTATTTTGTCGCAGTCCTCCTCTGTATTAACTATCCCCCAATTTGGTGTCTTCAAATTTTGAAATTGCACTTCCAATTCCTGAGTCCAAATCATTTATGTAAATAGTGAACAACAGTGGTCCCAGCACCGATCCTTGTGGAACACCACTTCTCACCTTTTGCCAGTCTGAGTAACCACTTTTAATCCCTACTTTCTGTGTTATGTTTTGTAGCCAGCATACTATCCATTCTGCTACTTGTCCCCTGACTCCACATTCTAGGAGTCTACTATGCAGTACCTTTTATAGAATGCCTTTTGAAAGTCCAAATATATTGTATCTACTGCATTACCCTTGTCTACCCTTTCTGTTACTTCAAAGAATTCAGTAAGGTTGTTCAAGTATGGCCCCTTTTGAAATCTGTGGTGACTACTCTTTTTTTATATTTTCAGTTTCTAGATGTTTTTCAATTCATCTTTGAGTAGGGATTCCATTATCTTTCCTACAACTGACACTAATTGGTCAATAGTTCCCTGGACTTGTTCTATCTCCCTTTTTAAATATAGGAACCATGTTATCTGTCTGCCAGTCCTTTGGCACTATTCCTTTTTCTAATGAATTTTTATATATATGGAATAGTGCTTCTGCTGTCTCTTGCCTAACTTTTTGTATGCGCGGATACAATCCATTTGGACCAGGGATTTTATCCTCTCTAAGTTTGATTAGTTTACCAATTATCTCTCCCCTTTCTATCTTAAATGTCTTTATATCTTTTTTGATCTCTTTCTAATGTTATGCCCACCATTTTAGTCTTGCTGGTAAATACTGAGACAAAGTAATATTTAATATTTCTGCCATTTTGCTGTCATTACCTGTGAGTTTATCGTGTGTATCCCTTACTGGCCCTATCCCTATGCTGATTTTTCTTTGTTATTAATGTGTCTGTAGAATACTATTTCTTTGTATATTCCTTGATAGTTTAATTTTGTAGTTTCTTTATGCCTTCCTAATTGTTTTGAGTTCTTAATCTTTTCATATTCTCATTTGTTATCCTCCTTTGTTGTCTTATGTACTTAGTATATGCTTTTTTCTTCAATTTTAATTTTGCCCTTATTTCTTTATTCATCCATGATGTGTCATTACTGGCTAGTTTTGCCTTGCTTTTTAATTATGGGATACATTTCTCCTGGACACTCTTGATCACCGTTTTAAATGTTTCCCACTGCTGTTCTATTTCTTTAAGTAAATTTTTCTAGTTTATTTTCCCTAGTTCTATTCTCAGCCCTGTAAAATCAGTGCTTTTTCCCAATTTATTGCTTTGGTCTTTGTTTTACTTATGTCTTTCTCAATCTTTAGCTTAAACCTTATTACAGGAAGCTCTCTTTTAACCGGCACCTAAATATCCGGAAATCTCTCTTAACCGGCAAAATTCAGGAGTAGGTTCAGGTTAGTTTTACTATACATTAGTGGCCGTGTAACCGGGGTTCCTGCACCCGTGGCCGTGCAACAGGGACTCCTGGATCTGTGGCCGTGTAACCGGGGCTCCTGCACCTGTGGCCGTGTACGGGGCTCTCGTACCTTGGTAAGTATACCTCTCTGTAATCCGGACTTTTTGATCAACCGGCACCACGCCGGTCCTGTCGGTGCCGGATAAAAAAGAGTTTCTTGTATATTGTGATCGCCATTGCCTAGATGGTCCCCTACGCTTACTTCTCTTGTCGGTTCTGGTTTATTTCCCAGTGCTCCCTCGCTTGTTAGGTTTTTTACATACTGGGTAAGAAAGGAGTCCTGCTCACGTTGTTAAAATCTCCATTCCCTTTCGTTGTTTCTTGCCAGTTTATTTTGGGGTAGTTAAACGCTCCCATAATGATTATTCTGTGTTCTTTAGTCATTTCACATATTTGCTTACGTATTTCTTCCTCCACTGCCTTTCCATTATTAGGTGGTATGGAGTATACCCCTATTGGCTTGATAAATCCTATATCTTTTCCAAGAACATGACATTAGGCATCATGGCTGGCTGGGGATAGGAGAAGGACAGGACGCCTGGCCATGGACAAGGGATGGCACAGGGGCTCCAGGTTAGGGGAGGGGCATGCGGCAGTGGGAGCCGACATTTTAGGAGCTCTTAAGATGGATGGCATTGTGAAGAACAGCACCATCTATCTTGGAGACTAAGCTTGAAGGATTCCATTAGCGGCAAGTAAAATGAACAATTAATTAATGGTGATAGGAAAGTGTGATGGAAGCGGCATGACAGGAAGTAGTATTTAAATATTACTTGACGGGAAACGTGCGCATAGACAAAATATATAAAAATATAGTTATTTCTGTTCCTGTAATGCTGCTGTTCTTTCTTACTCTAATTCTCTGTTTCTTGTACATTTTTCTTTTTCCCTGTATGACACTTTTCTTATTGTGATGTCTGTTTTCTCACTCTTGCTGTATCTGTTTGCTCGTCTATATCTCATCTATCTTTATAGCTTCTTCGTTAACCTAAACACTCATATTTTTTTAAGTACGGGATTCACAAAGTGGTGGGCAACATGTATCGTATTGGAGATAGGTACTGGGATCAAATTGGAGATGCTGTTTGGGAGGTGATGAAACACTTGAGAGGAAATGGGAAGAAACAGCCTTATGGGATGGGATCTGTGGTTGCCATGTAGGCGCAGAAGATTGTGGACTGGGATGGAGTTTGATGGGGAGGGTTGTTATCTGAATACTCATGGGGCTTGGGTACTTCAGGGAGAAAAGGTAGATGGTATCTGGGGCAACTCTACAGGTGGGCGTAGAGATGGCTGGAGTGTGTGCTCTGCCAATACTCCACTGGGGAGGAACAGGAGAGAGGTCAGGACGCACTGAACGGGCTCGTCAGAGGTCCTTGGAGTTTAGAATCGGTGCAGTTTACAGCATTCTAGTAAAAGAGCAGTTTGGGGGAGCAGCACAGGAGTGACTTGGAGCACTATTGAGGCATAATGTGAGCAGAATCGTTTTATCAGAAAATAAAGCTGCCTTGACATGCGTGCACTATTGGACCTCAGGCCTACATATGTGTGATGGAGAACTTCTCTTGGCCCAAGTGATGAATTGAAGCTGAACCCAAGTACTCCAAATTGAACCCGGGCTTTTAATCCAATGCTTGACCTCTCGGGAAATGTTTTCCACGGATTTAAAACAATGCGGGCACGATGAATAAGAATAAGCATTTTACTCTGAATTATTATGTTATAAATGTTACCTTTACCAGTAAATCTGCACATGGTTGAAAATTGATAGTGGCTCAAAGTAGAATTTTTACAAAATTAGTTTAGCAATTTTGATTGGCCGAATGCAACTGCTTACCTGTTCAGGATTGGTAGCTTTCCAAAAAACACATATTGTTCAGTTTTCTGCTCTTTACTTGTTCCTCTTGGTACTTGAGTATATTCAAGGCTGAGAGAGATTTTTGGACTCTAGGGGAATCAAAGGATATGGAGATTGGACGGGAAAGTGGAGTTGAGGTCGATGATCAGCCATGATCTTATTGAATGATGGAGCAGGCTCGAGGGGCCGTATGGCCCACTCCTGCTCTTATGTTCTTACCAACTGAATTGAAATACCTTTGGTTTGTATTTAGTTACAGATTTTTGGTAATTTAGCAGTTAAGTTTCATTTCAACTAGTTGATGAATTTCGCCCTGCGGAAGTACAATGGTCTGAAATATAATGCCTTAAAGGTATGACACAACATATGTGCACTAGATGCAAAACTGTTAATTATATGGACAGAATATTGGAAATCTCTGTATTCTATAAAGTGAAATTTAGATGTAAAGTTATTCTTGGGAGTGTAACTGATGGAAAATATTTGTTTCTAGGAACCATTTGAATGCTTCAATGTAGCTCGAAACTTGCATTCTTTTCATAGGTTTAATGCACTGGTATTAATCTTCCAGAATTCCCTAGATTCTAGAACAGTCCCCAAGGATTGGAAGGTAGCAAACATAATCTCGCTATTTAAGAAAGGAGGAAAAGAAAAAACGGGGAACTATAGACTAGTTAGCCTGACGTCAGTAGTAGGCAAAATGCTAGAATCTATTATTAGGGACGTGGTAACAGGGCACTTAGAAAATTGTAATATGATTAGGCAGAGTCAACATGGTTTTATGAAAGGGAAATCGTGTTTGACAAATTTATTTGTTTTTTGAAGATGTAACTAGTAGGTAGGGTGGATAAAGGGGAACCAGTAGATGTAGTGTATTTGGATTTTCAAAAAGCATTCGATAAGGTATTGCACAAAATTAGGACTCGGGATTGGGGGTAATATACTAGCATGGATTGAGATTGGTTAATGGACAGAAAACAGAGAATAGGAATAAACGGGACTTTGTTGGGTTGGCACGCTGTGACTAGCGGGGTACTGCAAGGATCAGTGCTTGGGCTTCAGCTATTTATAATCTATATTAGTGATTTTAGATGAAGGGACTGAGTGTAAAGTATCCAAGTTTGCTGCTGATACAAAGTTAGGTGGGAAAGTAAGCTGTGAGGAGGACGTAAAGAGGCTGCAGAGAGATATGGACAGGTTGACTGAGTGGGCAAGAACATGGCAAATGAAGTAGTGTGGGGAAGTGTGAAGTTATCCACTTTGGTAGGAAAAACAAAAGCAGAATAGTTTTTGAATGCTGAGAGACTGGGAAATGTTTGTATTCAGAGGGACCTGGGTGTCCTTGTACATGAATCACAAAGTTAACAGGCAGGTACATCAAGCAATTAGGAAAGCAAATGGTATGTTAGCTTTTGTTAGAAAGGGATTAGAGTAAAAGAGGGAAAAATTGGGTATCGCCCATTTTGGGGCGCTAATACCGGCCTGGCGCAAAGTTTAGCGTCCGGCGCTAATTATCGCCTCCGACTGCAAAATTCGCCATTATCGTCCCTGGAGGTGATCAAGTGTTACACAGCTGTCTTAAGGCGCCAACGTCCGGGAGCGAGGCGCTACCTCAAAACGCTACCAAAGCTCAGGTGATGTCAGTTACCATGAAAGCCAGACAGACTGACGTCGTCTTGTTCTTAAAGGGGAGGGGACATCTTGCTGGCCAGCCATACCCTGCTCATTGCAACCTTGAATCTCGGCCTGGAGAGACCTCTAAAGCAATTGTGTTGGAACCACTAATGGATGGGCCCAGGGAAAGAGCTCTGTGCTTAGGAACCTCAAAAGTGGTGCTGAGGACCAAAACTCCTCAGGACAGCGTTAAATCTCTCCAGACGTCTCAACCTGTGTGTACCAAAAGTTTTGCCGACAAGAAAAAGTAGGAAGCGCACGCCTTTAAATAGTGCTCCCCCAGCCCCTTCCTGACTTGAAAACGTTCCCCTCTACCTGTCGTTCCTATCGGCAGGCGCTAAGGTAGGTCCAATTTCCGGTCCACAGCGCTACCGGGGCGTTGCACGCTCGACTGATGTCACGATCTGCGGGTGTAGGAGATCGTGGCGGTAGTCTTTAGCGCCGCCGCAAAACGACTGGTCAATTTCGCGAGCGGCGCTAAAATCGCCATGCTCGGGTGCTAAGTTCCTAGCGTCCTCCCGGAGGCGCTAATGGGAGGCACTAACCAACCAAATTTTTCCCCCGAGAAGTCTTATTACAATTATACACGGCATTGGTGAGGCCACACCTGTAGTACTGTGTACAGTTCTGGTCTCCTTACCTAAGGAAAGACACACTTGCCTTCGAGGGAGTGCAGCGAAGGTTCACTAGATTGGCTCCTGGGATGAGGGGATTGCCCTGTGAGGAGAGATTGAGTAGACTAAGCCTATATTCCCTAGAGTTTAGAAGAATAAGAAGTGATCTAATTGAAACATATAAAATTCTTAAGGGGCTTAACAGGGTTAATGCTGAGAAAATGTTTCCCCTGGCTGGGGAATCTAGAACACGAGGTCACAGTCACAGAATAAGAGGTAGGCCATTTAGGACCGAGATGAAGAGAAATATCTTCACTCAAAGGGTTGTGAGTCTTTGGAATTCTCTACCCCGGAGAGCTGTAGATGTTCGGTTGTAGAGTATATTCAGGGCAGTGTTTGATACATTTTTTGAAACGAAGGGAATTAAGGGATATGGAGATCGTGCGGGAAAGTGGAGTTGAGGTAGAAGATCAATCATGATCCTGTTGAATGGTGGAGCAGGCTCAAAGGGCCAAATGGCCTACTCCAGCTCCTATTTCTTATGTTCTTAAATGAGAGATTTTCTGATCAAATACAGTTGGGCATTTTAAAAATGCAGCATAGGCATTGTATAACATAGGTAGTTTCTGTCTCTAACAATTGAAAAGACCATTTAAGATGATGACATGGTGGTTAGGGGTGAAGTCAAATACGTTTTTTCTCCGCTCACCCCCAGCAGTCCTTTGCGCTGAAAAATACTGCAAAATCTTCTCCAGAGGATTTCTGCAAATCACAATGTCTGAACCCTGAAGTATTTTTTAAAAAACAGACCTATTACCATCACAGTTACAAATTGGTAACTTCACAAGATCTCCATGACAAAATTATTTTCTTTGATCTTATAACAAATTGGAGACGGGATCTGCAAAGTCTGTTGTGCTTCCTGTGTACTCCAATTGCTGATTCAGTTCCTGTCTGCTCCATCACTTGATTATCTAATGATGATCTACTCCCTCATTTCTGCTCCAGGACCATGGACAAGATAGAATTGATTAGATTGACTTTCCCTTTCTTGGAAAATGGACGTTCTTGTATGTGTTTTTTCCTACATTGTCAGATCTGGAGAAAAAAGAGTCGAAAGGGCAAAGTCCACGATCTGTGGTAAGCTGATCACAGCCAGAACAGCAACATGGGTGCTACAGTTGGTAACAGCACCCTAGTTTAGGGCAGGGATAAATTGGTCAGGGTCCTGGCTCCTTTAATTTTACAGTGACCACTGCTGGAATCAAATGATTCAGGACGGTATTTGCCTACACTGCGATATTCTCCACAGTTGGATAGGCTGCTTATACATAAACTACCACTTCTGTCAGTATCTACTTGTGGGACCTCGGGAGGGAGTCAACACCTGGAGGAGAGAAGAGGAAATTAAAATGGGTAAAGGTTGATGCTGGTAATCAAATACTGGTCTCTGAAGTCATGTTCTTGGACATTTGGGATTTTGGCAGTGCCTGTGCTATTCTCAGTGCCACAGGAGAAACCTCGTCTGTTTGGCTAGGTTCTTTAGATGGACCAAGTTAGCTTCTATTTTATGCCTGGCTAAAGATACTATTTGCCTTTCTCTGGCTGTAATAGATGCCATAGTGGCTTCTTGCACGTGATGGAATGAGATTGTGTATGTTGTATGTCAACTTATAATGAGGCCTAGGTGCAAAAAAATTAAAATCTAAACAGTGACCTCAACAAAAACAAAAATTTATGTAGTGCCTTTTAATGTAGAAAACATCCCAAGCTGCTTCAGAGAAGTGTAGTCAGACACAAATGGACACAAAGCCAAAGAAGGAGATATTAAGAGGGGAGACCAAAAGCTTGGTCAAAGAGGTGAATTTTAAGAAGGGTCATAAAGGAGAAGAGGGAATTGGATAGGTGGAGGGATTTGGAGACAGAATTCCAGACCGTGGAGCTGAGATGGCTGAAGCGAAGGGGGCGGGGGATGCATGAGGCCAAAGTCAGAGGAACCAGATGGGTTATATATAGAGGGGGTGGTGCAAAGCCATGAAAGGATTTAAACATGAGAATGCAAATTTTAAATTGGACATGACCAGGAACCAATGTAGGTCAGGGAAAACAGGGATGATGGGTGAGCAAGACTTGGTGCAAGTTAGGATATGGGCAGCAGAGTTTTGCATGAGCTGAAGTTTACAAAGGCTGAAGAATGGGAGGCTGACCAGGAGAGCATTGAAATAGTTCATGGCCTGAGTGAAGGTTTCAGCAGCAGATGGGTGGAGGTGGGTGATGTTACAGAGATGGAAGTAGGCGGCCTTTGTAATAGAGAGGATTTGAGGTCGGAAGTTCAGCTGAGGGTCATATAGGATGTAAAAATTCTGGGTCATATAGGATGCGAACAAACTGGTTCAGCCTGAGACAGTGGCTAGGGAATGGGATGGAATCGGTGCTGAAGGTGCAGAGTTTCCAGCAGAGGCAAAGATGATGGCTTTGCTCTTCCCAATGGATGAAATTATGGCTCATCTGAGATTGGTTGTTGGCCAAGCAGTCTGAAAGCATGGGAAGGTTGAGAGAGTTAGTTATCACATGCATGTGGAAGTTGACCCCATGTCTTAAGATGATGTCACCCAGGGACAGCATGTTGAAGACTGTGATAGGATGGAAGGCAGGAGAGAGTAAGAGACAAAAGGGATGATGGTGCAAGGCAAAAGGAGATGGAAATGGGACAAGTTAAGAAACAAAAGATGAGTCTGGATGAAGTGTAAATGGCAATGGCTGAATGATCGACAGTTGCCATGTGAGACAGAAAAAAAAATGGAATAAAAAGATAGGGGCAGAGGTTATGGTCTGAAATTGTTGAACTTGATGTTGAGTCCAGAAGGCTGTAAAGTGCCTAATCGAAAGATGAGGGTGCTGTTCCTCGAGCTTACGTTGAATTTCATTGGAACAGTGAAACAGGCCGAGGACGAAGACCTTTTCTCTGTCATAAAGTCAGAAGTGGGGCTGTTTACTGATGATTGCATAGTGTTCAGCTCCATTTGCAGTTCTTCAGATGATTAAGCAGTCCATGTCTGCATGCAGTAAGACTTGGACAAAATCCAGGCTTAGGTTGATAAGTGGCAAATAATAATCGTGTCGGACAATCTCCAACAAGAGAGCACTTAACCATCTCCCATTGGGAGGTGCTGTCAAAGAAATATTTGCTCCTTCCACTATGCCAGCAGTGTGTCGTCGCTAAAGTTTCTTGGGCATAACCTCCCGAACCCACGACCTCCACCACCTCGAAGGACTAGGGCAGCAGGTGCATGGGAATGCCCTCGCCGCTAAGTTTCCCTCCACGTCACACACCATCCCGGTATGGACATATATTGCTGATCCTTCTTCGTCGCTGGGTTAAAATCCTGGAATTTTGGGAGTACCTTCACCACATAGACTGCACCAGTTTAAGGAGGGCAACCATGGATGGCAGTAAATGTTGCCCTTGAGTGACCACCATATCTCGAGAATGAATAAATAATTAGAAAAAGATAAGTAAGATGAATAGTTTTGGTCTGAGCTACATGGTCTATCAGTATAATGGCTCGGATTTTGCGATCAGTGGCGAAGTGATGGTGCTCGCCGCTGACTCTGAAGAAAGCTGCCTTTTGGGAGAGAGAATTCCAGCTTTATTTATATTTATCTCTCAACTAACATCACTAAAAACAGATTTATCTGATCATTATCACATTGCTGTTTGTGGGACCTTGCTGTGCTCAAATCGGTTACCGCATTTCGTACATTACAACAGTGAATACACTTCTACAGGAAAGCGCTTTGGGACGCTTTGAATCTTCTGTCTAACACAAATCTGTGTCCTCTGGTTCTCAATCCTTCTGCCAATGGGAACAGTTTCTCTCTATCTACTCTGTCTAGACCCCTCATGATTTTGAACACCCCTATTAAATCTCCTCTCAATCTTCTCTGTTCCAAGGAGAACAACCCCAGCCTCTCCAGCCTATCCACATAACTGAAGTCCCTCATCCCTGGAACCATTCTTGTAAATCTTTTCTGCACCCTCGCTAAAGCCTTCCCATCCTTCCTAAAGTGTGGTGCCCAGAATTAGACACAATACTCCAGTTGTGGCCGAACCAGTGTTTTATAAAGGTGGTTCATAAATTCCTTGTTTTTCTACTCTATACCTCTATTTATAAAGCCCAGGATACCGTATGCTTTTTTTTAACCGCTTTCTCAACCTGTCCTGCCACCTTCAACGATTTGTGCACATATACCCCCAGGTCTCTCTCTTCATGCACTCCCTTTAAAATTGTACTCTCTAGTTTATATTGCCTCTCTCTCATTCTTCCTATCAAAATGTATCACTTTGCACTTTTCTGCGTTAAATTTCATCTGCCACGTGTCCACCCATTCCACCAGCCTGTCTGTCCTCTTGAAGTCTATCCCTACCCTCCTTACTGTTCACTATACTTCCATAGAAACATAGAACATAGAAACATAGGAGCAGGAGTAGGCTATTCGGCCCTTCAAGTCTGCTCCGCCATTCAGTATGATCATGGCTGATCCTCTATCTCAATACCATATTCCCGCTCCCCATACCTCTTGACGCCTTTTGCATCTAGAAATCTATCTCCTTAAATATCAGCCTTCTGTGGTAGAGAATTCCACAGGTTCACCACCCTCTGAGTGAAGAAATTTCTCCTCATCTCAGTCCTAAAATGTTCTTCCCCGTATCCTGAGACTGTGACCCCTCGTTCTAGTCTCCCTGCAACCAGTCTGTCCAGCCCTGTCAGAATTTTATACGTTTCAATGAGATCCCCCCTCATTCTTCTAAATTCTAGTGAATACAGGCCTAGTCGACCCAATCTCTCCTCATACGATAGTCTTGCCATCCCAGGAATCAGTCTGGTGAACCTTCGCTGCACTCTTTCTCTTGCAAATATATCCTTTCTTGGGTAAGGAGACCAAAACTGCACACAGTACTCCAGGTGTGGTCTCACCAAGGCCTTGTATAACTGTAGTAAGAAGTCACACACAACACCAGGTTATAGTCCAACAGTTTTATTTGTGTGACTTCTTACATTTGCCCACCCCAGTCCAACACTGGCATCTCCACACCATAACTGTAGTAAGACATCCTTGCTCCTGTACTCAAATCCTCTTGCAATGAAGGCCAACATACCATTTACCTTCCTAACTGCTTGCTGCACCTGCATGTTTGCTTTCAGTGACTGGTGTACAAGGACACCCAGGTCCCTTTGTACATCAACATTTCCCAATCTATCACCATTTAAATAAATTTTGTGTCATCTGCAAATTTTGAAATTGTGCCCTGTACACCCAAGTCTAAGTCATTAATATTTATCAAGAAATGCAGTGGTCCTAGTACCGACCCCTGGGGAACACCACTGTATACCTTCCTCCAGTCTAAAAAAAAACAAAAACCTTTCACCACTACTCTGTCTCCTGTCACTTAGCCAATTTCGTATCCATGCTGCCACTGTCCCTTTTATTCCATGGGCTTCAACTTTGCTGGCAAGCCTATTCTGTGGCACTTTATCAAACACCTTTTGGAAGTCCATGTATACCACATCAACCGCATAGCCCTCAACAACCCTTTCTGTTACCTCATCAAAAAATTCAATCAAATTAGTTAAACGTGATTTGCCTTTAACAAATCTGTGCTGGCTTCCCTTAATAAACCATACTTGTCCAAGTGACTGTTAATTTTGTCCCGGGTTATCGTTTCTAAAAGCTTGCCCACTACCGAGGTTAAACTGATTGGCCTGTAGTTGCTGGGTTTAACCTTGCAACCTTTACACAAGGGAGTAACATTTGCAGTTCTCCAGTCCTCTGGCACCCTCCCCCCTGTATATAAGGAGGATTGGAAGATTGTGGCCAGTACCTCTCTAATTTCCATTTTTACTTTCCTCAGTATCCTAGGATGCATCCCATCTGGTCCTGGTGACTTATCTACTTTCAGTACAGCCATCCTTTCCAGTACCACCTCTATCAATTTTTATCCCATCCAGTATCTCAACTACCTCCTCTTTCACTATGACTTTGGCAGCATTATCTTCCTTGGTGAAGACAGATGCAAAGTACTCATTTAGTACCTCAGCCATGCCCTCTGCCTCCATGTGTAGGTCTCCTTTTTGGTCCCTAATCTGCTCCACCCCTCCTCTTACGACCCGTTTACTATTAACATGCCTATAGAAGATTTTTGGATTCCTTTTTATGTTAGCTGCCAGTCTATTCTCATGCTCCCTCTTTGCCCCTCTTATTTCCTTTTTCACTTCCCCTCTGAACTTTCTGTATTTAGCCTGCTTCTCACTTGTATTCTCAACCTGGCATCTGTCACACGCGCCCTTTTTTCTGCTTCATCTTACTCTATCTCTCTTGTCATCCAGGGAGCCCTACCTTTCCCCCTCGTGGGAGTGTACCTCGACTGTACCCGAACCATCTCTTTAAAGGCAGCCCATTGTTCAATTACAGTTTTGCCTGGCCTCCTTTGATTCCACTTGCAAAGGCAATACCACTTTGGAGTGATTTAAAATGTGCAGTATAATTACCCTGCTAAATGTGTTGTGTTTTCACACTGATGTTAAAATGTGAAAACCTAGTTACAACAAGTCTTTGTTTAAAATAAATCTTTCTAAAGACAGTTTGAGAATAAACTTGAGTGCCTATTGAAGTTCTTCCGGATTTTTTAAAATTCGATTCTGACAAAAGTTGGGACACAGTTCATTTTTTTGAACTCTGAATGCAAGAATGGTCCAAATCAAAAATATCTTGTGGTGCTTGCACTGCAGCTATCATAAAATCATGAATACATTTCTGGCACAAAGCTTTTTACTTTCATACTTTTTTTTTTAAGCATCATATGCAAACAATTTCCTGTATTCCTGCCCTTCCTGCCAAGTGACCTAATATACCAGAGGACTTATGACAATTGTCAGCTTTTTATACTTCCTTTTCTTGTCGCAATTTGAATCATAGCAGGCTCTTCAATAAAACTAATTACTGCAGTATTTTCTCTGAAGAAAAAAATGAACACTAGCTTAACCTTGAAGAGGCTATAAAAAGAAAGACAGCAAAACTGCCAAAAGTGTCTACTGTGTGACTTATAGATATGGCATTAAGAAGCCTTTGTTTCATCCTGAAGTGATTTTGAGCCGAAGCATATGCTTGGTTGAGTAATATCCTGGGACAAAAAGTCAGCTCAGTGAATTGCATGCAATTTTTAATTTTTGTGCATATTTTTTCTGTGCAACTTAAGTCAAATAACTTAGAATTTTTATAATGGTAGGTAGATAATATAAATAATACATGTGACATCTGTACTATTTGGTATTAATGAACCATATAATATCTTGCTGTAATTCAGTCAAAAAATATTGCTTCAAAAATTTGTAGGCAACTGACTCAAAAACATAAAAACCGGTCTGTATGAATATCATACCAGAGAGTACTGTCTTGCTGTATTCCCAGTGCTGTAGTTATCCTGAAGCTACCAGTTTAATAGCTGTATCTCTTGTTAAAGGTACGCATGAACAGAACAAAGTTGCACTGCTCTGTTTACTCCATTCTATTTTCATGTGTAGAAATGCTGCAAATACAAACTATGCCCCCATCAACATCTTCCAAATGAAAACCTTTAATTTTCATGAACATGATATTTAATCTTTTTTAACATTAGAAACTTAAAAGCAATATAGTCGACCACTTGGGCTCTTTTTGGTCTCTAATTTTGAAGTTGAAAATGTTGATCAACTGGTGTGAAGCTGAAATGGTGTTATTGATTAATGGTCAACAAAAATTGTAGCAATACTACAGATTCTGTCTTGGTGTGATACAAAAATTGCATCAAACTGATCACTTAATTACCCCACTGACTTTCAAACCCAAACCTTTATCACATAGCACACACAAGCAAACGGAATGTATGAGCATTCCTTGGACTTCACTTTATTAGTGCAAGTAGTGAATTGCAGAGTTCAAGAACATGTTGCAATCTTGGTTGTTTTTCTCTGAGGAGAATTATTGAAGATTGTTACGCCTGCTAGCATCCTAAAGTATATAGAATTGTTTTAGTTCAGAATTGCAAAACCAAGTGACAGTGCAGGATACCACCAAGGTTGAAAACGGTAAAAGTGAGGACTGGATAAATCAGGACGTCGTGATCAGGTGCTACCAAGTTTGGGTTTTCAAAACCTCATGGTTGTATATAGGCAATTTCCTTTTTAGTGCATGGATGAAGGAGTAATTTTATTGTTGCTGGGCACTGATAAGGCTGTACTAAGGAAGTCTGCTTAAATATAGTCAGGAGATAATAAATCTGCTGCTATAGTGTAAAATTCTTAATTTTCTAAAGTTAGTCAAACGAATCAGTAAAAATGCTTTGCAACAATTAACTTGGAAACAAACATACATTTTGAGTAAATAAGCTATCACATTATTTGAGTGAAGTCTAAGTTTGTAAGGTTATGCTTGACAAACATGCTTAAGGATGTATCAGATTTTGGACAGTTTAATCTAGACTTCAGTGAGGATTTTGATGCAGTGCCATAGAGGAGGTTGATTCCATAAGAGAGAAAAGCGTGAAATGGATGGGGAATTATTGAAGTGGATTGCCAACTGGCTGCTTCAAAGGAAATAGAGAGTGGTCATAGAGCTGTGTCAAAGTTGTGGCACATTACTAGTGGGGTGCCCTAAGAATTCATTGCTAGGACTGTTGCTATTCATATTGTACATAAATGATTTGGAAGTAAGGATAGAGACAAAACTGTCACAAAAATTGGAGACAACAAGGTGGAGAAGGAGTTGCAAATAAATAGAGCAGGCTGTTCAGGTGCTGAGCCACCGAAAATAGTTTGGGAAACTGGGCTGAGAAAAGTTAAATGAAATTCAGAGCTATACAGGAGACTAGACTCGGGACCAGGGAGCATAGGCTGGGGCCTAGGCCTGGAATTGGTTGCAGAGGTAAGATGCGACAAGGCCATAGAGGAATTTGTGGATGAGGATTTTGGTGCTTTGGGGGACAGGGAGCCAAAGGAAGTTGGTGAGGACAGAGGTTATGGGCAAAAAAGGATGGTGCAGGACAGGATGTGGGCACCAGAGTTTTGAAGAAGTTGCAATATGTGTAGGGTGGCGTTGTGTAAATGTGTATCTTAATATTGCATATGCTCTCTTTTTCTCTCTCCACCCCCCCCTCCCCCCCCCACACCCCCATCAAGCACATATAGGCACTTGAGATATGGAAAGCTTCAAAAATACCAGTTACATCAACTTCGACTGCTCTCGGCAGCAAAAGTGGAGTTGTGTGCGTCACCTTTTCCATGAGCTTAAATTTAAGATGACAAATGTATGGAAATCTGAAATTAGTACTCACAACTTTTCCAGCATTGTGCATTATCTGAGTTTGGTGGAAAGCCTCTATGTAAATGAGACCATTATGCTTGCAGAAATGCCAAGAATAATGGCTTTCAACTCATTCTAACTCTCCTAGTTCATTTCTAAGTATATACCACTAATCACAACGTTCAAGAAAAATACATTCCAGTGAGGAAAAAGGGGCGTAAAAGAAAAGACAGCCATCCGTGGCTAAGCAAAGTAATAAAGGATAGTATCCAACTGAAAACAAGGACATATAAAGTAGCCAAATCTAGTGGGAGGATAGAAGATTGGGAAGCATTTAAAAGCCAGCAAAGAAGAACTAAAAGATTAATTAAGAAAGGGAAGATAGATTATGAAAGTAAACTAGCAAAAAATATAAAAACAGATAGCAAGAGTTTCTACAGTTATATAAAAAGAAAAAGGGTGGCTAAAGTGAATGTTGGTCCCTTAGAGGACGAGACCGGGAAATTAGTGGTGGGGAACATGGAGATGGCAAAAACGCTGAACAAATATTTTGTATCAGTCTTTACAGTAGAGGACACTATAAAAATATCCCAACACTGGACAAACGGGGTTATGGGGGGGAGGAGCTAAACACGATTAAAATCACTAAGGAGGTGGTACTCGGTAAGATAATGGGACTAAAGGCGGATAAATCCCCTGGACCTGATGGCTTACATCCTAGGGTCTTGAGAGAAGTAGCGGTAGGGATTGTGGATGCATTGGTGGTAATTTTCCAAAACTCCCTGGATTCAGGAAAGGTCCCAGCAGATTGGAAAACTGCTAATGTAATGCCCTTATTTAAAAAGGGAGGCAGACAAAAGGCTGGAAACTATAGACCAGTTAGCCTAACATCTGTGGTTGGTAAAATGTTGGAGTCCATTATTAAGGAAGCAGTAACAGGACATTTGGATAAGCATAATTTAATCGGACAGAGTCAGCATGGTTTTACAAAGGGGAAGTCATGTTTGACAAATTTGCTCGAATTCTTTGAGGACGTAACAAACAGGGTGGATAAAGGGGAACCAGTGGATGTGGTGTATTTGGACTACCAAAAGGCATTTGACAAGGTGCCACACAAAAGATTACTGCACAAGATAAAAAATCACGGGATTGGGGGCAATATACTGGCATGGGTGGAAGATTGGCTATCTAACAGAAAACAGAGAGTTGGGATAAATGGTTCATTCTCGGGTTGGCAATCAGTAACTAGTGGTGTTCCGCACGGGTCAGTGCTGGGACCCCAACTCTTTACAATCTATATTCACGATTTGGAGGAAGGGACCGAGTGCAATGTATCTAAGTTTGCCGACGATACAAAGATGGGAAGGAAAGCAGTGAGTGAGGAGGACATAAAAAACCTGCAAAAGGACATAGACAGGCTAAGTGAGTGGGCAGAAATTTGGCAGATGGAATATAATGTTGGAAAGTGTGAGGTTATGCACTTTGGCAGAAAAAAACAAAGAGCAAGTTATTATCTAAATGGAGAGAAACTGCAAAGTGCTACAGTACAAAGGGATCTGGGGGTCCTGGTGCATGAAACACAGAAGGTTAGTATGCAGGTACAGCAGGTGATCAGGAAGGCCAATGGAATCTTGGCTTTTATTGCAAGGAGGATGGAGTATAAAAACAGCGAAGTCTTGCTGCAGTTATACAGGGTACTGGTGAGGCCACACCTGGAATACTGCGTACAGTTTTGGTTTCCATATTTAAGATATACTTGCTCTCGAGGCAGTTCAGAGAAGGTTCACTCGGTTGATTCCGGAGATGAGGGGGTTGACTTATGAGGAAAGGTTGAGTAGGTTGGGCCTCTACTCATTGGAATTCAGAAGAATGAGAGGCGATCTTATCGAAACATATAAGATTGTGAGGGGGCTTGATCGGGGATGCGGTGAGGATGTTTCCACTGATGGGTGAGACTAGAACTAGGGGGCATAATCTTAGAATAAGAGGCTGCCCTTTCAAAACTGAGATGAGGAGAAACTTCTTCACTCAGAGGGCAGTAAATCTATGGAATTTGCTACCTCAGAGAGCTGTGGAAGCTGCGACATTAAATAAATTTAAAATGGAGATAAACAGTTTCCTAGCTGATAAGGGAATAAGGGGTTACGGGGAGCGGGCAGGGAAGTGGACGTGAGTCTAAGTTCGGATCAGCCATGATCCCATTGAATGGCGGAGCAGGCCCGAGGGGCCGTATAGGCCTACTCCTGCTCCTACTTCTTATGTATTTATGTTCTTATGCGATGAAATGCAGGATAACCGCTTTCCCTTTGGTACAGCAGTTATTGACCTGGGTTCACCAACATTTTTGACTCTAATAGTCAAGGGCAAGTATCGTACTACACTCGGATTTCCAGAATTGATCAGCCACTAGATTGATGTATATTGAAACAGAACTTGTGGGGAAAAATGCAAACATTAGCCACTAGCAGGTAAATAAATACCTGCACCAAAGTACACTTTCTTTCAATGGTTAATGTTTTCTTCTGAACGTTAAGAAAACTTCTCTGAAGTTAGCACCCACTTACTGCAATGTACTGAGTACGCAAGGTTGTAGTTACATTATTGATTTGATGTGGACTGAATATGTTGATGACCTAAAGAGCATTAATGAGAAGTAAGAGAGAAGCTTGTTTTTATCCTTAAAGGGGTTAGCTTCTTGGACAGTAAACTTAGAAGCGCTGTGAATTTGATTATTAAACCTGCATTAATGGGTGCTTGGTTTATTGGAATCTCTATTACCACATGGACATGAATACAAAAGGTACTAGTGTATTCTCTGGGGCTGTACCAAACTAATCTGGTAAAATCCTTTAACTTCTGTAAGCAGTTCCGTAATGCTCTTGTTCTCTGTAAAAATGTATCTGGGTTAAGTAGTGCATGAAATCGGAAGGTAATTTTAGAGGTATGCTGTTTATGCTCTGCATCCCCAGTAGCATGGCTTCCCAAGGTCTTGTAGCTCTGAAATTGGCTCTCGAGCAGTTCTGAAGTCAAAATTGAAAACAAAATCAGAAAAATCTGGAAATACTAAGCAAGTAAGGAAGCATCTGTGAAGAAACCGATCAGTAATAGACGTTTCACATCTAAAAATCATTTCTTCAACCTGAAACACCGACTGACTTGTATTTCTCTGCAGCTATTGCCTGATCTGAATATTTCCAACCTTTTCTGGTTTTTGTTTTCCAATTTCCAGCATCTGCAGTATTTTGCTTTTTCATTTGTATTGTTTCTAATTGAGCTGTTCGGACATCATGAAGGAGTTGATGGGAGAAAGAAGACCTGAAGTAGCATGCCTTCCTCTAGCTTGGAAAATTGACTTTTTTTACAAAGCTTCTGTTTAACTTTTTGTTAAATTTATATGCTCTCTTTCCCCCCCCCCACCTCTAGAAAACAGGGAACTACTTTTGGATAAAAGTACTTTGCACCCCCCACCCTAGCTTGCCTTCCCACTTAAGCATGTTAAATCCATACCTGAAGTAGTCTACCAAAGCCACCGAGCTCTAGAAGGCAATCTATTTATAATATATTTTATTGATTAATATTTGTGACCTAAATAATGGAAAATTGGAAATCTGGATTATAAATCCATTATTCCATTTAAACACATCAAAACTGACTCTTTTCTGAGCAGATTGAATTTTGCAACACAGTGTATATTTGTGACTTGTTATGAATGTGTGTAGAGTTTGTTATATCTATGAATGCTCGTTGTATGTTAGTACTTCCATTATTTACTGTATTCTTTGATGAAGTGGGGACATCATTTTACTAAAATTATCTAGTTTTTTGCAAAATACTCAAATAGCAGTAACCTATTTAACCTTATGTTAATAAATTTAGCAATATGGTATCAGTAGTTAGTTATTTCTACACTCGTATTATGGAGAAAGTGTTAACACCTCATCATTCATAGAAGTGAGACTTCATTATAATGGTGATCATTTGATAATCTCATCGTTGATCGGGAGAGGAGCGAGGATGATCTAATTTTCTGAATCAAGTCAGAAGAATAAAAAAACGGTTTGTCTGTCTGGCTATACAATCAAAAGTTTATAGAGCATACCTACACATGTTATATCAAAAGAAAGCTTATCATTAGGGGAGTCTAATAGGCGTATTTACTTTTTGGTCAGACAAAAATTGTTTGGACAGTATACAAAAAAGGTTTTTAAAAAAAAAAAGCAACATTCCGCTCATTAGCATTGAGTGACGTGATGGTTGACCAATTGTACAGGGGATTAACCTGATGGTTGACCAATCGGTGCATCATGGGGGGCATTTCATTGTGTGTGTGGGCGGGCCTAATCCTTCTGAGCTGAGGTGAGTGGCCGCCATCTTGATTCCTAACGATTTATTTTTCCCACTTTGTGTTTATTTTTCCCACTTTGTGTGTGGGGAGGGGAAATTGTTTTTAAAAAAAAAAGTAAATTAATTTGTAAATATTTTTTCTAAGCTGATTAATTTTTCTACCTTTCACCCTCTTTTTTTTCCTCTTGACTCGCTACCTCCGCCAGCCGCCGCACCCTTGGAGGCTTACCCCACCTGCAGGCCTCGAAGCCTCGGCCTCTCCTAGCCAGCCACGCCCGAGCTGGGCACCGCCCGCCCCGCCATCGCCGCCATCTTGGTAAAGGCTGACGGCAGGGGACTGAGCCGAGCGTAGCCATCTCCACCCTCTTAGTAAAGGCTGGCGGGGCGGGAGTCAGCGCGCGCGTCAACGTCGGCCCGGAGCGCGACCTGCGCTAAGGTGAGTCCGGCCGGGCCTCACGCGCTAGGCTGCGCACCGGCCGGCCCTGAGGTGCTGATCCGCGGAGGGGGAGGAGAGGAAAGGGGGAGAGGGGAGGGAGGGAGGGAGAGTAAAGCAGGGAGAGACGGGGAGAGAGAGAGAGAGGGTAAGGGAGGGAAAGAGTGAGGGGGTGGGTGAGGGAGGGAGGGAAAGAGTGAGGGGGTGGGACAGGGAGGCAGAGCTCGCCGCCTTCCTTCGCAGGGGTCGATCGGGCCAGGCCTGAGGTGCTCCTTCCCCCCTCTCCAGGCTAATCCCAAACTAAATCCAGCAGTCTGTCTCTCTCTCTCCTTTTCCCCCCCCCCCCCCCCTTGTCTCTCTTCTCCCCCCCAGTCTCTCTCTTCTCCCCCCAGTCTCTCTCTTCTCCCCCCAGTCTCTCTCTCTCTCTCTCTCTCTTCCAACAACAACATGCCCTCAAAAAACCCTCGGCACCGCCGGGCACTCCAGCTAGTTACAAATAAATTAAAGTACAAAAATGAAAAAGGAACACCACACCTCTAACAAATGGCCACCAAAATTTGAGCTGGAGAGGGTTAGAACATTGGCTGGCAAGTGAGCGCCACAAGGAGGACACATAACAAACAAAAGTGTATATATTTTTTTTAATGACTGAAGGGAATTATTGAGTGAATATTTAAAAGATGTTCTTGGGGTGGTGGAAACAATGTACAGATTAAGCATTAATATTGTGAGCAAGATAAATTTATACTTGCATGCCTTTAGAAACCTGTAGATTGCCATGCTGTAAGGTTATCCATTCTGTTTTACAATCTCAATATAAATTAGAATTTGCAGTTATCCCAAGGAATTGACCATTTATGATGTCATTTGAAATCGAAGAAATGTATTGCAGGATAATTCTGGAGAGGCTGTTATCTCCAATTGTTATATATAAACTCCTATTTTGCAGTGTACTGTTTGCAACAATCTTGACTGCTATCTGTACAAAAGAATCTTGCTACTCTCTACGTTGCTGTGCTGATAATGCAGCTTCATCATATACAGCTGTCCTAGTTCTACACATTTCAAAAATTCACTTGCAGTTCAGTTTAAGGTTGTTTCACAAACTATTTGACAAAGGCCAAATACGGCGGATGCTGGAAATCTGAAATATAAACAGAAAATGCTGGAAATACTCAGCAGGTCAGGCAGCATCTGTGGAGAGAGAAACAGTGTTAACATTTCAGATTGGTGACCTTTCATCAGAATTGGAAAATGTTACCGATGTAACGGGTTTTAAGCAAGTACAGAGGCCGGGGAGGGGAGGAAAGAACAAAAGGGTAGGTCGGTGATGGGGTGGAAGACGAGTCATTAAATGATGCATGGCATGATGGTGCAAGGCAAAAGGGGTGGTAATGGGACAAGTAAAGAAACAAAAGATGGGTCTAGAGGAGCTGTAAATGGCAATGGCAGAATCATTACTAGCACCTGCTGTCCAAAAAAATGGGGAGCAGTGGTTATGATCTGACTCCCAACAGCTACCTTGATTACACTGCTTCCTACCCCCCCCCCCCCCTTCCTGTCAGGGACTCTCTTCCATTCTTCCAGTTTCTCTGTCTCCGTCGCAACTGTTCTGACGATGCTGCCTCCACACCAGTGCTTCTGATTTTTCTTCCTTTTACCCCAATCGAGGACTCCCCTCCACCATGTTATACAGGGCCCTCAACTGTGTCCGTCCCATTTCCTGCACTTCTGCTCTCACTCCTTCCCGTCCCTCCCAGAACCACGATAGGGTTCCCCTTGTCTTCACATTCCACCCCACCAGCCTCCACATTCAACAGATCATCCTCTGCCATTTCCGCCTCTTCCAGTGCGAATCCACATCTCCCTCTCCCCTTCAGCATGCCGAAGGCACCATTCCGTCCACGACACCCTGGTGCACTTTTGCATCACCCACTCCCTTTCCCACCTTCTCGTGCAAACGCAGGAGATGCAACACCTGCCCTTTCACCTCCTCCCTTCCCACTGTCCAGGGCTCCAAACGCTCCTTCCAGGTGAAACAGCGATTTACTTGTACTTGCAATTTAGTATACTGTATTCACTGCTCATGATGCGGTCTCCTCTACATTGAACACCTCCGTCCAGTCCGCAAGCGTGACCCTGAGTTTCCGGTGGCTTGCCATTTTAATTCTCCACCCCACTCCCATTCTGACCGCTCTGTCCTCGGCCTTTTACACTGTTCCAATGAAGTTCAAGGAACAGCACTTGATCTTTCGATTATGCACTTTACAACCTTCTGGACTCGACATAGAGTTCAACAATTTCAGATCATAACCACTTCTCATTTTTTTCGGACAGCGGATGCTGGTATCGATTCTGCTGTTGTCATTTACAGCTCCTCCAGACCCATCTTTTGTTTCTTTACTTGTCCCATTAACACCCCCTTGTGCCTTGCATAATCATCCCTTTTGTCATTTAATCACTCCTGCCTTCCACCCTATCACAGACCTACCCTTTTGTTCTTTGCTCCCCTTCCCCCCACATTTCCCTGCCTCTACTTACTTAAAACATGGTACATCTGTAACATTTTCCCGTTCTGATGAAAGGTCACTGACCTGAAACATGAGCTCACTTGCGCCACAGATGTTGCCTGACCTGCTGAGTATTTCCAGCATATTCTGTTTATATTTCACAAACTACTATCACCTTCTCTACCAATATAGGGTCTTTTGTGTCTCAGTATTGGCCTCTTGAGGTCTATTTAAAATATTTCTGTTCTGGATTCTTTACCTTTGCTGTCTTGTCAATGCCAACTCCAGTTTCAAGATCTTCGTCTGTCTCGGATTTTTTTTTTTTTATTCGTTCATGGGATGTGGGCGTTGCTGGCAAGGCCAGCAATTATTGCCCATCCCTAGTTGCCCTTGAGAAGGAGGTGGTGAGCTGCCACCTTGAACCGCTGCAGTCCGTGCGGTTGGTACTCTCACAGTGCTGTTGGGGAGGGAGTTCCAGGATTTTGACCCAGCGACGATGACGGAACGGCGATATACTTCCAAGTCAGGATGGTGTGTAACTTGGAGAGGAACTTGGAGGTGGTGGTGTTCCAATGCACCTTCTAGGTGGTAGAGGTTTTGGGAGGTGCAGCTGAAGAAGCCTTGGCGAGTTGCTGCAGTGCATCTTGTCGATGGTGCACACTGCAACCACGGTATGCTGGTGGTGGAGGGAGTGAACGTTTAAGGTGGTGGATGGGGTGCCAATCAAGTAGGCTGCTTTGTCTTGGATGGTGTCGAGCTTCTTGAGGCAGAAGGTGATGGTTGAAGGTTGTTTTTGTGACCGGAAGCCTGTGTCCAGTGGTGTATCGCAGGGATAGGTGCTGGCTCCTTTGCTGTTTGTAGTGTACATTAATGATTTAGATATGAATGTAGGAGGTATGATCAGTAAGTTTGCAGATGACACAAAAATTGGTGGAGTGGTAAATAGCGAGGAGGGAAGCATCCGGCTACAGGACGATATAGACGGGATGGTTAGATGGGCAGAACAGTGGCAAATGGAATTTAACCGTGAAAAGTGTGAGGTGATGCATTTTTGGAGGACTAACAAGGCAAGGGAATACACAATAAATGGTAGGACCCTAAGAAGGACAGAGGATCAGAGGGACCTTGGTGTGCATGTACATAGATCCCTGAAGGCAGCAGGACAAGTAGATAATGTGGTTAAAAAGGCATATGGGATACTTGCCTTCATTAGCCGAGGCATAGAATATAAGAGCAGGGAGGTTATGATGGAGCTGTACAAAACACTAGTTACGCCATAGCTGGAATACTGTGTGCAGTTCTGGTCGCCACACTATAGGAGGGATGTAATTGCATTGGAGAAGGTGCAGAGGAGATTCACCAGGATGTTACCTGGGCTGGAGCGCTTCAGCTTTGAAGAGAGACTGGACAGGCTGGGGTTGTTTTCCTTAGAGCAGAGAAGGCTGAGGGGGGACCCGATTGAGGTGTACAAAATTATAAGGGGCATAGAGAGATAGGGTAGATAGAAAGGAACTTGTCCCCTTAGTGGAGGGGTCAATAACTAGGGGGCATAGTTTCAAGGTAAGGGGCAGGAGGATTAGAGGGGATTTGAGGAAAAACTTTTTCACCCAGAGGGTGGTTGGAATCTGGAACTCTCTGCCTGAAAGGGTGGTAGAGGCAGGAACCCTCAACATTCAAGAAGCATTTAGTTGAGCACTTGAAACGCCATAGCATACAAGGCTACGGACCAAGTGCTGGAAAATGGGATTAGAATAGACTGGGCTTGATGGCTGGCGTGGACATGATGGGCCGAAGGCCTCTTTCTGGGCTGTATAACTCTATGACTATGACTTGAGTGTCGTTGGAGCTGCACTCGTCCAGGCAAGTGGAGAGTATTCTGTCACACTCCTGACTTGTGCCTTGTAGATGGTGGAAAGGCTTTGGGGAGTCAGGAGGTGAGACACTATCTGCAGAATACCCAGCCTCTGACCACCTCTTGTTGCCACAGTATTTATGTGGCTGGTGCAGTTAAGTTTCTGGTCAATGGTGACCCCCAGGATATTGATGGTGGGGGATTCGGCGATGGTAATGCCATTGAATGTCAAGGGGCGGAGGTTAGATGCTCACTTGTCATTGCCTGACACTTGTGTGGTGCGAATATTACCTGCCACTTATCAGCCCAAGCTTGAATGTCGGCCAGGTCTTGCTGCATGCGAGCATGGACCACTTCATTGTCTGAGGAGTTGCAAATGGCACTGAACACTGCAGTCATCAGTGAACATCCCCACTTCTGACCTTATGATGGAGGGAAGGTCATTGATGAAGCAGCTGAAGATGGCTGGGCCTAGGACACTGCCCAGAGGAACTCCAGCATTTATGTCCTGGGGCTGTGAAGATTGACCTCCAACCACCACAATCATCTTCCTTTTGTGCTAGGTATGACTCCAGCCAGTGGAGAGAGTCTCTCTCTCCGCACCCCCCCCCCCCCCCCAAATTCCCATTGACTTCAGTTTTACTAGGGCTCCTTGATGCCTCACTCGGTCAAATGCTGCCTTGATGTCGAGGGCAGTCACTCTCATCTCACCTCTGGAATTCAGCTCTTTTGAACATGTTTGCACCAAGGCTGTAATGAGGTCTGCAGCCAAGTGGTCTTGGCGGAACCCAAACTGGGCATCAGTGAGCAGGTTATTGGTGAGTAAGTGCTGCTTGATGGCACTGTCGACAACACCTTCCATCACTTTGCTGATGATTGAGAGTAGACTGATGGGGCAGTAATTGGCCGGATTGCATTTGTCCTGCTTTTTGTGGACAGGACATACCTGGGCAATTTTTCACATTGTTGGATAGATGCCAGTGTTGTAGCTATACTGGAACAGCTTGGCCAGAGCGTGGCTAGTTCTGGAGCACAAGTCTTCAGCATGATGGCTGGGATGTTGTCGGCGACCACAGCCTTTGCTGTATCCAGTGTGCTTAGTCGTTTCTTGATATCACGTGGAGTGAATCGAATTGGCTGAAGACTGGCTTCTGTGGGGACCTTGGGAGGAGGCCGATATGGATCATCCACTCGGCACTTCTGGCTGAAGATGGTTGCAAACGTTTCAGCCTTGTCTTTTGCACGTGCGTGCTCGGCTCCACAATCATTGAGGATGGGGATATTCATGGAGCCTCCTCCTCCCGTTAGTTGTTTAATGGTCCACCACCATTCACGACTGGATGTGGCAGGACTGCAGAGCTTTGATCTGATCTGTTGATTGTGAGATCGCTTAGCTCTGTCGATATCATGCTGCTTTTGCTTTTTAGCGTGCATGTAGCCCTGTGTTGCAGCTTCCCCAGGTTGACACTGCATTTTTTGGTACGCTTGGTGCTGCTGCTGGCATGCTCTTCTACACTCCTTATTGAACCAGGGTTGGTCCCCTGGCTTGATGGTAGTGGTAGAGTGAGGGATATGCCGGGCTGTGAGGTTAGAGATTGTGGTGGAATACAATTCTGCTGATGGCCCACAGTGCCTTATGGATGCCCAGTGTTGAGCTGCTAGATCTGTTCTGAATCTATCCCATTTAGCTCGGTGGCAGTGCCACACAACATGATGGAGGGTGTCCTCAGTGTGAAGACGGGACTTTGTCTCCACAAGGACTATGTGGTGGTCACTGCTACCAATGCTGTCATGGACAGATGCATCTGTGACAGGTAGATTGGTGAGGACAAGGTCAAGTAGGTTTTTTTCCTCGTGTTGGTTCTCACCACCTGTCACAGGCCCAGACTGGCAGCTATGTCCTTCAGGACTCAGCCAGCAAATATCTGATTGCCTGACCTGCTACGACTTGTAGAACTGTGAAGTCTGATCTAACCTCACCAGAAGGTCTCATTGTAACCAATTCTTGGGGAGGCAGCCCTCTGGACAAGAATGTCTATTCTCGATTTTTCTCAAATATTCCTTAAATTGTGTTTTTTCAAGCAACGCACCTTCAGACCACATAAATATTCTGCTTTAGATAGAGAGAGCCCTCCGCATTCAGAAAACATGTACCAGCTGGGCAGTATTCCAGTGCGCAGTTGTTGATCATCCAACACTAATCAAAAAGCTGAGGTTGAGCAGGTTTCCACAGCTGACCGGGTGCAACTCAACATTGGAATCTTGATGCACCAATAACACTGCACCAACCTCAGTGGGCACTCGGAGCAGGGAGGAGCAGCGAGGAGGAGCCCGGCTTAAAAACCGGCGACCAGCGAGGCCCGAGAACACTCGGAGCAGCGAGGAGGAGCCCGGCCTAAACCGGCGACCAGCGAGGCCCGAGAACACTCGGAGCAGGGAGGAGCAGCGAGGAGGAGCCCGGCTTAAAAACCGGCGACCAGCGAGGCCCAAGAACACTCGGAGCAGGGAGGAGCAGCGAGGAGGAGCCCGGCTTAAAAACCGGCGACCAGCGAGGCATACCAACTCAGCAGCGGGGAGAGAGGTAAAAAGTAATCCGAGTGTGACGTCACCAGGGAGCAGGTAAGTGATTGGTTGGTGAGTATTCCTCTATTTTAAACTTTAACTCTGTAGTTTATAGTTACTAGGGTCTTTTCTGGTATAGCAGGGACTGTTGGTAGACTATACAAGCGCCTTCGAGATATCTTTAATTGGTGATAGTAAATTAATTTAAATTAATTAAAGGGAAGGTCATGCTAGGAGGGCCCAGCCCCGTGATATGCTCCCCTTGCTCTATGTGGGAATTCAGGGACCCCGGTGCCCCTGATGACCACGTGTGCCAGAGATGCATCCATCTGCAGCTACTAGCAGACTGCATTGAGGCGCTGGAGCTGCGGGTGGATGGGTTGTTGAGCATTCACGATGCTGAGAGGTTCGTGGATAACACGTTTAGTGAGTTGGTCACACCGCAGGGAAGGGCTGCACAGGAAGATAGGAAATGGGTGACCACCAGGCGGAGCAATAGAAGCAGGCAGGTAGTGCAGAAGACCCCTGTGACCATTCCCCTCTCAAACAGGTATACCGCTTTGGATACTGTTGAGGGGGATGACTCACCAGGGGAAGGCAGCAGCAGCCAACTTCCTGGCACTGGGGGTGCTCCTGCTGCCCAGGAAGGGGGGAAAAAGAGTGGGAGAGCAATAGTGGTAGGGGATTCTATAGTAAGGGGAACAGATAGGCGTTTCTGTGGCCATAGACGTGAATCCAGGATGGTTTGTTGCCTCCCTGGTGCCAGGGTCAAGGATATCACTGAACGGCTGCAGGGCATTCTGGAGGGGGAGGGTGAACAGCCAGAGGTCGTGGTCCACATTGGTACCAACGACATAGGTAAAAAGAGGGATGAGGTCCTGCAGCAAGAATTTAGGGAGCTAGGTGAAGGATTAAAGAGCAGGACCTCAAAGGTTGTAATCTCTGGATTACTCCCGGTGCCACGTGCTAGTGAGTATAGGAATAGGAAGATAGAACAGATGAATGCGTGGCTAAAGGGATGGTGCAGGGGGGAGGGCTTTAGTTTCCTGGATCACTGGGTCTGCTTCTGGGAAAGGTGGGACTTGTACAAGTCGGACGGTTTACACCTGAACCAGAGGGGAACCAATATCCTTGCGGGGAGGTTTGCTAGCACTGCTGGGGGGGGTTTAAACTAACTTGGCAGGGGGCTGGGGTACAGAGTGGAACTATAGTAGGGGGTGATTTACAGCCAAATACAGAGGAAAAAACAAGTCAGCTGGGAAGGCAGAGCAAATATGTGAAGGCAAAAGGGAATATGGCAGGGCTGGAGGGCATTTATTTTAATGCAAGGAGTCTTGCAAATAAGGTGGATGAACTGAAGTTGTTGTTGAACACATGGGAGTACGATATTGTTGCTATCACGGAGACATGGTTGAGGGAGGGTCCGGACTGGCAGCTCAATATTCCGGGGTATAGAATCTTCAGGCGAGACAGAGGGGGGTGTAAAAGGGGAGGGGGTGTTGCAATATTAATTAAGGAGTCAATTACTGCTGTAAGGAGGGATGATATATTAGCGGGTTCCTCTGATGAGGCCATATGGGTAGAACTTAAAAACAAAAAGGGGGCAAGCACTTTGCTGGGAGTGTACTATAGGCCCCCAAACAGTCAGGGGGAGATAGAGGAACAGATATGTAGGCAAATCTCAGAAGTGTGAAAATGATAGGGTAATAATAGTGGGGGATTTCAACTTCCCCAATATAAATTGGGACAGTCAGAGTGTGAAAGGCTTAGAGGGTGCAGAATTCTTAAAGTGCATCCAGGAGAGCTTTTTGAGCCAACATGTAGAAAGTCCTACAAGAGAGGGGGCGGTACTGGACCTAATTCTGGGGAATGTAGCCGGGCAAGTGGTGGAAGTGTCAGTAGGAGAGCATTTTGGCGACAGTGACCATAATTCGGTGAGATTTAAGGTGGTCATGGAAAAAGACAAAGACGGCCCGGAAATAAGGGTTCTAAATTGGGGGAAGGCCGATTTTAATATAAGGCCGGATCTGGCCAAAGTGGACTGGGAGCAGCTACTTATAGGAAAATCCACATCAAAACAGTGGGAGACTTTCAGAAGGGAAATAGAGAGAGTACAACGCCAACATGTTCCTGTAAAGGTCAAGGGTGGGACCAACAAGCAAAGGGAACCTTGGATGACAAGGGATATACAAAAATGCATTAGAAATAAAAGGGGGGCTTTTGGCAGTTACAAAAGACTAAAGACGGAAGAAGCCCTAGAGGAGTATAAAAAGTGCAGGGGCATACTTAAAAAAGAAATTAGGAGGGCGAGGAGGGGCCATGAAATAACACTGGCGAGCAAAATAAAGGAAAATCCTAAGATGTTTTATAAGTATATTAAGGGCAAGAGGATAACCAGGGAAAGGGTAGGGCCCATTAGGGACCAAAGTGGCAATCTGTGTGTAGAGCCAGATGATGTAGGCGGGGTTTTAAATGAATTTTTTGCCTCAGTGTTCACTATGGAGAAAGACGATGCAGACATAGAAATCGGGCAAGGGGACTGTGACATACTTGAACATATTAGCATCGAGAGGGAGGAGGTGCTAGCGGTTTTAGCAGGCCAAAAAGTGGATAAATCCCCAGGCCCGGATGAGATGTATCCCAGGCTGCTGTGGGAGGCAAAGGAGGAGATTGCAGGGGCTCTGACACAAATTTTCAGAACCTCTCTGGCCACAGGGGATGTACCAGAGGACTGGAGAACAGCTAATGTAGTACCATTATACAAGAAGGGTAGCAGGGATAAACCAGGGAATTACAGGCCAGTGAGCCTAACATCTGTGGTAGGGAAATTATTGGACAAAATTAGTCTCCACTTGGAGAGGCAAGGATTAATCGGGGATAGTCAGCATGGCTTTGTCAAGGGTAAATCATGTCTGACAAATCTGATTGAATTTTTCGAGGGGGTGACTAGGGGGGTGGATGAGGGAAATGCTGTGGATGTGGTCGTCGCCGCCATCTTGATTCCAAACTTTTCCTTTCTTTTTCCCGCTTTCTGCGTCTTAAAAAAAAACGTTGCTTTTAAAACACATATTGTTTAAAAAAAAAATGATTTAGAAGGTAATTAACTTATCTAATCTCATTAATTTTCCTACCTTTCCCCGTTTTTCCAGGTAGGCCTAGAAGCCTCGGCGTCTCCTCTGCACCCACGCCCGAGCTAGGCACCTCCCGGCCCCACTCGAAGGCTGGAGGGCTGAGCCTCAGCCCAGCGCCGCAAGGGTGCGCGCGCAGCAGGAGCTGAGACGCAGCGTTTCTCTCTGGCTCGGCCGGGGGGCAGGGCTTGGTCAGCGTCCAGCGTTACCCTGGCAACCGGGCCTGCCGGCCGAGCCAGAGAGAGACGCCGCGTCTCAGCTCCTGCTGCGCGCGCAATCGGCGGTCTTCGCCTTCGGGGGGGGGCGCGACCCTCGGGGGGGGCCCCCGTCCTCCCTGCCCCCCCGCCCTCCCTCCCTTCCCCCCCCCCCCGCCCTCCCCTTCCCCCCCCGCCCTCCCTTCCCTTCCCCCCCCCGCCCTCCCTTCCCTTCCCCCCCCCGCCCTCCCTTCCCCCCCCGCCCTCCCTTCCCCCCCCGCCCTCCCTTCCCCCCCCGCCCTCCCTTCCCCCCCCGCCCTCCCTTCCCCCCCCGCCCTCCCTTCCCCCCCCGCCCTCCCTTCCCCCCCCCGCCCTCCCTTCCCCCCCCCGCCCTCCCTTCCCCCCCCCGCCCTCCCTTCCCCCCCCCGCCCTCCCTTCCCCCCCCCGCCCTCCCTTCCCCCCCCCGCCCTCCCTTCCCCCCCCGCCCTCCCTTCCCCCCCCCGCCCTCCCTTCCCCCCCCCGCCCTCCCTTCCCCCCCCGCCCTCCCTTCCCCCCCCCGCCCTCCCTTCCCCCCCCCGCCCTCCCTTCCCCCCCCCGCCCTCCCTTCCCCCCCCCCGCCCTCCCTTCCCCCCCCCGCCCTCCCTTCCCCCCCCCGCCCTCCCTTCCCCCCCCCGCCCTCCCTTCCCCCCCCCGCCCTCCCTTCCCTTCCCCCCCCCGCCCTCCCTTCCCCCCCCCGCCCTCCCTTCCCCCCCCCGCCCTCCCTTCCCCCCCCCGCCCTCCCTTCCCCCCCCCGCCCTCCCTTCCCCCCCCCGCCCTCCCTTCCCCCCCCCGCCCTCCCTTCCCCCCCCCGCCCTCCCTTCCCCCCCCCGCCCTCCCTTCCCCCCCCCGCCCTCCCTTCCCCCCCCCGCCCTCCCTTCCCCCCCCCGCCCTCCCTTCCCCCCCCCGCCCTCCCTTCCCCCCCCCGCCCTCCCTTCCCCCCCCGCCCTCCCTTCCCCCCCCGCCCTCCCTTCCCCCCCCGCCCTCCCTTCCCCCCCCGCCCTCCCTTCCCCCCCCCGCCCTCCCTTCCCCCCCCCGCCCTCCCTTCCCCCCCCCGCCCTCCCTTCCCCCCCCCGCCCTCCCTTCCCCCCCCCGCCCTCCCTTCCCCCCCCCGCCCTCCCTTCCCCCCCCCGCCCTCCCTTCCCCCCCCCGCCCTCCCTTCCCCCCCCCGCCCTCCCTTCCCCCCCCCGCCCTCCCTTCCCCCCCCCGCCCTCCCTTCCCCCCCCCGCCCTCCCTTCCCCCCCCCGCCCTCCCTTCCCCCCCCGCCCTCCCTTCCCCCCCCCGCCCTCCCTTCCCCCCCCGCCCTCCCTTCCCCCCCCGCCCTCCCTTCCCCCCCCCGCCCTCCCTTCCCCCCCCCGCCCTCCCTTCCCCCCCCCGCCCTCCCTTCCCCCCCCCGCCCTCCCTTCCCCCCCCCGCCCTCCCTTCCCCCCCCGCCCTCCCTTCCCCCCCCGCCCTCCCTTCCCCCCCCGCCCTCCCTTCCCCCCCCGCCCTCCCTTCCCCCCCCGCCCTCCCTTCCCCCCCCGCCCTCCCTTCCCCCCCCGCCCTCCCTTCCCCCCCCGCCCTCCCTTCCCCCCCCCCGCCCTCCCTTCCCCCCCCCCGCCCTCCCTTCCCCCCCCCCCGCCCTCCCTTCCCCCCCCCCCCCGCCCTCCCTTCCCCCCCCCCCCCGCCCTCCCTTCCCCCCCCCCCCCCGCCCTCCCTTCCCCCCCCGCCCTCCCTTCCCCCCCCCGCCCTCCCTTCCCCCCCCCGCCCTCCCTTCCCCCCCCCGCCCTCCCTTCCCCCCCCCGCCCTCCCTTCCCCCCCCCCGCCCTCCCTTCCCCCCCCCGCCCTCCCTTCCCCCCCCCCGCCCTCCCTTCCCCCCCCCGCCCTCCCTTCCCCCCCCCCGCCCTCCCTTCCCCCCCCCCGCCCTCCCTTCCCCCCCCCCGCCCTCCCTTCCCCCCCCCCGCCCTCCCTTCCCCCCCCCCGCCCTCCCTTCCCCCCCCGCCCTCCCTTCCCCCCCCCGCCCTCCCTTCCCCCCCCGCCCTCCCTTCCCCCCCCCGCCCTCCCTTCCCCCCCCGCCCTCCCTTCCCCCCCCCGCCCTCCCTTCCCCCCCCCCGCCCTCCCTTCCCCCCCCCCGCCCTCCCTTCCCCCCCCCCGCCCTCCCTTCCCCCCCCCCCCCGCCCTCCCCTTCCCCCTCCCTTCCCCCTCCCTTCCCCCCCGCCCTCCCTTCCCCCCCCCGCCCTCCCGCCGCCCTCCCTTCCCCCCCCCGCCCTCCCCTCCCCCTCTTTCCCCCCCAGTCGCGCGCTCTCTTCCCCCCAGTCGCTCCCTCTGTCTCTTCCAATGACAACATGCCCTCGAAAAAGCCTCGGCACCGCCGGGCACTTCAGCTAGTATCTACCTAGCTCTATGTATATAAATCGGTACTTCTGTCTGTCTGTCATTCTGTCTGTCATCGCGTGTGCGTCTGTCGGGTATGCGCTCGAAAGTTACAGGGCGTACCTACGCGCGCGTTACCTCCAAAGAAAGCTTACGCTTCCGAGACGGTTTTAAGTGTATTTGCGTTTCGGCCGGGCTAAAATCGCGCCCGCGGTATCCCAAAAACCTTCAACGTTCCGCTCATTAGCATCTCATTATCCGCTCATTAGCGACAGAGTGACCTCGAACTCGACCAATCGTACGCCGGGTTGCTGGCGTGTGCCGCCGGGCCAATCGGTGCGTGTGTGGCCGGGCCTTATCGTTCTGAACCGAGGTGAGTCGCCGCCATCTTGATTCCAAACTTTTCCTTTTTCCCGCTTTCTGCATCTTTAAAAAAAACGTTGCTTTTAAAACACATATTGTTTTAAAAAAAAAAAATGATTTAGAAAGTAATTAACTTATCTAATCTCATTAATTTTCCTACCTTTCCCCGTTTTTCCAGGTAGGCCTAGAAGCCTCGGCTTCTCCTTCGCACCCACGCCCGAGCTAGGCACCTCCCGGCCCCACTCGAAGGCTGGAGGGCCGAGCTTCAGCCGAGCGCCGCTAGGGTGCGCATGCAGCAGGAGCTGAGACGCGGCGTCTCTCTCTGGCTCGGCCGGGGGGCGGGGCTTGCTGAGCGTCAAGCGTTGCCCTGGCAACCGGGCCCGCCGGCCGTCTCGCACGGCCGCAATCGGCGGTCTTCACCTCGGTGGGGGGGCCGCGACCCTCGGGGGGCCCTGCCCTCCCTCCCCTCCCCCCCCCCCCCGCCCTCCCTTCCGCCCCCCCCCCCCCCCAGTCGCGCTCTCTCTCTTCCAACAACAACATGCCCTCGAAAAAGCCTCGGCACCGCCGGGCACTCCAGCTAGTATATATATATAGATGAAGTGAATAGTGACAGTATCATGACTTCCGGATTTCGTCCAGTCCAATGATGTCATTTGCCACATACGCACCAAGCTTTCCGAGAAATCCACCAGGTCTAGGGTGAGGAGAGGGAGAACTTGATGGGGTTGGAAGAATGTGATCCGTTTTCCCATCTGGATCACGTTCTCGCTTTCATTCCCTGCTCCCCCACTTTAGACCTGGATCACGTTCTTACCCTATCCCCACTGTGCTCTCTGTGCTCTTTACCCCCCTCCTCGAGTTCCTCTCTCTCTCTCTCTCTCTCTCTCTCTCTCTCTCTTTCTCTCTCCTTTTTCTCTCTCTCTCTCTCTTTTTCCCCCCCCCCGATTCTCTCCTTCCATCTCTCTTCCCCCCCCCCCGTTCCCTCTCCCTTCCTCTGATTCATTCTCTCTCTCTCTCTCTCTCTCTCTCTCTCTCTCTCTCTCTCTTTCTTTCTTTCTTTCTTTCTTTCTTTCTTTCTCTTTCTCCCCCCCCCCCCATCCCCTCTCCTCACTCTCATCCTCCCTTTCCCCCCCCCCCCCCCCCCACCCCATACTCTCGTCTCCCCCAACCAGCACGGATCCAGTGACAGCCCTTCTCCCATGAAGTCGAGGAAAGCACGGCCTGCATTGCAGGCTGCCACTGTTGGGTACTGCGCGCGTGCACGGCCTTGGTAAATAGTGTGCATGTGCAGGAAGGGATCAGGTGCGCATGCGTGGCTCCGGTATACCTCACACATGCGCAGAAGGCCACAAAAATGTTTGTGCAGATAATCACTTTGTTAATTGAATTGGCTGAAGACTGGCATCTGTGATAGTGGGGACCTCAGGAGGAGGCCGAGAAGGATCTTCCACTCTGCATTTCTAGCTGAATATGGTTGCGAATGCTTCAGCCTTCTCTTTTCCACTCGTGTGCTGGGCTTCGCAGGGGTCCTGGAGTGACGAGGGGTCCTGAGCCTGTGACTGATGCTCTCTCCTGCACAGGCATTGGAGGGGCCTTAAGGTAGCTGCTTTATTGCCACTCTCCAGAGAGACCGTGGTATTTGTGCTTTTTGCATCCCACTGGTGTTGGGCACAGGCTCAGAAGTGCTATTGGTTGTTTTTATTACAGACGGAATAGTCCCAACCAGGTCTTCAAAGCCCTATACAAGAATGGTCTTCTGCTGACAAGGCATCTGTTGAAGCAGTAATTGCTTCCACTCCAGAAGCCACCAATGTCCCTTGTCATGAAGTCACAGAAATCTCCTGGGCAATACAGGCTCCAGAATGTTTTGCATGTACTGGAAAGCTGTGAGTAATGGACTCCTTCCATTTGTTCATCATCTGAAATGTATGAATGGAAACAGTCCCCAGTACCCGCACATGAGACCGATGTTCCCTCATCACAAGCTGTTTTGAAAACTGGACTTTTGACTTCTGGGTTCCTTGGATCCTTGGCCAATGGAGGTAATTTTTTCATCCTTCAAGGTGAACAGCACACTCCCTCTCTTGCACTCCCAGCCCCTCATGCTTATTCGTGGACCCGGTGAAAATCCTTCTGACTCATTAGCTACTTCCTCCCAAGTGAGTTTCTGTATGCCGGTGCTTAAACAATTGAGATGGCATGACACAGTTAGTGCGGAAGTGGCAGCAGTTGAGGCTGTGGACCTGGTAGATTCCCCTGTGGAAATGCTTGGGTGATCATCGTGGCCACCCTCTTCATGCACGGCATTCTTGTGATGTGAAACACAGAAGAGTTTGTTTAGTGATATTCCCCCTTGGAGAAATGGCATCTGAGTACAAGAGCATTTCGGTACTTTGAGAGCACAAAAAGCTGAGACTACCTATGATCAGCACTTCCCAATCTTCTGTTGCCACCTTGTCCACTCCCAAAAGGCTCTCCTTCTGGCAGCCCAAGATCTGCAGCGCCTCCTTTTCGTTTGTGCTCAGTGTTTTCAGCGCTGCTGTTCCTCCCCAGTATTATTTCCGTGTCGCTAATTATAGACCAACTTTTCCTTTTGGAGGGAGATGATAATCCCTTCCTCTCCTCCTTCCCCTTCTCCATATTCCCTCTCCCTCTACCTCAACCCTCCCTCTCTCCCACTCCACCTCTCTCTATCCACCCCTTTCTTTTCCTCTTTCCATATCCTGACTTGCACTGTCCTGTTCACCCATCACCTTTGTGCTTGCTGACCTACATTGGATCTTGGTCCAGCGACATTTCAAATTTAAAATTCTCATACTTGTGTTCAAATCCCTCCATGGCCTCGCCCCTTCCTATCTCTGTAACCTCCTCCAGCCCTACAACTCTGAGAACTCTACCTTCCTCTGAATCAAGCATCACGCATCCCCGACTTCCTTCGCCCCCATCCCTTGGTGGCCGTGCCTTCAGCTGTCTAGGCCCCAAATTCTGTAATTCCCTCCCTAAATCCCTCTGCCTCTCTACACTACTTCTCCTCCTTAAGACGCTCCTTAAAACTTTGCCTAACCTCATGGGTCACCTGTCTTAATATCTCCTTATGTGGCTTGGTGTCAAATTTTGTTTGATAATGCTCCTGTGTAGTGCCTTGGGACGTTTTACTATGTTAAAGGCACTATATAAATGCAAGTTGTCATTGTTTAGTGAAAGCATTAAAAGATATAAAAGACAAATCAGTGGATAAATTTTGTCATATTGAGAAATATGTTGATTTTATTGAATTAAAAAAAACATTTATACCATTATTTTGAGCATTATAAATTTCACTTACTGAGGGGGCGGGGGGGGAAATGGAAGTTGAAAAAAATTTCAGAAAGCATCTTAAGCAACTCTGGGAACCCGGTGGCCAGATTGTGGAATCACAGATGCTTCCACTATATAAGATAATAGCAATTGTGTATTACACAGTATGATACCATCAGCATTGAAAAGATGTATCACAGTGCCACCTATAGGGTTAACAGGTACTGTAGATACTTAGTGTTTTCAATTACAGGAAACTTTTTTTTATCCAGCACTGACTGGACCGACGTGGTGCCAGTTCATCAAAAATTCCGGATAACCGAAAGCTATAGTAAAAGGTACGGAGCTGAGAGCTCCGTATAAAGCAACAGACCCTGTTGCTTAACAGGTTCAGAACAATGGCCACAAGTTCCAAGCGTCTCTGTAGCTTAGCAACAGCTGCAGCCACACCCTTGCACAGCAACAGATAGAGGAAGGCAAGTAATAAAACTTACCTGAACCTACTCCTGAATTTTGCCGGTTAACCAAGATTTCCAGTTATTTTAGGTGCCGGTAAATCGAAAGTTTCCTGTAAATGCTCACCTCCCATACAAAATGAATTTTTAATAGATTTAACCAGTACAGTAGTTTAATTGTCTGGCTCATATTTTCTGTAGTAATGTTTGTCTGACTTGAGAGAGATTGGGAAACTGTTAGAGGGCTTAAGCAGCTGTATAGTATTGATATCTTTAAAATGTAACCGGATCTTTCAATGTAGAATATTAGGGAAGTGTACTCGTATAAGCTCTCAAACTATTTTACAAGCTGAATCTGTGCATCAAATGATTTTAATCAGAAACACCTGTTAGTATCGTAAGTAGTGACTTTGTTTGTCGGCATTTTTATTTCTTAACTGATTTAGCTGAAATTTGGAGCAAATGATTGAAGCCCATACTTCAACGGGCCCATACTTAAAGCTGGAAAGACAAACTCTCCACTGGTGGCTCTATACTACAAACTTGCTGCACTGCACCTTTTGATTCAAATTATTACTTTTAAGCTGCATTGACCTCCTTAAATTAAAAGATTTTGAAAAAAGCTTTTCTCAGAGTAAATTTAGTCAATTTTCAAAAAGAAGTTATATTTGGAAGCTTGTATAAAGACGGTTGGAAACTGTAGTAAACAGTGAAACCTGTAAATTAGGAATAACTAAGGGACTTGCATCAGGTGTTCTTTATTTGCAGCTGTCCTTATTTTTGAAATAGTTATTGTATGTACAGTAAGAAATGAAGACTTGCATTTATATAGTGCCTTTCATGACCACCGGACATCCCAAAGTGCTTTACAGCCAATGAAGTACTATTGTAGCATAGGAAACGCGGCAGCCAATTTGCGCACAGCAAACTCCCAGAAACAGCAATAAGATAATCTATTGTTGTGATGTTGATTGAGGGATAAATATTGGCTAGGACACTGGGGATAACCTGCCCCTCTTCAAAATAGTTCCATAGTGAGAAAGCAGACGGGGCTTTGGTTTAATGTCTCATCCAAAAGACGGCACTTCCGACAGTGCAGCACTCCCTCAGTACTGCACTGGAGTGTCAACCTAGATTTTTGTGCTCCAGTCTCTGGAATGGGACTTGAACCCATAACCCTCTGACTCTGAGGCGAGGGTGCTACCAACTGAGCCACAGCTGACACGCTGGATAAGCCAACTAACCCAGGAATGGCTGTACCTCCCCCAGGATTGTGGTTAATTCTGGAGCTCTGCCAATGGTATGTGATTTCGGTTCCTTTTCAGTTTGTTGGGTTTCCCAGTTCATTGCCATCCTGGGGTCCTTATCCATTGAGGGAGGGTGTCCTGGGATCTGCTATGTTGGCAGCCTGCACAGGGTGTGCCTGGGAGAACTCTGCCAAATTGAGGAGGAGTGGGGGGACGATGGGATTAATGTCCTGCTGACCCCTGTCCGGCACCATTTCTTTGAGTGTGCTGGAGCTGCTAATGTTTGGGATGGGCAATGAATGCTGGCCTTGCCAGCGACGGCCACATCCCATAAACGAATAAAAAGTGGTGGGGGGTGGGTAGGAGGCTATTGGCAGCTCATCAGTACCTGACGTACTGGTGGAGTAGGGTTGACAACTCTAGTTGGAGGCATTCCTGGCTGTTTAATCATGTGCTGTTCATGTGGTCAGACCTCAGGACTTCTAAAAATGTTATTGGATTTACCTTTATAAAGGTTGGGTCCCTGGAGTTGAGCATCTTATTTGTCGTTTTGCACCAGCAGCTGTTGGGTGAGCAGTTCCAAGAACCAAGAGGCCATCTGTGAGCATGCAAAAAGGGGAAACCGAGGGCAGGGAAAGAGGGAAACAATTCACTTTATCTCCCTTCCGTGCCGCCGCCCCACCCCCGAGTCTCCATCTTATTTCCCCCCCACCGGACCAGCAGTTCCCATCTTTTGTGGAATGGGGATTTCCTTACCCAGCATCCATAGCGGCAGAACCTGGGATAGAGCCATGCTTGCATTCAATCCCAGAGAGAGCGCGGTCACTAATGTGATGTTTTAAAGGTTAAATTTGAATGCAAACAAAGCCCCCCTGAGGGAAATGGATGAGGGGAGGTTTGGAGGGAAGTAGGTGGAGAGAGTTCTGGCTTCCTGTCCTTGGAGTACACAACTGGAAGTGGATGGAGGGTTATGAATGAGGTGAGTAACAGCAGAGTAAAGGAAGGTGAAGATACACAGATTGTGTGGGTAGTTCAAAGGAGAAATGGTAGGGATAGTGATGGGAATGAAGGGTGGTAGAAAGGGAAAGTGGTAGCAGGACAGTGATTGGCTGCAGGACATAATGGGAGAGGGGGAAGGGATGGGGGGATGCATGAGTGTTGGGAAGGGAGCTGCTGGGGGCCACATTTTCTCCACAACCCCTCTTTCCCCCCCCCCCCCCCACACCCCTCTGCCAGATAAAGCCTCCAACCATTGATTGTTCCTTTCCCTGCCACACCACATCGTGTCATCTACCACCCGCCAACCAAAAGAAAAGAAAAGAAGGCAGATGAGAACAGAAAAGCAAAAATAATTAATGAGGAGCAGAAGAAAATAAAGGCAGAGAAACAACACATGAAAGTAAGAGAATATATTTGCAATGCCATGTGAGTTTCCACTAGTATTGTCATCGTCTTCTTCTTCTTGGGCAGTCCCTCGGAACCGAGGATGACTTGTTTCCACATTAAAAATGAGTTCGCAGGTGACTGATGAGTCCAATGTGGGACCTACAGTCTCTGTCACAGTTGGGGCAGACGGTGGGTGGGGTGCTTGGGTTGACGTGCGCTGCCTGCGCTTGGCTTCCGCTTGCTCCCGGCGAAGAGACTCGGTGTTCGGCGCCTTCCCGGATGCTTCTCCTCCACTACCAACCTGCCCCCGCCACACAGTGCTGCCCCCCGATTATCAAAATCCACGACAAGGCCTTGGACAACGTGGACCACTTTCCATACCTCAGGAGCCTACTGTCAACAAGGGCAGATGTCGATGACTAAGTCCAACACTGCCTTCAGTGTGCCAGTGCAGCCTTCGGTCGCCTGAGGAAGAGAGTGTTTGAAGACCAGGACCTCAAACCTGGCACTAAGCTCATGGTCTACAGAGCAGCAGTGATGCCTAGTGTTGTCTAAAAATGGTATGTCTAGCATGTGCTTCTTGTCTGTTGCACTTAGTATCATGGCCAATTTTCTCACTTCAAATAAAAATATCAAGAAACACAAACTCTGCAAGAGTACAAAATACTGGAGCCAGAATGTCTGAAGCCTCTCATTTAACCTCTGTAGGAACTCGGAGCTTAGGCTTTATAGTCTTGAAGTGACGCATTTATTTTTTTTTTAAATTAATTACGATTTGCATGGTATAATGTTTCTGTATTCATGAAACACTACATTCTCCGACTTAACTGTGAGCAGTATCACAGCAGATTTACTTGTCAAGGTAATAATATGGTATGTCTAGCTGTATTTCCTGTCCATTCCAATTCTGTTACACTTCAAATGTTACTCTCCACTTTGTTACATTTCAATAAACAACAGCGAAACCAAGGGACTCTGCAAGAACACGTAATATGGAGTAAGGATGTGTGCACTCTCACTTGATGGCTGTTTGAACTCATCCCGTGTCTCCATCACAGCAGCCTCTTAATTGACCTCTTTTATGAACCCTGTGTTTATTTAGCAGTAATCAGACTTTGTAGAAGTAAAGGAACATACACTTAGACTTTTACAAGGTATAATGTTCCCAACCTTGTAAAATTTGGCATCCTTTGACTTACATTGAGCACCACCAAAGGAAGTTTGCTAGTTTGTAATAAAAAGGGAACTGTAATGTATGCAAAGATAGTATAAAGCTATATATAGTTACCAACAATGCTAAAACACAGTGCCTTAGTGCAGTTTTGAAATATCTGAAAAGCAACCATGCTCTGCTCCAGCTAGATAGTCTTGAATGATACGATTCGGGTGCAATGTGAAGCTTTGTATTTCTTGAAAGCATTGATAAAACTGTTGTGGTTTGTCAGACTGTAAAGCAGTTTTTATTAGCTGCAATATTTGAGTTTCCAGTGATGTCATTTTCTAACTGGAAAAATGACCTCAAATTTAATTTACAGCCTTGAAATTGTAGAGATGATGAATTTTTGTTCAAGTGAAACCTTCAGTCCCACATTTATGTGTTCTTCGGCAGGTTAATGTGCCTACTGTGGAATGTGGCAAACTGCCAATATCATAAAACATACTGCAGTCCTTGACTTTGCAGATGGTCAAGTCTCAATTTTATTTTGCCATAAATATTAACCATAAATTAAATGTCAGACTAAACTCAGTTAATTTTTCTGTTAATTGAGGCCTAGACTTGAAACATACCAAGTATAAATAGACCAGCTTAAACTATTCTAAGGTTTGAGCAACAAAGGAGCAGATTCCAGCACCAATGTAAACATGCTGGGTAAACTCATGTTTCAGCTTATTTACAACAAAAAAGGAAATAGGACCAAGGATTATTTGTCTAATAAGGAAATTGTAACATGGATTGTTATAATTATTATAAATACTGTTCAACAATTTCACTAATGTATAAGCAATCCACATAATTCAACTTCTAAGTGACAAATGGAGAACTGAGCCAATTGTAACACTAAAGTAAAAAGCTTTGTGCCAGGTTCAAACTGTGTTCTGAGCCAGTGCATTCTCCTTATCCTTTCGACTCGAGCTGAACTTCTGACCCCATATCCTCTCCACCAATATTGTCTAATTCCAACTCTGTAATATTGCCCGTCTTCACCTCGACCTCAGCCCATTTGTTGCTGAAACCCTCATCCATGTCTTGCTCACCTCCAGACTCAACTCTTCCAATGCTCTTCTGGCCAATGCTCTTCTGGCCTGCCTCAAATCCTCCACCCTCCATAAACTTCAGCTCATCAAAACTCTGCTGCCTGTATCCTATCGCGCATCCAAGTCCCGGTCCCTCAATGCTTCCAATTTATAATTCTCATCGCTGTGTTTAAATTCCTTTATGGCTTTCTGTACCTGTGACCTACTTCTGTAACTTCCTCCAGCTCTCCAAGCTCCTTTCTCGACAACTCTTTTCCTCGTGACTGTGGATCCTTGTGCATTCCCCACCTTCCCGCTTTGCCCCACATTTGGCAGCTGTGCCTTTTGCCACCAAGGCTCCATTTCCCCCTGTCACCCCCTCTGCTTCTCCATCTCCTTTTAAAGCCCACCCCGACCAAGCTTGTATTCTCTCATAATCTTTCCTGCTTTGGCTCAGAATCCATATTTTTTTATTATGCCTTTGTGAAGTGCCTTGGGATGTTTTTCTGTGGGGGCACAATATAAATCAAATTTTTATTGCAGAGTATGGCAAAAGGGCAGATTATTTCTGCCAGAAGGAACTTCTTGGTACAGATACGTGATTCCTGTTTTACACCGTTTATCTCTTGTGTTTCAATACGTAGTGCAAATATTGTAGATGAGGGACTGTGCAATCCAGTATCAGTAATGGAAGTGAAAACATTGAATTGTTTTTGCATCTGCATTAACTCAAAATTTTATTTCATGGAAAACAAATGCTGTTTTCAAAGTTCCTTTATTGAAATGAGACAACATTCTTCAGTTGTGAAAAGTATTACAAATGTACTCTTTCTTTATATAAGTTAATTATTATCGTGTACCTGTACTCACTTCAAACCTCCAATGTATATATTTGATACATTTTTGTAAATTGTGTATTGGTTTACTAAGGGTGATTTTTGTATATTTAACAGGCCAGTACTATTGCTTATAACAATCTATTTGCATGTTGAACACTTAAAAATGTTCCATGGATATATATTATCCTTTATCATTGCCGAGCTGATCAGAATTGTTTCAAACAAAGCATAATGACTTCTGGATTTTGACAGCACCTCTGAGAATGTTCATGAAATTCGGTTAAGTCCTTGTCATATTTGAGGTTTTATTATGCCCTTGTGGACAAATTTATGAAAGTTTGCTTGGTTTGAAGGTGGCATAATTCACTAATTGTCAATAGTCTTGAGTTAGCTATCAAAGAGGAAAGGAATAAAAGATCTCCAGTGTAGTCATTCTTTAGAGAAAAGTTGTATGGTGAAAATATTGCCATTGTCGGTTCCCAGTTAGACAATTGTGTACCTGCTTTAAGTAATTAATTTGACTAGTACAGACTTGCATATTAAGTCAGTTCGCCAGATTTCCATATACATACTGTTAGGCAATGTTGTTAAAGGGGTTCATGGTGCATTTTCTGGCCATTGTAATGGCAACAGGAAACTATTTTGCCATTGGAGAATATTTGACAAATATATTTCGGAATGAATTAATTAAACTTAATGACCATGTCTACCTGATTAATGTCTAATACTAGAAAAGGAAGAATCTGAGGTCAGTAATTCTCACTTTTTCACAGCCAATGATTTCATCTGGTTCGGTCTATGATCTTTCAGTGATAGAACAATGTGCTCAATATTGATGTTCAGTTCAGCTTGGTCAAAAAGAAATTAGCTTTGCAGGACACTTCCTGCCAGGATTAGATTTGTGGCATATAAGCAAGAACTCTTTGGTAATTATCACTGCTGATGCATAGATGTTTAGTGAAAAATGAACGATGCAGATTAATTGAATATTTTCTCAAGTTTTGGCTTTTTGTGTTCTCAATAAGAACTCGCCCTCTAGCCCAGAAAAGTCTGTACTTGATAATTACAAGGGAACAGTAGCCTAGTGGTTAATTACTAGCCTACTGTTCTAGTAATCCAGAGGTCTGGACTAATGATCTGGAGACGTGAGTTCAGATCCCACCACGGCAGCTGGTGAATTTAAATTTAGTTAATTAAATAAACCTGGAATAAAAAGCTAGTATCAGTAATGGTAACTATTGGATTGTCATAAAAACCCATCTGGTTCATTAATGTCCTTTAGGGAAGGTAATCTGCTGTCCTTACCTGATCTGGCCTATGTGACTCCAGACCCACAGCAATGTGGTTGACTCTTAACTGCCCTCTGAAATGGCTGATCAAGCCACTCAGTTGTACGAAACTGCTACAAAAAGCAATAATAATAAAACCGGACCCGGCATCGACTTAGGCACCGGCTTCGGACGCAGAAACGGCACACACAGCCCAGTCGACCCTGCAAAGAGCTGCTCACGAACAACTGGGGACTTGTACCAAAATTGGGAGAGCTATCCCACAGACTGGTCAGCAACAGCCTGACATAGTCATACTCACAGAATCATACTCCTCCATCAGCATCCTTGGGTACGTCCTGTCCCACCGGTAGGACTGACCCACCAGAGGTGGCGGCTCAGTGGTATACAGTCGGGAGGGAGTGGCCCTGGGAGTCCTCAACATTGACTCTGGACCCCATGAAGTCTCATGACTTCAGGTCAAGCATGGGCAAAGAAACTTCCCGCTGATTACCACCTACCATCCTCCCTCAGATGATGATCCATGTTGAACACCACTTTGAAGAAGCACTGAGGGTAGTAAGGGCACAGAATGTACTCTAGTTGGGGGAATTCAATGTCCATCACCAAGAGTGGCTCGGTAGCACCACTACTGACTGAGCTGGCCCAGTCCTGAAGAACATAGCTGCCAGTCTGGGCCTGCGACAGGTGGTGAGAACCAACACTGGGGAAAAACCTTCTTAACCTTGCCCTCACCAGTCTACCTGCCGCAGATGCATCTGTCCACTACAGCATTAGTAGCAGTGACCACCGCACAGTCATTGTGGCGACGAAGTCCTGTCTTCACACTGAGGACACCCTCCATCGTGTTGTGTGGCACTACCACTGTGCTAAATGGGATAGATTCGGAACAGATCTAGCAGCTCAAAACTGGGCCTCCGTGAGGCGCTGTGGGCCATCAGCAGCAGCAGAATTGTATTCCACCACAATCTCTAACCTCATGGCCCAGCATATCCCTCATGGCCCAGCATTACCATCAAGCCAGGGGACCAACCCTGGTTCAATAAGGAGTGTAGAAGAGCATGCCAGGAGCAGCAACAGGCATACCATAAAATGCAGTGTCAACCTGGGGAAGCTGCAACACAGGACTACATGCACGCTAAACAGCAAAAGCAGCTTGCTATAGACAGGGCTAAGCGACCCCACAATCAACGGATCAGATCAAAGCTCTGCAGTCCTGCCACATCCAGTCGTGAATGGTGGTGGACCGTTAAACAACTAACTGGAGTAAGAGGCTCCATAAATATCCCCATCCTCAATGATGGCGGAGCCCAGCACATGAGTGCAAAAGACCAGGCTGAAGCATTTGCAACCATCTTCAGCCAGAAGTGTCGAGTGGATGATCCACATCGGCCTCCTCCCAAGGTCTCCACCTCCACAGAAACCAGTCTTCAGCCAATTCGATTCACTCCACATGATATCAAGAAACAGTTGAGCATACTGGATACAGCAAAGGCTATGGGCCCCGACAACATCCCGGCTGTCTTGCTGAAGAATTGTGCTCCAGACATCGCTGCAGGAGTCCCTCAGGGTAGTGTCCTTGGCCCAGCCATCTTCAGCTGCTTCATCAATGACCTTCCCGCCAACATACGGTCAGAAGTGGGGATGTTCGCTGATGATTGCACTGTGTTCAGTTCCATTTGCAACTCCTCAGATAATGAAGCAGTCCATGCCAGCATGCACCAAGACCTGGACGACATTCAGGCTTGGGCTGATAAGTGGCAAGTAACATTTGTGCCACAGAAGTGCCAGGCAATGACTATCTCCAACAAGCGAGTGTCTAACCACCGTCCCATGACATTCAACAGCATTACCATCGCCGAATGCCACACCATCAACATCCTGGGGGTAACCGTTGACCAGAAACTTAACTGGACCAGCCACATAAATACTGTGGCAACAAGAGCAGATCAGAGGGTGGGTATTCTGCGGAGAGTGTCTCACCTCCTTACTCCCCAAAGCCTTTCCACCATCTACAAGGCACAAGTCAGGAGTGTGATGGAATACTCTCCACTTGCCTGAATGTTGTTGGAGCTGCATTCAATCAAGATGCTTGAAACCATCCAAGACAAAGCAGCCCGCTTCATTGGCACCCCATCCACCACCTTAAACATGCACCACCGGCGTACCGTGGCTGCAGTGTGTACGATCTACAAATGCACTGCAGCAATGCGCCAAGGCTTCTTTGGCAGCACCTCCCAAACCTGCGACCGCTACTACCTAGAAGGACAAAAGCAGCAGGTCCATGGGAACACCATCATCTGCAAGTTACACACTATCCTGACTTTGGAAATATATCGCCATTCCTTCATCGTCGCTGGGTCAAAATCCTGGAACTCCCTCCCTAACAGCAATGTGGGAGTACCTTCACCACTGACTGCAGCGGTTCAAGAAGGTGGCTCACCACCACCTTCTCAAAGGCAATTAGGGATGGGCAATAAAGGCTGGCCTAGCCAGCGACGCCCACATCCCAGGAACGAATAAAGGTAAACTCGATAATTATGGGTAAGGCTTACTTTATTGCTTCTCTCTTTGAAAGGTATTATAGTTTGTGTTGATTTTGTTCAAAACATTATTTTGTATCTCTAACCATGCAAGAAGCATGGAAGAAATGGAAAATCAGATTATTCAACGCTTTGACTTTTAATTTGATGAGAAAATGCCGATTCCCTAAGTCTGCTTATTTGATTGTTGTGTATGACCACTTTAATGAGCTCCCAAGTCTAATTGGGGAAGAGAGAGACTTAAAGATGCAAAGTAATCTTTAAAAAAAGCGCGAAAAAGAAAATAATTGATCAGTAGCCTGATATTTACAAGCAGTTACTACTGTCCTCTAACCATAGCAGTGTAGAACTAGTTACACCTGGGTCTGCATAGAAGAACATAAGAATTAGAAGTAGGAGTCGGAGATATGGCCCTTCGTGCCTGCTCTGACATTTAATATCATGGCTGACCTTCGACCTCAACTCCACTTGCCTGCCTGATCCCCAAATCCCTTGATTCCCCTAGAGTCCAAAGATCTATCTATCTCAGCCTTGAAGATACGCATGAAAGAGCAGCCACACCCTTGAGGCAGAGAATGCCAAAGATCCACAACCCTCTGAGTGAAGAACTTCCTCCTCATCTCAGTCTTAAATGGCCGACACCTTATCCTGAGTCTATGCCCCCTAGTTCGAGACTCTCCAGCAGGGGAAAGAATCTCTCGGCATCTATCCTGTCAATCCCCCTCAAAATCTTATGTTTCAATGCAATCACCTCTCATTCTTCTAAACTCCAGAGAGTATAGGCCCAATCTACTCAATCTCCTCATAGGACAACCCTCTCATCCCAGGAATCAATCTAGTGAACCTTTGTTGCACCTCCTCTAAGGCATGTATATTCTTACTCAGATAAGGAGACCAAAACTATGCACAGTACTCCAGGTGTGGTCTTGCCAGAGCCCTGTACAATTGTAGCAAGACATCCTTGCTCTTGTACTCCAACCCCCTTGCAATAAAGGCCAACATGCCATTTGCCTTCCTAATTGCTTGCAGTACCTGCAGGCTAACTCTGTGTTTCTTGTACTAGGATACCTAAATCTCTGAACACAACGTTCAATAGTTTCTCACCATTTAAAAAATATTGTGGATTCCTATTCATCCTATCAAAGGATGGAGAGGAGCAAGGAACAATCTAGAGTGGAACTTCTAAACTGGAATAGGGCTAACTTCAATGGGATGCGAAAGGATCTAGCCAGGGTAAAATGGAACCAAAGACTGATGGGAAAAACTGTAACGGAACAACGGGTGATCTTTAAGGAGGAGATGTTCCAAGTACAGGCTAGGTACATTCCAACAAGAGGGAATGGTAAGGGAATCAAAGCAAGTGCTCCTTGGATGACGAGGGAAATAGAGAAGATGATGAAACAAAAAAAAGAGGGTGCATGTCAGGTGAATTCTTCAAGGGAGAACCAGACAAAATACAATAAGTTGAGAGGGGATGTGAAGATGAAAATAAGATTGGCAAAGAGAGAATATGAGAGTAGAATAGCAGTTAACATAAAAGGGAACCCAAAAATCATCATCTGGCATGTAAACCGTAAGCGGGTAGTAAGAGGCGGGGTGCGGCCTATTCGAGACAAAGAAGGTGATATATGCTTAGAGGCGCAGGGCAAGGCTAGAATACTCGATGAGTACTTTGTATCGGTGTTTACTAAGGAGGTGGATGCTGACAAAATATCGGTAGATGTGGAAAAGACAGAAGCAATGGAAGGGTGAAAATTGATAAACAGGATGTACTAGAAAGGCTGGGTATGCTTCGAGTGGATAAGTCGCCTGGTCCAGGTGGCTTGCATCCCAGGTTGCTAAGGGAATTGGGAAGGAGATAGTGGAAGTGTTGTAGAATGTATTAACTGACACTCGACACGAGGTTTCAGATCGATATTCAAGTGGTCTTTACGCCGGCAGGGAGCCAGTCTCTCACCAACGGACTTCTCCAACTTGTTAGTGTATACAGCATTTTTATACTTTCAAATACCTCGTGGCGACCTTGTGACTTGTGACAATCTTATTGGACTTCTGCAGTTGCTTAATTGGATTATAAGATGCATGATTCAAACCGGCCAATTGACTTACGGATGATACAGTGCAGCTTTTGATTGATTTCATTAACTTTAGGTATAGCTGCTGATTGAAAGGTCAGTTTCGATCACATTACAAAACCTCGTCAAGGTGCTTTCTGTTTTGATAAGCAGCTATGAGTTTCTGCGCACACATACTGTTTTGCAAGCTGTCAGCAAATTTTTAACTTTAATTCTTTCCCCACTTCAGGAAGGGATTGCCATAATTTTCCAATCTTGCCTAGATGAGGGGAAGGTGCCTGAGGATTGGATAGTGGCAAATGTGACACCATTGCTCAAGAAAGGGTGTAAGGACAATCCTAGTAACTACAGGCTGGTCAGTTTAACAGCAGTGGTGGGTAAAGTTTTAGAAACAATAATCAAGGAAAAAATTAATGGGCACTTGGAGAGGTTTAAGCTAATTAAGGAGTGCCAACACGGGTTTGTAAAAGGCAGATCGTGTTTGACTAATCTAATTGAATTTTTTGATGAAGTAACAGGGAGGATTGATGAAGGGAGTGCAATGGATGTTGTGTCCATGGATTTTCGGAAGGCGTTTGACAAAGTACCACATAGAAGGCTAGTTAACAAAATTGAGGCTCATGGACTAGCTGGGTCAGTGGCAGCTTGGATAAAGAATTGGCTTAAGGACAGAAAACTGAGTTGTGGTAAATGGCTGTTTTTCAGATTGGAGGATGGTCGACAGTGGTGTTCCCCAAGGGTCAGTGCTGGGGCCACTGCTTTTTTTGATATATATGACCTGGATATTGGAATACAGAGTAGAATTTCTAAATTTACCGATGACACCAAACTTGGGGGTGTGGCAAACAGTGAGGATGATAACAATCGACTGCAACAGGACATAGAAAGGCTAGCAGAATGGGCAGACAAGTGGCAGATGGTATTTAATACAGAGAAGTGTGAGGTGATGCATTTTGGCAGAAGGAACAGGGAGGGGCAATATACACTTAATGGCACAGTTTTAAAGAGTGTGCAGGGACAGAGGGACCTGGGAGTTAATGTGCATAGGTCCCTGAAGGTGGCAGGACATATTGAGAGTGGTTAACAAAGCATATGGGATCTTGGGTTTCATAAATAGAAGCGCTGGTTAGGCCACAACTGGAGTATTGCATCCAGTTCTGGTCACCACACTTTAGGAAGGATGTGAAGGCCCTTGAGAGGGTGCAGAGGAGTTTTACCAGAATGGTTCCGGGGATGGGGGATCTTAACTACGAGGACAGGTTGGAGAAGCTGGCTTTGTCTTCATTAGAGCAAAGGAGGTTGAGGGGTGATTTGATAGAGGTGTACAAGATTATGACTGGTTTGGGTAGGCTAGACAGGGAAAGGCTGTTCCCACTAGTTGAGGGTACAAGGACTAGGGGACACATATTTAAGGTTTTGGGCAAAAGATACAGGGGGGATGTGAGGAAAAACTTTTTTACGCAGCGAGTGGTGAGGACCTGGAACTCGCTGCTGACAGAAGTGGTGGAAGCGGAGACATGCAATGTTTTCAAGGGGAGACTGGATAGGCACTTGAGGGAAATAAACTTGCAGGGCTACAGGGATAGAGCGGGGGAATGGGACTGACTGGATTGCTCTACAGAGAGCCGGCGTGGACTCGATGGGCCGAATGGCCTCCTGTGCCGTTATGACTGAGAAAGTGAATAACCTCACATTTTCCCCACATTATACTCCATCTGCCATCTTATTGTCTGCTCACTTAACCTGTCTATACCCCTTTGCAGGCTCTTTGTGTCCTCCTCGCCGCTTACTTTCCTACCTAGCTTTGTATCGTCAGCAAACTTGGATACATTACACACTGTCGCTTCATCTAAGTTATTAATACGGATTGTAAATAGCTGAGGCCCAAGCACTGATCCTTGCTGCACCCCACCCTCACCTAACCTGAAAATGACCTGTTTATCCCTAATCTCTCTGTTCTGCCCGTTAAGCAATCCTCTATCTGCTAATACATTACCTGAAACCCGTAAGCCCTTACCTTTCATAACAACCTTTTACGTGATACCTTATCGAATGCCTTTTGGAAATCCAAATTTACTGTGTCCACTGGTTCCCCTTTATCTACCTTGCTAGTTACATCCTCAAAAAACTCCCATAAATTTGCCAAACCATGTTCACTCTGCCTAATCATTGATATTTAGAGCAGTGACCTTTAAAACATAGGCAGGTTGACAACTGTACATTACAAGTGTGTGTGTGTGTGTCTTCCACATAATCAGGCTTCAGGAAGGCAGGCTAGTTTGATTGAAACTGCTGTGGAAGCCCTGGTATTATCAGCAACGTTGCAGAGCGTAATCCTAAATTAATAAAACTTGTTTCTGCTCATCTGACCTTGGGATAAGGTATGATGGATGGGATGATTTGGGTTGGCTGCGCAATGTTTTGAGCATCTACTGGTATAGGATCTGCTGAACAGACTGACTACAATGTGGATTTTGTATTTGCTGACACTAATACTTTTGGCTTATCCCTCTGCAATCCATTGTTCTGTTTAACACATCACTGAAAGTACCATTCTTCATACTTGTTTCTTTTGTGGGAAAAATTGTCCTGCAAATTTATGCAGGAAAAATACACATGAATTGCATATTAGGTATGTGAGATTGCAGTTAAATTTCAAGTGTCTGTAGTTAACATTATCTATCAAGAACAGCAATGTTTTTTTAAATGGGTTGGGAGGATAGATGTGGAGAGAATGTTTACACTTTTGGGGAAAATCCAAAACTAGGGGCCATGAATACAAGATAATTACTAATAAATCCAGTAGGGAAATGAGAAATGTCTTTACGCAGAGAGTGGTTAGATTGTGAAACTTCCTACTACAGGAAGTGGTTGAGGCAAATAGCTTAGGTGCTTTCAACTAGACGAGTACAGGAGCGAAAAGGGAATAGAAAGATAGGCTGAGATGAGGTAGGTGGAATGCGAGGAGACTCGTGTGGAGTATAAACACCAGCACAAACTAGTTGGGCCAAATGGCCTGTTTCTGTGCTGTATATGCTATGTAATAGTGTGATCACACTGTTTGAGGCAATAGAATTAAAAACGTCGTGCTTGGCTGGTGGTCATTTGTATTGCACGCTCCTGTATGCCTCTTTTACATGGAATGGGGTTTCAATTATGCTTTTTGTGTGTTTGGGGTGGGAGGGGAATCAAAGGATGTTTTGGGAGAATATTGGCAACCAGATATTAGTCATCTAGTCAGTGTCCAAGATTGCAACTTTTCTTGATCAGTGTCAACCATGACGTAATCCCTCCATTATTAATTCTTCTTTACAGTATTTCATGATGAACATTTTTGTTTGTATTGTAGCTGGGAAAAAGCATACACTGTTAATCATAGAAACATAGAAGATAGGAGCAGGAGTAGGCCATTCGGCCCCTCGAGCCTGCTCCACCATTCAATGCGATCATGGCTGATCATCCAAATTCAGTACCCTGTCCCTGCTTTCTCCCCATATCCCTTCATCCCTTTAGCCTTAAGAAATATATCCAACTCCTTCTTGAATATATTTAATGAATTGGCCTCTACTGCCTTCTGTGGTAGAGAATTCCACAGGTTCACCACTCTCTGGGTGAAGAAATTCTTCCTAATTTCTGTCCTAAATGGCTTACCCCCTATCCTTAGACTGTGACCCCTGGTTCTGGACTCCCCGACCATCAGGAACATCCTTCCTGCATCTAGTCTGTCCAGTCCTGTCAGAATTTTATAAGTTTCAATGAGATCCCCTCTCATTCTTGTAAACTCCAGTGAGTATAAGCCCAGTCGACCCAATCTCTTATCGTACGTCATTCTTGCCATCTCGGGTATCAGCCTGGTGAATCTTTGCTGAACTCCTTCCATGGCAAGAACATCCTTCCTCAGATAAGGCAACCAAAACTGCACACAATACTCAAGATGTGGTCTCACCAAGGCCCTGTACAACTGCAGCAAGACATCCTTGTTCCTGTACTGAAATCCTCTTGCTACGAAAGCCAACATACCATTTGCCTTCTTAACCGCCTGCTGCACCTGCATGCTTACCTTGAGCGACTGGTGCACAAGGACACCCAGGTCTCATTTCACTACCCCTTCTCCGAATCTATTGCCATTCAGATAATGTGCCTTCCTGTTTTTGACACCAAAGTGGATAACCTCGCATTTATCCACGTTATATTGCATCTGCCATGCTTCTGCCCAATCGCCCAACCTGTCCAAATCATCCTGGAGTTTCTCGGCATCCTCCTCACTGCACACAAGCCCACCCAGCTTTGTGTCGTCTGCAAACTTGGAGATATTACATCTAGTTCCCTCGTCCAGATCATTAATATATATTGTGAATAGCTGGGGTCGAAGCACCGATCTCTGCGGTACCCCACTAGTCACTGCCTGCCACTCGGAAAAAGACCCGTTTATTCCAACTCTTTGCTTTCTGTCTGCCAACCAGTTCTCTATCCAAGTCAATACCTTGCCCCCAATCCCATGTGCCTTAACTTTACACGCTAATCTCTTATGCGGGACCTTATCAAAAGCCTTCTGAAAGTCCAAATACACCACATCCACTGGTTCTCCCATATCTATTTTACCAGTTACATCCTCAAAAAATTCCAGTAGATTAGTCAAGCACGATTTACCTTTTGTAAAGCCATGTTGACTTTGTCCGATCCTGTCACTGTTTTCCAAGTGCTCTGCTATTACATCTTTGATAATGGACTCTAGCATTTTCCCCACTACCGATGTCAGGCTTACCGGTCTGTAATTCCCCATTTTCTCTCTACCTCCTTTTTTGAATAGTGGGGTAACATTAGCTACCCTCCAATGCATGGGTACTGTTCCAGATTCCATCGAATGTTGGAAGATGATCAGCAATGCATCTACTATTTCTAGAGCCACTTCCTTAAGAACCCTAGGATGTAGATTATCAGGTCCTGGGGATTTATCGGCCTTCAATCCCGTCAATTTCCCTAACACCATTTCCCTACAAATACTGATTTCTTTCAGTTCCTCCCTTTCATCAGACCCTATGTTCCCCGACATCTCTGGGAGGTTATTTGTGTCTTCCTTTGTGAAGACAGAACCAAAATATGTATTTAATTGGTCTGCCATTTCTTTGTTCCCTATTAGAAATTCCCCAGATTCTGACTGCAAGGGACCTATGCTTGACTTCACCAATCTTTTTCTCTTCACATCAATATCTATAAAACCTTTTAGTCAGTTTTTATGTTCCCTGCAAGCTTACTTTCATATTCAATTTTCCCCTTCTTAATTAATCCCTTTGTCCTCCTTTGAATCCTAAACTGCTCCCAATCCTCAGGTTTACTGTTTTTTCTGGCCAATGTATATGTCCTCTCCTTGGATCTTATGCTATCCCTAATTTCCCTTGTTAGCCACGGTTGAGTCACCTTTTTTGTTTTATTTTAATGCCAAACTGGGATGAACAAATTCTGTAGTTCATCCATGCGGTCTTTAAATGTTTGCCATTGCCTATCCACCGTCAACCCTTTGAGTGACATTCCCCAATCAATCCTACCCAACTCACGCCTCATACCATCGTCGTTTCCTTTATTTAAATTCAGGTCCCTAGTCTCTGAGTTAACTACTTCACTCTCCATTTTAATGAAGAATTCTATCATATTATGATCGCTCCGACCCAAGGGGCCTCGTACAACAAGATTGCTAATTAATCCTTTCTCATTACATAATACCCAGTCTAAGATGGCCTGATCTCTAGTTGGTTCCTCGACATATTAGTCCAGGAAACCATCCCGTAAACACTCCAGGAATTCCTCCTCCACTGTATTGTTACTAATTTGGTTAGCCCAATCTATATGTAGATTAAAGTCACCCATGATGACTGCTGTGCCCTTATTGCACGCTTCTCTTATTTCCCTTTTACTGCCATCCCAAACCTCCGCATGACTGTTTGGAGGTCTATATACCACTCCCACTAACGTTTTCTGCCCCTTGGTATTTCTCAGTTCTACCCATACAGATTCCACATCATCAGAGCTAATATCCTTCCTTACAATTGTGTTAATCCCCTCTTTAACCAGCAATGCTACCCCACCTTCCTTTCCTTTTTGCCTATCTTTCCTGAATATTGAATACCCCTGTATGTTGAGTTCCCAGCCTTGGCCACCCTGGAGCCATGTTTCTGTAATCCCAATCAAATCATATCCGTTTACCTCTATTTGCGCAGCTAATTCATCCACCTTATTACGAATGCTCCTCGCATTAAGACACAAAGCCTTCAGGCTTGTTTTTTTAACGCTCTTAGATCTATTAGAATTATTATTTACTGTGGTCATGTTTGATTTAAACCGTTGATTTCTCTGACTGCCACTTTTGGTTTTTCTCCTTCCTATCTTTTGCTTTTATCCTTGTTTCCCTTTCCTCTGTCTCCCTGCTCAGGTTCCCAACCCCCTGCCATTTTAGTTTAAACCCTCCACCAGAGCACTAGCAAACACTCCCCCTAGTACATTGGTCCCGGCCCTGCCCAGGTGCAAACCGTCCGGTTTGTACTGGTCACACCTCCCCCAGAACCGGTTCCAATGTCTCGGGTATTTGAATCCCTCCCCCTGGCGCCATTCCTCTAGCCACGTATTCATCTGAAATATCCTTCTAGTTCTACTCTGACTAGCACGTGGCACTGGTAGCAATCCTGAGATTACTACCTTTTTGAGGTCCTATTTTTTACTTTACCTCCTAACTCCCTATATTCAGCTTTTAGGACCTAATTCCGTTTTTTTAACCTATATCGTTGCTACCTATATGCAGCACGACAACTGGCTGTTCACCCTCCCCTTCCAAAATGTTCTGCAGCCGCTCTGAGACATCCTTGACCCTTGCACCAGGGAGGCAACACACCATCCTGGAGTCTCGTTTGCGGCCGCAGAAACGCCTATCTATTCCCCTTAGAATAGAATCCCCTATTACTATAGCTCTACCCCTCTTTCTTTTTCCTCCCGTCCTGTGCAGCAGAACCACCCCATGTGCCAGGAAGTTGGCTGCTGCTGCTTTACCCTGATAAGCCACCCCCCCCCCCAACAGTATTCAAAGTGGTATATCTGTTTGAGAGGGGGATGGCCACAGGGGACTCCTGCACTACCTGCCTGCGCCTACTACTCTGCCTGTTGGTCATCCATTCCCTTTCTGCCTGTGCAACCTTTGCCTGCGGTGTGACCAACTGCTTAAACATGATATCCACAACGTCCTCAGCATTGCGAATGGTCCAGTATGTATCCAATCGCAGCTCCAGTGCTGCAATGCAGTCTGCCAGTAGCTGCAGCTAGATACACTTCCTGCAACATGGTTGTCAGGGACACAGGAAGTGTCCCTGAGTTCCACATAGCGCAGGAGGAGCATACCACGGGGCCGAGCTCTCCTGCCATAACTTGCCCTTTAATCCAATCAATCCCACCAACTACACTACGGTTAAATGATATATTTAAGGGCCCTGGTTTACCAACAGTCCCCGCTACACCACAGAGAGCTTAGAAAATATAAACCACAGAGTTTAAGTTTAAAAAAGAGAGAAATACTCACCAACCAATCACTTACCTGCTTTCTGGTGACGTCACACTTCGATTACTTTTTACTGCTCTCCCTCTCTGAGTTTGGAGATTGGTAAGCCTACCTGGTCTCTGCCGCAGCTTTTAACCACGCTCCTCTGCTGCCGCCGCCACACCCAGGTCCGCCGCCGCTGTGGGGCCTACCTGGTCTCTGCCGCCGCCTTTAACCACGCTCCTCTGCCGCCGCCACCTCACCCAGGTCCACCGCCGCTGTGGCCCTACCTGGTGTCTGCCGCCGCTTTTAACCACGTTCCTCTGCCACTGCCGCCTCACCCAGGGCTGCCGCCGAATCAATTCCAGTGGAACTACTATTGTCCACAATTCAGCTATCTCCAGAACCCGTGAGAAACAAAGACTTTTCATTGCACAATGTTTAATCGTAATCTCTGGTTTTATATAAGTCGGCTTTATGTCCGAAAAAAGACTTGTGCTGCACTTGTATTCATTCCTGTGCTTGAGTATTGCTGCGCTGTACATCTAAGATCAGAATTTAGGAACACTTCGTCATCCACTAATTTACATTATTCACCATGGGCACTCTTCATTATGACAGATAATGGAGATTGTACTCTGTTTAATTCTTAACTCGTCTCTTACCCACCATGTTGTGCAGGGAGGGCGGCCTCTTTCCAGGTCTCTACCACGGCTTCTTTACCACTTGACCAACAGCTAGGAGGTGTATAACATAAACTAAATAGTGGGGGGGAGGGTTCAGGTGAAGGGGAATTTAGAAAGTCAAAGAGAAAGGAGAAGGTAATAGTGCAGGGCAGCGATAGGGGTAATAATAACCAGAGTGTGACAGGAGGCGACAGAGCATACGAACATAAGTGTGCACCAACGAATAGTTTGAGTAGGTAAAAATGCACGCAGCATCTGTAACAAGATAAATGAGTTGACAGCACAAATAGAAATAAATGGGTATGATCTGATAGCCATTATGGAGATGTGGTTGCAAGGTGACCAAGGCTGGGAACTGAATATTCAGGGGTGTTTTGCCATTTCGGAAGGATAGCCAGAAAGGAAAAGGAGGTGCAGTAGCTCTGTTAATAAAAGATGAGATCAGTACAGTGGTGAGAAATGATATTGGCTCAGAAGATCAAGAGGTAGAATCAGTTTGGGTGGAGATAAGAAATAGTAAGGGAAAGAAGTCACTGGTGGGAGTCTATAGGCCCCGTAACAGTAGCTACACTGTATGACCGAGTATAAATCAAGAAATAATACGGGCTTGTAAGAAAGGTGCTGTGATAATCATGGGCGATTTTAATCTTCATATAGATTGGACAAATCAAATTGGCAAGGGGAGCATTGAGGACGAGTTCATAGAATGTATTCGGGATGGTTTCTTAGAACAATACGTTGCGGAACCAACCATGGAGAAGGCTCTTTTAGATCTGGTAATGTGTAATGAGACAGGATTAATTAATTATCTCATAGTAAAGGATCCTCTAGGGATGAGTGATCATAGCATGATAGAATTTCAAATTCAGTTTGTGGGCGAGAAACTTGGGTCTGAAACTAGTGTCCTGAATTTAAATAAAGGCAATTACAAAGGTATGAAGACAGAGTTGGCTAAAGTGGACTGGGAAAATAGATTAAAGGGTAAGACAGTAGATAAGCAGTAGCAGACATTTAATGAGATATTTCATAACTCTCAGCAAAGGTTTATTCCAATGAGAAAGAAAGACTCTGCGAGAAGGATGAACCATCCGTGGCTAACTAAGGAAGTTAAGGATGGTATCAAATTGAAAGAAAAGGCATACAATGTTGTGAAGATTAGTGGTAGACCAGAGGATTGGGAAATTTTTAGAAACCAGCAAAGGACAACTAAAAAAATAATAGAGGGAGAAGATAGATTGAGAGTAAACTAGCAAGAAATATAAAAACAGACAGTAAGAGCTTCTACAGGTTGATAAAAAGGAAGAGAGTAGCTAAAGTAAACGTTGGTCCCTTAGAGGATGGGACTGGGGAATTAATAATGGGAAACGGGGAAATGGCAGAGACTTTGAACAAATATTTTGTATTGGTCGTCTTGGTAGAAGACACTAAAAGCATCCCAATAATAATTGATAATCAAAGGGCTATAGGGAGGGAGGAACTTAAAACAATTACTATCACTAGAGAAAAAGTACTAGGCCAGCTAATGGGACTAAAGGCTGACAAGTCCCCGAGACCTGATGGCCTACATCCTAGGGTCTTAAAAGAAGTGGCTGCAGAGATAGTGGATGCGTTGGTTGTAATCTACCAAAATTCCCTGGATTCTGGAGAGGTTCCAGCGGATTGGAAAACCGCAAATGTAACGCCCCTATTCAAGAAAGGAGGGAGACAGAAAGCAGGAAACTATAGACCAGTTAGCCTAACATCTGTCATTGGGAAAATGCTGAAGTCCATTATTAAGGAAGTAGTAGCAAGACATTTAGAAAATCATAATACAATCACTCAGAATCAGCAGTGTTTTAATGAAAGGGAAATCATGTTTGACAAATTTGCTAGAGTTCTTTTGAGGATGTAATGAGCAGGGTGGATAAAGGGGAACCAGTAGATGTAGTGTATTTGGATTTCCAGAAGGCATTCGAGAAGGTGCCACATAAAAGGTTACTGCACAAGATAAGAGCTCGCTGGGTTGGGGGTAATATATTAGCATGGATAGAGGATTGGCTAACTAACCGAAAACAGAAAGTAGGAATAAATGGGTCATTTTCCGGTTGGCAAACTGTCACTAGTGGGGTGCCACAGGGATCAGTGCTGGGGCCTCAACTATTTACAATCTATATTAATGACTTGGATGAAGGGACCGTGTGCACTGTAGCCAAATTTGCTGCTGATACAAAGATAGGTGGGAAAGCAAGTTGTGAGGAGGACGCAAAGAGTCTGCAAAGGGATATAGATAGGTTAAGTGAGTGGGGAAAAATTTTGCAGATGGAATATAATGTGGGAAAATGTGCGGTTATCCATTTTGGTAGGAAAAATAAAAAAGCAAATTTATATTATTTAAATGGAGAGAGACTACAGAATGCTGCGGTACAGATGGAACTGGGTGTCCTCATACATGAAACACAAAAAATTAGCATGCAGGTACAGCAAGTAATTAGGAAGGCAAATGGAATGTTGGCCTTTATTGCAAGGGGTATGGAGTACAAAAGTACGGAAGTCTTGCTACATCTACAGGGCGCTGGTGAGACCACACCTGGAGTACTGTGCAGTTTTGGTCTCCTTATTTAAGGAGGGATATATTTACATTGGAGGAGGTCCAGCATCTCGTGAAGTGGTGCGCCGATAACAACCTGGCCCTTAACACCAAGAAAACCAAAGAAATCATTGTGGACTTCAGGAAGTCTAAAGGCGGAAGTCACACCCCCATCCACATCAATGGGGCTGTGGTGGAAAGGGTGGACAGCTTTAAGTTCCTCGGAGTCCACATCACAGAAGACCTCTCCTGGTCCCTCAATACCTCCTCTCTGGTGGAGAAGGCCCAACAGCGCCTATATTTCCTAAGGAGGCTGAAGGGATGTAACCTGTCACCCCTGATCCCCTCTAACTTTTACCGCTGCACAATAGAGAGCATCCTGACGAACTGTATCACAGTATGGTATGGCAGCTGTAGCTACTATGACCGGAAAGCCCTGCAGCGGGTAGTCAAAACTGCCCAACGCATTACCGGCACCCGGCTACTGACCATAGAGCACATATACCAGAAATGCTGTCTACGGAGGTCACGGTCCATCATCAAAGACCCTACCCACCCCAGCCACAGTCTGTTCGCCCTCCTGCCATCTGGGAGACGCTACAGATGCATTCGCACCCGTACGACCAGATTTAGGAACAGCTTCTTTCCCAGGGCTGTCATCCTACTGAACTCCACAAATAAACTCTAAAGCCTGCACATCTGCCAATGCACTTTATTATGTTTATGTTAATGTATTACAAGCCAAATGAATGTTGAATGTTGAAATGTCTTAATCTAAATGTACACTCTCGGGAGCCGCAAGCCTACATTTCATTGTACTGCACTTGTGCACTAACAATGACAATAAAAGTTGATTTGATTTGATTCAGAGAAGGTTCATTAAGTTAATTCCTGAGATGAAGGGGTTGTCTTATGAGGAAAGGTTGAGCAGGTTGGAGTTGAAGTTTAGAAGAATGAGGTGATTTTATTGAAACATAAGATTCTGAGGGGGCTTGACAGGGTGGATGCTGAGGATGTTTCCCCTAGAGGGGGTATCTAGAACTAGGGGGCATAGTTTCAGAATAAGTGGTCGCCTATTTAAGATGGCGATGAGGAGGAATTTCTTCTGAGGGTCGTGAATCTTTGGAATTCTCTACCCCAGAGAGCTGTGGAGGCGGAGTCATTGAATATATTCAAGGCGGAGATAGACAGATGTTTGAGCTACAGGGGAGTCCAGGGTTATGGGGAGCGGGCGGGAAAGTGGCATTGAGGCCAAGATCAGATCAGCCATGAGCTTCTTGAATGGCGGGACAGTCTGAGGGGCTGAATGGCCTACTCCTCCTATTACTTATGTTCTTAAAGGAACCTCTGGAGAGCAGTGATTATAATACAGGTACACTATCCCTTATCCGAAAGCCTTGGGACCAGCTGAGTTTCGGTTTTCGGAATTTTTCGGATTTCAGAAGGTATTATTATAAGACTGGTAAATTTGTATTTAATATAAATTGTAAAAGTTCAGGCTACCTCTTGCGACTGTTCCGTGTCTCATTCCCCTTCCTGCTTCTCTGGAAAGCCGGATATCGGCTGACTCCTACTAAGCTGGCCCGCAAATCCGGGTGGGGGCGGAGAAAAGAATATCGGACGGGCCGCGGGTCGGGTCGGTTGGGGGGGGGGCGCGTGGGGTCGGGGTCCGGTGGGGAGAAAAGAATATCGGACAGGCCGCGGTTCGGGTCGGATCGGGGGGAGGAAAGAATATCGGACAGGCCGCTGTATTGTTGGGTTCACTCTCCCGGTACCTCCTTCACACTGCCCGGCTCGGCCTGCAATCTCCTACCCAGGAGGGAACTCTGTGACCCTCTGCCCTGCTCAGCGTAAGTCGTGTGCCACTCTGGTCATGTCGTGCGTATGACTTAAGCTGAACAAAAAAACTTTCGGTTTTTAGAGGTTTTCGGTTTTCGGAAGTTCGGATAAAGGATAGTGTACCTGTATGATAGAATTGTACGTTGCGTTTGAGTGATTGATTTAGTTAAGTCCAAAACTAGGGTCCTAAATTTGAACAAAGCGAACTACGTAGCTATAAGAGTAGAGTTGGCTAAGGTAGGTTGGGAAACCAGATTAAAAGATATGACAGTAGAAAAGCAATGGCAAACATTTAAAGAAATAATTCATAATTCGCAACAAATATACATTCCCTTGAGGATTAAAAACACCATGGGAAAAATGGTCCAACCGGGGCTAACGAGAAATTAAAGATAGGGTAGACTATCCTTTATCTGAAAACCTCGGGACCAGCCGTGTTTTGGTTTTCGGAAAATTTCGGATTTCAGAAGGTATTTTATAAGACTGGGAAATTTGTCGGGGGTGGGGGTCGGCGGGGGTCGGGGTCGTGTGCACGACTTACGCTGAACGAAAAAACCTTCGGTTTTTAGAGGGTTTCGGTTTTCGGAAGTTTGGATAAAGGGTAGTCTACCTGTATTAGATTAAAGGAAGAGGCCTATAATGCTGCCAAAAAGAGTAGTAAGCCTGAAGATTGGGCTGATTTTTAGAATTCAGCAAAGGAGGACCGAGAAATTGATAAAGAAACGGAAATATAATATGAGAGTAAACTAGTGAGACATAAAAACAGACTGTAAAAGCTTCTATAGGAAAGTAAAAAGGAAAAGATTAGCAAAACGTAGGCCTCTTGTAGGCGGAGACAGGAGAAATTATAATGGGGAATAAGGAAATGGCAGAGAAATTAAACAAATACTTTGGGGGAGAAATTGGGTGAGTAGCGCCACCTGTTAGCGCCTAAAGAGGCAGTCAGTGGCTGTAGCGCCACTGGCTGTGCCTCCGGCGATATTCAGTAGGGGCGCTAATGGTGGCGTTAGGCATTTGCGCTGCGCCGCCACCGATGACGTCATCGGTGTGCGCAGCGCCCCATTCGTGCCCCGTTCGCGATATTTGGTAGCGAACGCCGCAGTTGCGCTACCCGCGCCCGGTTCACGGGGCCTTACTGTGCCGGCAGCGGCGCAAGTTAAGGTGGAGGTGCGGGGCGGCTGCTTTTTTGGCGGCCGCCTGCCAGCACCTCCGTCCCCGGCCTCCTAACCCCCCCCCCCCCCCCGCGGCATTGCTGGCTGTTTCCCGAGAGCCCGGCACTTCTCCTTGGTGCCGGGCTCATTTGCTGGCACTCGCGATCGGGGATCACGCTGTTGCAGGCACCTCCCCCTTAACGGGGAGGAAGGCCTGCAGTACCGCAGCGTGCCGTGGCGCTGCGGCACGTTGCGCTGCGATAATCAGTTTCAGCGCCCTAAGAGGGACGCGGAGCGCCTCGAGCCTCGCCCCGTCTCCCTTGAGGAGCACTGAAACTGAATTTCTGGCGATCGGTATCACTCCGATCGCTGCGCTAAATCCTGCGCTCAGGCGACTTTTGGGCCACTTTGGCGCCCCAACCCAATTTCTAGGCCTTTGTGTCTGTCTTCACGGAAGAAGACGCAAAAATAATTCTGGAAATAGTTGAGGACCAAGGGTCTAGTGAGACTGAGGAACTGAAAGAAATTAGGAATAGTAAGGAAGTAGTACTGGAGAAATTAATGGGACTGAAAGCCGATAAATCTCCTGGACCTGATGGCCTGAATCCTAGGGTTTTAAAAGAGGTGGCTATAGAGATAGTGGATGAATTGGTTGTCATCTTCCAAAATTCGATAGATTCTGGAATGGTTACCGCAGATTGGAAGGTAGCAAATGTAACCCCACTATTTAAGAAAGGTGGGAGAGAGAAAACTGGGAACTATAGACCAGTTAATCTGACATCAGTAGTAGGGAAAATGCTAGAATGTATTATTAAGGACGTGGTAACAGGGCACTTAGAAAATAATAATAGGATTAGGCAGAGTCAGCACGGATTTATGAAAAGGAACTCGTTTCTGACAAATCTGTTTTGAGTTTTTGGAGGTTGTAACTAGCAGGATAGATAAGGTGGAACCAGTGGATGTAGTGTATTTGGATTTTCAGAAGGCATTCAATAAGCTGCCACACAAGAAGTTATTAAACAAAATTAGGGCTAATATACTAGCATGGATTGAAGATTGGTTAACGGACAGAAAATGGAGTAGGAATAGACGGGTCATTTTCGGGTTGGCAGGCTGTAACTAGTGGGGTAGCACAAGGATCAGTGCTTGGGCCTCAGCTATTCACAATCTGTATCAATGATTTGGATGAGGGGACCAAATGTAATATATCCAAGTATGCTGATGATACAAAGCAAGATTGGAATGTAAGTTGTGAGAATGATGCAAAGAGGCTTTAAGCGAGTGGGCAAGAACATGGCAAATGGAATATAATGTGGAGAAATGTGAAGTTATCCACTTTGGTACGAAAAATAGAAAAGCAGAGTATTTTTTAAATGGGGAGAGAGATTGGGAAATGTTGGTGTTCAGAGGGACCTGGGTGTCCTTGTACACGAATCGCTGAAAGCTAGTATGCAGATACAGCAAGCAATTAGGAAAGCAAATGGCCTTTATTACAAAAGTATTTGAGTATAAGAGTAAAGACGTCTTACTGCAACGATATAGGGCCTTGGTGAGACCACACCTGGAGTATAATGTACAGTTTTGGTCTCCTTACCAAAGGAAGGATATACTTGCCATAGAGGGAGTGCAACGAAGGTTCACCAGACTGGTTCCTGGGATGGGGGGATTGTCCTATGAGGAGAGATTGAGTAGACTAGGCCTATATTCTCTAGGGTTTAGAAGAATGAGAGGTGATCTCATTGAAACATACAAAATTCTTACAGGGCTTGACAGGGTAGATGCGGGGAGGATGTTTCCCCTGGCTGGGGAGACTAGAACCAGGGGACACAGTCTCAGAATAAGGGGTTGGCCATTTAGGATTGAAATGAGAAATTTCTTCACTCGGAGGGTGGTGAATCTTTGGAATTCTCTACCCCAGAGGACTGTGGAGGCTCAGTCATTGAGTATATTCAAGACAGAGATTGATAGATTTTTGGCTATTAAGGGAATCAAGGGATATGGGGCTAGTGCAGGCAAGTGGAGTTGAGGTAGAAGATCAGCCATGATCTTATAGAATGGCGGAGCAGGCTCGAAGGATTGAATGGCCTACTCCTGCTCCTATTTCTTATGTTCTTATGTTATGTTCTTTTCATGTCCCGTCAATTTCATATGTTCGTATAACCTCTTTTACAGGTGGGGAAACAGAGAAATTCTACTGATCACTATGACAGAATCCTGTAACCCTGACACTGAAGCCAGTTCCAAGTTGGGGATTTGGTTTGTGTGTTAGTTTATATAGTCAGCAGTAGAATTCCTTTATAGAATTTTGTTTTGTTGACAATGTGGTACTCTTTATAGGCTCAGTAAGAAAATACTATTCCTATAATGAACGATACCCAATTACAGCACAGACAGGGGCGATTGGACTCAGTTTGACTGTGCCAACTCTGGGATTAGTTTTAGATTATTCTAACAATGTGCTGTGCTCTCCCCCAAAGCTTTTATCTTCCTCCACTTCAAATATTTATCCAATTTTCCTTTTAAAAGATGCAATATTCCCTGCCTAAACCACTCCCTATGGCAAATCATTCGATGCTTCAATACCCTTGGGAGTAATGAAATTTCTCCCAACTCCCCTCCACTTTGTGATGATTTTAAATTGATGATTCCATTATCATTGACTCCCTCACCAGGAAAATAGTTTTTCCCAACAAAAACTCTTCATAGTTTTAAAACTCTATTAAATCATCTCTTGGCCTTTGCTAGTCCAGTAGAAATGGTCCCAGTCGTCCCTCCTCATTATAATTTCCCATCCCTGGAAATATATTGGTGAACCTATGCTGTACACTCTCTATGACTTCACTATCCTTTCTGTAATGAGGTGTCCAAAACTCTACACAGCACTTGATCATTTTTTTTACTCGTACTCTATCTCCTATTTATATATTTTTTTAAATTCTACTCGCACTTTCGGGGATTTATTCATTTGCACCTCTAGTTATGTGTTAATTTACTTCCTCCAGTGTCTTTCCTTTGAGTATATTTGCATTCCATGTTTTTCTCCTCCTAAAATGTATTGCATCACATTTAGCTGCATTAAATTGCATCTTTACCCTGTCTGCCCATTCCATTCACCTGTCTGTCTTCCTGAAGTATTTTACAGTCCTCATCACTGTTGCCAAATATCCTTTTATACTGTCAGCAAATGTCAAGCTTGTATTCCCTATGTACAAGCTCGAATTATCTACCTGCCAAGAACAAAAGCGAACTCAGCACTGACGGTCAGGTATACCGCTTAAAACTCTGAGCAACACCCATTTACCCTAACTGTTTCCTGTCCGTCAACCAACTTTCTTTCCGCAATGCTATATTTCCTTTTACACCATACACCTACATTTTTCTAACAAACCTCTTGTGAGATACCTTATCAAATGCTTTCTGAAAATCCATAAAAAGTACTTCTACTGTGTTCTATTTAACTATTTGATCAGTCAATTCTTCAAAATAAAACTCTGGTAAACTTGTCAAACATGACTTGCCTTACCCAAATCCATGCTGCTTTTCCTGAATTAACCTGTGCATTTCTAAATGCTTACAATATATAATTCAAGATAGAATTAGTAAGAGTTTGCTCATAATTGGCATTAGATTAACTGGTCTGTCATTACTTGGTTTATCCTTCTCGCCCTTCTTGAGCATGATGTTATATCAGCTGCTCTCCAGTCCCACGGTACAATTTGCATATTCAAGAAGAATTGAAATATTGTGACCAGGCATCTGCTCATCTCCTATTTGACTTCTTTCAGCAGCCTAACTAAAGGGACTCTGAGGCTTATCCACTTTTGAGTTCTGCTAATTTTATGAGAACTGATTCCTTTCCTACAGTTAGTTCCATCAATTGTTACATATCCTCCTCCAGTACACTTAGCTTTTCACTTCCACCATCTTTGTAAAAGAAAACTGCGAAGTATTTAATTGATGTTTCTGCCATACCTTCATCCTCCGCAATTAAATTCCTTCCTTCAGCCCTGAATGGTCTGGCCATCTCCAACTATTTTAGAAGAGGACAAAATTGATTTTATTATCATTTGTAGCAAGACAATTCTTGAATTACATATTTGACCACCCAGAAACTATTCACAATGAAATGTAGAAAGCTCAGTGCTGAAAAAGATCATAGATCCAATTAGTCTGCCTTCCTGCTATGTTAGCAGTTGTATCTAGTAATGTGGTTCTCTTCAAGGTACATTTTCCAATTTAACTTTGAAGATTATCTAAAGTAATTATTCCTATAATTCTTGTTGAGCTTTTCTAATAACTGACCACCTCAATGAATTAGTGTTTCCTTACATCCAGTCTGAATCTACCTTTTCTGAGCTTAAACTAATGTCCCCTCATTCTGCTGTCTTGTGCCAATACAAATAGCCTGACTGAATACCTCAATCATATTTCCCTTCAGTCTTGTCTTTTCTGATGAACAGAGTCCTATATCCTTGAGTTGACTGCCATGTGTTTTATTCTCCAAACTCCTTATTATGTTAGCTCTTTTTTACTTTATCTAGCTTGGGTATTTCACACCAGAGCAACGCAATAGATATTTTGATTAAGGAGCAAAAAATTAATTATCTCCATTTTTTGCTGCATCTAAATGTTGTTGCTTCTGTCACCAACCAACAGATGAGCTTTTTTTGAGGAAGGGTGCTCTACCTACTCAGATGACTTAATTTAAATCCCTGTTTCGGTATTTTCACAATGATATCCAAAGATTTGCTTGGTATGGGGAGGGAAAGTCAGACAGTGAAAACCAATCTGGTTCTCATCTTGTCCCGACGAAGGGTTTCGACTTGAAGCGTTGACTCTATTTCTCTCTCCACGGATGTTGCCTGGCCTGCTGAGTTTTTCCAGCATTTTCTGTTATTATTTCTGGTTCTCATCTTATTTTTTGAGTATCCCTAGCACAATAATTATTTTATTCAATTCAGCGAAGGGGGAGGTGAGCGAGGGAAACCGAATGTTAATGTGGTAAATGCTCATTAATGTTTTTTTTCTGTTTCTTCCTTTTTATAGACATTAGACTTGGACAAAAATGCACTACAAAAAGTAAAGAAATCGGCAAAATCAATAAACACTTCAGGTCAAGGTACGTTTCAGTTGCAGTATTTATGCCTTTATATCACTTAGCACAGAATATATGGTAAGGAATGTATTTTAAATCTGTAACATGCCTTATACAAAATAAAGTTGAGTTCAGTAGTCGAAGTACATTGTTCTCTAGTTGGATTAATTTACTTTTTTTCCCAAAAGGTTAAATACAGTTTGTCATTGCAGTTTCTTTGACTAAACTCAGTGAACTAGTTTTTGTAAATGTACAAAATTTAATAGGAAATAGCCAGAAAAATGAGGCTGTTAATGCCAACTTACTGTTGGCTTTGTCAGTGTAAGTTGCCGTGTCAAATAATCTTGCAAATGTTAGTGTTATTTACTTGCACTGTGCTGCATCGTCATGGACAACTGAATCTAGAAATTCTGGCTTGTTTTTGGCATGGAATTGGCGCAATCTGGGTGAGGGGGCAGTAGGGAGTGGGTTGGAGAATTAAAATGACAGGTGGCTTAGGGTCAAGCTTGCGGACTCTGACTCCTCTGCCCTTGGCCGCCTACACTGTTTTAATGAAGGTCGAGGAACCGAGGCACTTCACAGCCTTCCGGACTCAACAGTGAGTTCAACAATTTCAGATCATAACCACCATTCCCATTTTTTCGGACAGCAGCTATTTGGTAATGATGCTGCTATTTCCATTTGCACCTCTTCTAGACCCATCTTTTGTGCCTTTACTTGTCTCATTACCATCTTTTACCTCGCATCATCATCCCTTTTGTCATTTAATCTCTCCTGCCTTCCACCCTATCGCAGACCTTCCCTTTTGTTCTTTCCTTCCCTCCCCTCTTCCCCTGCTCTGTACATGCTTAAAACCTGTTCTCTCTCTAACTTTTTCTAGTTCTGATGAAAGGTCCTCGAACTGAAATATTGGTCGGAATTTTACCGGCGCGGAGAGGGCGGGATCGGAGGTGGGTCAGCTGTCAAAATAGATAAGATTGACAACGGGTCGGGAACTCGCTGACGAGCCACCTCCACGTGAGTCTCGCAGGTGTCGGCGCTGAACAGACCCGACACCAAGCGGCGGGGGAGACAATTTAGATCATTAAATGCATTAAGAGGCAATTAAGTCTTATTTTAAGCTTACATTTAGATTTTTAGAGTTTGCCAACGGCTTCCTCACTGCTCGGGAATCATGTCAGGTAAGGAGGTCGGGTGTTGTGTCAGCATGGGATGATTTGCTAACTTGACAGCTGCAAATGGTCTATAAAAGCTCCCATTTTACAGGTCTTCACTTTGCAAGGTTAGAAGCTCTTGCTTACAGCATTTGGAAGACAGATTGAGGTTTATGCAGCTAGCAAGTGTTTGGAGAAAACTCTATCCAATGTCACTTCATCGGAACAACCTCTCTCACCATTGACAGATCGCTTCTGTCATCTCAACCTCACCTGCCATCTACTCCATCAGCATCGGTGCCCTTGGAAAAAAATCTCACCATGGTCCTCAGAATCCCACCACAAAATGCCCCAACACCAGCATCACCGAGCACACCAGCAGCACCAACATCAACACCAGCAGCACCAACATCAACACCAGCCTTCTCCGCAATCAACTGATGCTGCATCGGCACCCGACCACATTGCTGCCCGGAATGCCAGGGATGACATCACCATAGCCAGATTTACTTCACTTGACGCTGCACACCCTGGCTGCAACATGATGCACCAGGTTGGCGCTACCCCACACCAACACCATAAAGCATCCCTACAATGCTCAATCCATTTCTTTCCACACATCTCATGATTGCAGGGGAGGCAGGGTACGCTTGTGTCTCACCATTCACTGCAACTCACTAAGCCACTTCCAAAGGTGCGCACAAAGTTTTGAAAATAAAGATTTCAATGTTTGACAGCACATTAACAGAAACTTCACATGAACATTGGCTATAACACCCAAGTGCCTACCCTTGTGTGTTGTTAGTTGGTATGATTGGACTAGGATGAGGGTGAGTGTGAAGGGTGGCGAGTGAGATGGGGAAGTGATGATGTAGATAGAGAGGGATGGGTGAAGGTGCACGGTAAGTTGGTGAGAGTAAGGATGTGCACGAGTAGGGTAGGGAAGGCAGAGTGATGGGGATGTGATGAGTGGTACAGCAGGATGAGGTTGAGTGTGGCTTTGCAGTAATGTTTTGTGATCTACTGAGATCATTAAAAGGTTTGCGCCACTGCAGCCTGGTCCTCCTAATGACATCCCTACTTGTGTCCTCCTGTGCAATGTGCAACCAGGCTGCGTTGATCTCCTGGGGAGGCCTCTTCCGCCCATGGGAAGGGAAGAGCACACCTCTGCGTGCTTATGGAGGGAGTCATGGGAGAGCCTGGGTGCAGCCCTGCACCGTGCTTTTCAGTGTTTGCTGCACCTCGGTGCTGTAGAACACTGACAGCACAAATGTCGAAATCAATTTGGACATGGCCCTTTTAAGGAAACTGGCTGATGATGCGTCATCAGACCCGCTTCCTTTTAATTGGCCGGAAACCTCGCTGGGCGGGCTTAACAAGCCCAATCAATGTAAAATCACTTGGACAGAGCGGGCTGGAGCAGACAGCGGGCTGGGACCGCGCTACCGACCCCGGCTGCCCTGGACCCGTCTCGGTTGGTGAAATCGCGACTATTAACTTTGTTTCTTTGTTCACAGATGCTGCCTGACCTGCTGAGTATTTCCAACATTTTCAGTTTTTATTTCAGATTTCCAGCATCCACAGTATTTTGCTTTTGTCTTTATATTGTACTTCTTCATCTTTCCTTTGTCTTTGCAATATTTGAAAATGCTCAACTTAGGTGAATTTTTTAATTTAAATTTACATTTGCAGAAGAAAGTGTGTAATTTGAATCTTGACTGAACAATTCCAGATATTCCCCAGCTGAAGGCTTGTCTGCCTTTTCCCCCCCCCTATATTATCTGCCCCCTTCTCATTAGCACTACAGTTTGAATATCCATGTCAGATTAACGCAAGCAGAATTTATCCATATTGCTCGGGTTGAGTGAAACTGCTCCATATATATCGGTAATTCTTTTTGCTTGCACATTCATGTAGTAGAGCCTTGCACGTTGGAAACATATTGGAAAATTGCCTGTGAAAATTGTAGGATGCACAATTTCCCAATGTGCACTCCTGGCAGACGAGGCTCAGTTCTGAGAACACGCAAGCAGAAACTTTACCTCATTGAGATTATAGACCAGTTTCACTTCAGTTGCATCTGAGTACAGGAAACTTTGTGCTATCCGGCACCGGCGGGACCGAGCTGTTGCCGTCCCATCAAAACTGCTGGACAAACCAGCGCTAATGTTGAAACATACGGAGATTTTGAGCTTCGTATCTGGCAACAAACCCTGTGCAACAGCTTCTAAACAGTCGGCTGTACCTTGCAAGCGTCTCTGTAGCTTAGCAACAGCTTCAGTGAGACCTTGCAGAGCCTGACTGGTGGAAAAAAAAAGCAACGAAAAGAAAAAAAAACTAATGAAACAGCTCCTGATTTTTGCCGGTGGCTCGAGCATTCCAGACAGTTAATCTCCGGATAAACCAAAGTTTCCTGTATTTCCTTCTGTTAACATGTAGTTGACTTTCTCTCAACTTTTAGAGTGAGTGAGAGCTACTGGGATTATGGGAGTTGCTGGGACTGACAGTTAAAACTAAAACACAGTAGTATAAATGCAATACAGAAACATGTTTACAATGACACTAGAAATACTGACCAGATGAAATCTTTTCACATTTATAATGTTGCTGCACATGGTGACTAGAGGAAATTATCCCCAAAGGAGACGAATGAAAGATAACAAATAAGCAAATCAATCAAATAGCAAAGATGTTCAAGCAGGGAAAATAGTAAAACGAAAACATATGTAAGAAAAAAAAGTAGAGGGGAGATCAAACAAAAAAGAGGAAGATAATGCGGGAGACTCTAGGGCAGGGCTTCTCGAGCTTTTTGTTTCTGAGGCCCCCCTCCAGTGTTATAAAAATTCCATGGACCTCCTGTAGCACAACACAACTATCTTTTAAAAGTGGCTCCTGTCGCTTGGTAAAAACCAGCGGCAAATTCGCGCACAGCAAAGTCCCACAACAGAAAATCAGATGGATCACCATATACTATGTGCACCTAAGCTCCAGGCTCACTTCCCAATGCAAAATGGTGTATTTATAAAGGTCAACTTTCATGGCCGTCTGCACCTCGCGCGAGTGATGCCCCTGAGACTTGGACCCGGGATTGCGAGCTCCCGGCGGCAGCGGGCAGTTTGATCAGCTGCCCGTGCCGTGCTTGGCTCTAAACAGCTGCCATGGACAAGCAGCAGTCAGCCGCATAAAAAGCAAAAGGAGAAGTCAGCTGAACATTCACCGACGCTCTGGTTAATTCTCGGCCTGTTACCCCACAAAACGGACATCATACCTCACCGATCTGTTGCTCTGCTTGCCTGGTTTAAGCATGGTGGGCAGGGCTGCGCAGCCTGCCGGGAAAAGAGTGCCAACTGTCATTAACAGATTTGGGGTAGGAGGGGGGCAGGTTCTCCCCTCCTCCAACATCAGCGATGGCACATTGGCCCAACCTCTCACCGGTGCACTGAATTAAACGTTTTTTTTTGGAGGTGGGTAAAAAGAATATATAGCCTATTTCAAAGTCTCATTCTTAGTAATAAATGGGGCACCACTGACATTGGTCTTGCTTTTTTTTTGTTGACCCTGCTCACAGAATGGGATTTAAAAAAAAAAAAAGATTTTATTCTTGAAAGATGCTGATTTGGCAGGTCCCTTGAAATCTTCTCGCGGACCCCGGTTTAGAACCCCTGCTCTAGGGGAACCTATACTTAACATGCATGGTGGCCCATTGTTGAGCTTTATTAAAATCCTGTTTGGCATAAGGATGAGTAATCATAATTATAAGTACAATCGATAAGTGTTAACTAATAATTTTGTAAACTGTAATTCCAGTTTCAAATCTCATAGAAGCACTTCAGTTCGTTACAGAAGTAGATGGGCCAGAGGGATCAAGCAGATGCCCTCGCATCACATTTCAGCAAAATTGCTGTGATTGATCTATTTCTAAACTATCATGGTTCATTGTTACCTTCCATTTTGTACTAAGTTTTTATAACATTTTAGCAAATACTTTAATATGTTCAATGACTAGTATTTCTATTGATAGTAAACAGTACCTGAGCAGGCATTGCTTTGTCATTTGAGTGGATGTGCTGCTTTGAAGTAAGTGAATAGCGTTTATAGAGAGGATGCCAATAAATAATTGAATTAATACACTTTGGCCTAGAAATTCAGTGGGCCTTGCGCCCACTTAGCGCCTAAAGAGGTCTTTTGCACCGGCGGGGTGGTAGCGCGGAAATTGAGTGCAGCGGTATTGGCAGCGGTAGTCGTTAGCGCTGCGCCGGGACCGATGACGTCATCGGTGTGCGCGGTGGCCCGAAACCGCGCCGATCCCCATATTTATTTGCGGCCGCCTCCTCCGAAGCGGGCGCAAACAGCGAACAGAAAACGGGGCCGTCCTGCTGCCATAGTGGGGCGCTTTAAAGCGGAAGGTGCGGCCGGCCGCCTTTTCGGCGGCCGCCTGCCCGCACCTCCTTCCCCGGCCTCCTCCACACCCCCCGCGGCATTGCCGGCTGGTTTCCGTGGAGCCCGGCACTTCTCCGTTGTGCCGGGCTCTTTTGCCGGCACTCGCGATCGGGGCTCCGGCCGTTGCAGGCACCTCCCCCTTAAGAGAAGGAGGAGGCCTGCAGTACCGCAGCCTGCCGCACCGCATCGGGTGGCGCTGCGGCAACTAGCGCGCCGATATTCAGTTGCAGCGCCCCAAATGGAGGCGGGCACACCCTGGTATAGCGCCCGCTTCCGAATTGGGGCGCAGAAGACGAATATACGGTGTGCGCTAATGCCTCCCCGCCCAGCGCTAACTTTTGGGCGCGAGCGAGCTGCCCGCGCCCAAGTGAATTTCTAGGCCTTTATATAAAAAAATTTTTTACACTTACTTCATGGTTGAAATTAACACAGACTGAAAGATGAAAGTTTCCTCTCTGGCTATAAGACTCCCACATAAAATGATTTTAATGATTCTTAACCTACATTCTCGTGGATTTAGGCCCATAGCACAAAACTGGCCATGTATAGCAGTTTTATTTTGATCATAAGGATAGCTAAAATGGAATGTCACACTCCTGCAGTTAGGGGTGCTCTTCTAAGAATAGGGTTCTAGCACAAATAACGGTGCTTTAAATTACATGTGATCATGCTTTACCTGAAGTTGGAGGTACCCAAAGGGGTAATGCATTCATTTTCTAGCACCGATATCTCTCATCTAGATGAGCACAAAAAATTACCAAAGAAATGTAGCTGACACTTGGATCGTGCTTAATACTTGCGTTAGTACTTGCATTTGCTATTTAACATTTTTCTATCTTTGTTTTCGAAAAAGGGATAGTTATTGGCAAATTATACCCGTGTGTAGTTACAATGCGTGGGATGAATACATCTCTTGTTTTTCTGCTTCTTTTACAGAACATGTGCAAAATGAAGAGAACTATGCACAAGCACTAGATAAATTTGGTAGTAATTTTTTAAGTCGTGATAATCCAGATCTTGGCACAGCTTTTGTTAAATTTTCCACACTCACGAAGGAGCTTTCAACGTTGCTGAAAAATCTGGTAAGAGTTTAGGATCTTTGCTTCTTTATTTTATTAGCATCTCTGATCCATAATGGCTAAATGTTTTCTTTAAGTTACTGACCTGTACAGAGAATTGTGACTGAGGCTGTGATATATTAATCAAATGTAATATTATTGATATATTTAAAATACATATTATAAGGGTAAACTTAGTGATGCAGAGATTTAAGTTTAGATCTTCACACAACAGGTGTGCATATTAGAATTTGGGTGTATTTCAGCACTTTACATTTTTCTGACTATTTATTCTAATGGATGAAAATTTGCACTGGCTGCGAGTCACGTGCTCTGACCCCCATGCATATATTACAATACTAGCTGAAGTGCCCGGCGGTGCCGAGGGCATGTTGTTGTTGGAAGAGAGAGAGAGAGCGACTGGGGGGAAGAGAGAGAGCGACTGGGGGGAAGAGAGAGAGCGACTGGGGGGAAGAGAGAGAGGGACTGGGGGGAAGAGAGGGAGGGGTGGGGGGAAGGGAGGGGAAGGGAGGGGAGGGGGAGGGGAAGGGAGGGCGGGGGAGGGGGAAGGGAGGGCGGGGAAGTGAGGGCGGGGGGAGGAAGGAAGGGAGGGGAGGGGAAGGGAGGGCAGGGGAGGGGAAGGGAGGGGGGCGGGGGAGGGATGGAGGGCGGGGGGGAGGGAGGGCGGCGGGCCCCCCCCCCCGGAGGTGAAGACCGCCGATTGCGCGCGCAGCAGGAGCTGAGACGCGGCGTCTCTCTCGGCCGGCGGGCCCGGTTGCCAGGGCAACCGTGACGCTGACCAAGCCAGAGAGAGAGACGCCGCGTCTCAGCTGCTCCTGCTGCGCGCGCGGCCCCCCCCCCCGGAGGGTCGCGGCCCCCCCCCCCCTTTGAGGGTCGCGGCCGCCCCCCCCTCCCCCCCGAGGTGAAGACCGCCGATTGCGCCCGTTGCCAGGGTAACGCTGGACGCTCAGCAAGCCCCGGCAGAGAGAGACGTCTCAGCTCCTGCTGCGCGCGCACCCTAGCGGCGCTGGGCTGAGGCTCGGCCCTCCAGCCTTCGAGTGGGGCCGGGAGGTGCCTAGCTCGGGCGTGGGTGCGGAGGAGACGCCGAGGCTTCTAGGCCTACCTGGAAAAACGGGGAAAGGTAGGAAAATTAATGAGATTAGATAAGTTAATTACTTTCTAAATCATTTTTTTAAAAAACAATATGTGTTTTAAAAGCAATGGTTTTTTTTTAAGACGCAGAAAGCGGGAAAAAGAAAGGAAAAGTTTGGAATCAAGATGGCGGCGACTCACCTCGGTTCAGAACGATAAAGCCCGGCCACACGCGCACCGATTGGCCCAGCGGCACACGCCAGCAACCCGGCGTACGATTGGTCGAGCTCGAGGTCACTCTTGTCACTCTGTCGCTAATGAGCGGATAATGAGATGCTAATGAGCGGAATGTTGAAGGTTTTTGGGATACCGCGGGCGCAATTTTAGCCCGGCCGAAACGTAAATACGCTTAAAACTGTCTCGGAAGCGTAAGCTTTCTTTGGAGGTAACGCGCGCATAGGTACGCCCTGTAACTTTCGAGTGCATACCCGCAACGCACACGCGATGATAGACAGATCGACAGAATGACAGAAGTACCGATTTATATATATAGATATGCACCAATCATGTGAAGCTTTGTGCTAGGAGTGCGAAGTTGTAAAATTTACTTCATGAAGTCCAGAGCAAGAAAAGGTAATTGGCCCCATCGAGTGCATCCACAGTCCATGATTATTCTTCTAAGGACTTCCTACTGATCTGCACCTGTTGATCCTATGTTTTAAGAAACATTGTCTGTGATTTTAGCAGATAAATACTTAACACGTCCATATGATAGTGCTGTTTCAGCAGAGGCAATAACCCATTTAAAATAAATTGGTTAATGTCTGCATTAAAATACCAGATGCTAAGTGTCTATCTGCTAATATCAACAGTAATTTCTAGGTTTAAGTTCCTTCAATTCCCCTTCCAAACTGAGATCCATGCAGCTTTACGTTAGAGATTTCAATTCACTCCAAATCAGATACTTTCTCTGGGAGTCTCTTCGACATATGTTCCTTTAATTATTGTAAAGACTTGTATCACATCTCCCTTAATCGTTCCTGTAACAAAGTAAGTTTATTTGCTTGAACCTTTTTTCATAATTGAATCCCTAAAGCATTGAATGAACCTGCTCACTATTCTCTGGACCCTTTCTAATGAATCCACATCATAGAATCTTACAACACAGAAGGAAGCCATTTGGCCCATTGTGCCTGTGCATGTCCAATTGCCTTTTGAAAGTTCCTAAGATTCCATCACCCTTTCAGGTAGTGTGTTCCAGATCTTAACAATCCTCTAGGTGAAAAAAATTCTCCTAATTTCCTCTCCAGTTCTTTCCAATTGTTCTAAATCTATGACCTCTGGTTACCGACCCACTTGCCAGTGGAAACAATGTCTCCCTACTTGCTCTATTAAAACACCTCATAATTTTGAATACCTTTATTAGGTTTCCCCTTAACTTTCACTGCTCTAAGGGGAACAATTCCAGCTTCTCCAATCTCTCCATGTCCCTCATCCCTGGCATCATCCTGGTAAATCTCCTCTCTATCCTCTCCAAAGGAAGGAAGACATCCTTCCTAAAGTGGATTTGCCTTGAATTGTACACTTCACTCCAGCTGAGGCTTAACTAGAGATTTGTAAAGGTGTAGCATGACTTTCTTGTTTTTGTATTGAATGCCCCTATTTACAACAGCAACTTGCATTTATATAGCGCCTTTAACGCAGCAAAACATCCTAAGGCGCTTAACGAGCATTATCAATCAAAACATTTTTGACACTGCGCCACAGAAGGAGATATCAGCAGAGATGACCAAAAGCTTGGTTAAAGAGGTAGGTTTTAAGGAGCATCTTGAAGGAGGAGAGAGAGGCGGAGAGGTTTAGGGAAAGAATTCCAGAGCTTGGGGCCAAGGCAACTGAAAGCACGGCCGCCAATGGTGGAGCGATTTAAAATCAGGGATGTGCAAGAGGCCAGAATTGGAGGAGAGCAGAGATCTGAGGGTTGTAGGGCTGGAGGAGGTTACAGAGATAGGGAGAGGCAAGGTCATGGAGGGAATTGAGAACAAGGATGAGGATTTTAAAATTGAGGTGTTGTCGTACCGGGAGTCAGTATAAGTCAGCAAGCACTGGGGTAATGGGTGAACGATACTTGGTGCGAGTTAGGATATGGACAGCAGATTTTTGGATGAGCACAAGTTTATTTAAGGTGGAAGATGGGAGGCTGGCCAGGAGAGCATTGGAATAGTCAAGTCTCGAAGTATCAAAGGCATGGATGAGGGTTTGAGCAGCAGATAAGCTGAGGCAGGGTTGGAGATAGGCGATGTTATGGAGGTGGAAATAGGTGGTCTTGGTGATGGAGCGGATATGTGGTCAGAAGCTCATCTCGGGGTTAAACACAACACCAAGGTTGCGAATGGTCTGCCTCAGCTTCAGACAGCTGTCCAGGATGGAAATGGTGGTCAGGCAACCGAGTTTGTGGCAGGGACCAAAGACAATAGCTTCAGTCTTGTCAATATTTAGTTGGAGGAAATTTCTGCTCATCCAATATCGGATGTCGGACAAGCAGTGTGACAAATCAGACAATGGAGGGGGTCAAGAGAGGTGGTGGTGAGAGAGTGCCGAGTGTTGTCAATGTACATGTGGAAGCTGATGTGTTTTCGGATGATACCGCCGAGCGGCAGCAAGTAGATAAGAAATAGAAGGGGGCTAAGGATAGATCCTTGGGGGACTCCAGAGGTAATGGTGCAGGAATGTAAAGAGAAGCTATTGCAAGCAATTCTTTGGCTACGATTCGATAGATAAGAATGGAACCAGGCAAGGGCAGTTCCACCCAGCTGGATGACGACGGAGGAGGCTGGTGTGGTCAACTGTGTTGAAGGCTGCAGATAGATTGAGAAGGATGAAGAGGGATAGTTTACCATTGTCAGTCACATAGAATGTAATTTGTGACTTTGATCAGGGCTGTTTCAGTATTGTGGCAGGGACGGAAACCTGTTTGGAGGGATTCAAACGTGGAATTGCGGGAAAGATGGGCCGGATTTGGGAAGTGACAACACGTTCAAGGACTTTGGAGAGGAAAGGGAGGTTGGAGATGGGGCAGTAGTTTGCAAGGACAGAGGAGTCAAGGGTGGTCAAAGCCAAGTATCACACATGCCTTATCAACTTGCCCTGCTGCCTTCCAAGATTTGTGCATATGCACCCCCCAGGTCCTTCTGCTCTTGCACCCCCTTAAAATAGTACCATTTAGATTATATTGTTTCTCCACGTTGTTTCTCAAAGTACATCACTTCACATTTATCAGCATTAAATTTCATCTGCCATGTGTCTGCCCATTTCACCAGTCTGTCTATCTCCTCCTGAAGTCTGCTACTACCCTGCTCACTATTTACTACGTTGCCAAGTTTTGCATCTTCCGCAAACTTAGAAATTGTATTCCCTATATCCAAGTCCAGGTCATTTATATATAACAAGAAAAGCAATGATCCTAATACCGACCCCTGGGGAACTCCACTACATACTTCTCTCCAGTCAGAAAAACATCCGTTCACCTCTACTCTTTGCCTCCTACCCCATAGCCAATTACGTACCTACGTTACCACCGTTGTTTTAACATTATATACTTCTATTTTCTGAATAAATCTGTTATGTGGTACTTTATCAAATGCCTTTTGAAAGTCCATATATACATCATCTGCATTACCTTCATCAACCCTCTCTGTTACTTCGTCAAGCATGATTTGCCTTTAACAAATCTGTGCTGGCTGTCCTTTATTTAACCCATGCTTCTCCAAGTGAGAATTAATTTTGTCCTTGGTCTCAATTAGTTTTTCCAGCACTGCCATTAGACTGGTCTGTAGTTACCAGGTCGATCCCTCTCCCCGTCTTTGCACAGGGGTGTAACATTTGTAATTCTTTTCTATAAATTCCTTTTTTTGGATTTCATGTTCATAGCTTGAAGTATTTGTGCTTAATTTTTAGGTTATTTCTGTCCTTATTAAACCATTGTGGTCAAGGTCTTGTTGTTTCTTTCTTTTATAATACAATATACTTTCCTCATGAGGGAGGATGGGTGGGCACTGGTAGATGATTGGGTTAGGTACTGTCCTTTTTCCCCTGAGTCCTGGGTCACAAATCCAATCTAGATGGAGGGAATGAAGGCTTCCTGTCTGAAATATATACAGGGGAGATATAAACATTTTTGAAGTTCAGGGCTGATATCAGGAAGCACTTCTTCAAATAGCAATTTAATACAAGTGATGGCCTCTGGATATCAAAGTGGAAACAAAATCTTGAGAATCATTCAAGAGACAGTTGGATGTTGTGGTGGGACTATAGGTTTCTGTGAAAAGATGACCTATCTAAGTCAATTGGCCCCTGTCATCTGTACAGATCTTTGATTATAATAGTCTTAAATGCATTGCATGTTCTTCTGTTCTATTATTAAGTATGATTTTTCAATTAATTTCCCCAAACTCTACTCATAGCTACAACATATGCTCTTATGAAGTTGCCACATTGTTTTCTTTGGCCTTAACTTTGACAGTAGTATCAAGTCTAAGAATATGCAATCACTTGATTTGCTCACAAGCTTCCAGCTAACTAATCAACTGTACTTGACTGCTCAACACCAAATCCAGCACAGTCTCTGTTCCTGTCGATTGAGTCACATGTTGTGTAAGGAAACAATCCCATGCCAACTCCGTGAAATATGTTTGTATTTTCATCCCTGACTTCTGATCTGTCCATTTACATTGAGATGTTGAAACTCCCCATGGTTAGTGCATTGTTATGTTCTGCAGCTGCCCCAGCGTTGTTCATGTAAACAGCTCACATTTCGGGGCCGTTTACAGCAGTTACCAATTAATTTCCTGCTTTTAACATTATTTAGTTCTATCCATATTGTTTCAGTCTCCTCCCTTCTCCAATATTCATCTTTTTTGTGATTCCTTATCAATAATGTAATTCCTCCACCTCTCTTGTTAGATTTGCCCTTGCAAAAAGAAATCCTCAGCTGCAGCTTGACCATATTCCTTTTCTTCTTTGATCTTTGCTATTGATGCATTTTTTTCATTTTTGCCTGTTTTGTTCACCCCAACTGTCTGACTTCCTAGTTCAATTCACTCCTGTTTATCCTCTCTCCAAGGATATTGGTACCAATCCAATTTCTGAAGCCCATCTCACTTGAGCAGCTTGCCCTTCCCACAGAACTTGTCCCAATGTCTTGGGAAACTGAAGCCCTCCTTTCTACATCGGCTTTCTAGCCATGAATGGATGTATACAACCTGTTTCTGTCTAGCTAGTGATTTTGGGAGTACTGCTGAGATTACTGCCTTGGAGATCTTGTGCCTGAATCTAAAGCATGATTCCTCAAATTTCCTTTGCAAGACCTTTATCTTTTTATTTATTATTCATTCCTTTGTGACCTATAACGTCTGGCTATTTCTCTCCTCCCTTTCATCAGTTTTCCCAACAGCTCCAAATTAGGCTGTCTGTTCATATTTACAGGAAACTTTGTGATATCCGGCACCGACGGGACCGAGCTGTTGCCGTCCCATCAAAACTGCCGGACAAACCAGCGCTAATGTTAAAATATACGGAGCTCCGTATCTAGCAACAAACCCCGCTGCTTAACAGCTTCTAAACAGTCGGCCGTAGCTTGCAAGCGTCTCTGTAGCTAAGCAACAGCTTTAGCTAGACCTTGCAGAGCCTGACTGGTGGGAAAAAAAAGCAACGAAAAGAAAAAAAATTTAGTGAACCGACTCCTGAATTTTGCCAGTGGATCGAGCATTCCGGATAAACCAAAGTTTCCTGTATAGTGTTTTCCACTACTGCCTTTTTTGTGAATAATCACTCTTTTCCCTGTGAATGAATGCACCATGGTGCTCTTATGCTGCTCTTGATTTCCCTTGTGCCTCTTCCTTGTCCTCATCATCAGGTGTCAAAAACAGTATACCTATTGGACAAGTTCAGACCACCCAAGTTTTCTTGTCCTGGTTTCCGCTAGCTCCTTCTCCACTTGTTTTTTTAAAATTCATTCTCTGGTTTGCTGGCTAGGCTGCAATTTATTGCCTATTCCTAATTGCCCCAAGGAGGTGGTGGTGGGCCACCTCCTTGAACCACTGCAGCTTGTATTCTTGTTAGCGGTTTGATACAACGAAGTGGCTTGTTTGGCCACTTCAGAGGGCGATTATGAGTCAACCACATTGGTGGTATGGGACTGGAGTTATGTATAGGCTAGACCAGGTAGGGATGCCAGATATACTTCCGTAAAGGACATTAGTGAACCAGTTGGGTTTTTATAGATAAACCGCTTTGGATATTGTTGGGGGAGATGGCTTATCGGGGGAAGGCAGCAGTCGCCAACTTCCTGGCACCATGGGTGGTTCTGCTGCACAGGACGGGAGGATAAAGAGCGGGAGAGCTATGGTGATAGGGGATTCTATTGTAAGGAGAATAGATGGGCATTTCTGCGGCCGCAAACGAGACTCCAGGATGGTATGTTGCCTCCCTGGTGCAAGGGTCAAGGATGTCTTGGAGCAGCTGCAGGGCATTCTGGAGGGGGAGGGTGAACAGCCAGCTGTCGTGGTGCATCTAGGTATCAACAATATAGGTGAAAAAATGGGATGAGGTCCTAAAAGCTGAATATAGGGAGTTAGGAGGTCAATTAAAAAAAAATAGGACCTCGAAGGTAGTAATCTCAGGATTGCTACCAGTGCCACATGCTAGTTAAGAGTAGAAATAGAAGGATATTTCAGAGGAACACGTGGCTAGAGGAATGGTGCAAGGAGGAGGGATTCAAATTCCTGGGACATTGGAACCGGTTCTGGGGGAGGTGGGACCAGTACAAACTGGACAGTTTGCACCTGGGCAGCACTGAGACCGATGTCTTTGGGGGAGTGTTTGCTAGTGCTGTTGGGGAGTGTTTAAACTAAAATGGCAGGGGGTTGGGAACCTGTGCAGGGAGACAGAGGAAAGGGAAGCAAGGATAGAAGCAAAAGACAGTAAGGAGAAAGGCAAAAGTGGAAGGCAGAGAAATCAAGTGTGCAAATCAAACAGAGCCACAGTAAATAATCATTCTAAAAGGACTAAGGGGGAGAAATTGGGTGAGTAGTGCCACCTGTTAGCGGCTGAAGAGGCAGTCAGTGGCTGTAGCGCCATTGGCTGCGCCTCCCGCGATATTCAGCAGGGGCGCTAATGGTGGCGTTAGCCTTTTGCGCTGCGCCGCCACCGATGACGTCATCGGTGTGCGCAGCGCCCCGATCGCGATATTTGGTAGCTAGCACCGTTCGCTACCTGCGCCCGGTTCACGGGGCCTTGCTGCGCCGGCAGAGGTGCAAGTTAAGGTGGAGGTGCGGGGCGGCCGCTTTTTTGGCGGCCGCCTGCCAGCACCTCCGTCCCCGGCCTCCTGGTCCCCTCCCCGCGGCATTGCCGGCTGTTTCCCGAGAGCCCGGCACTTCTCCTTGGTGCCGGGCTCTTTTGCCGGCACTCGCGATCGGGGCTCGCGCTGCTGCAGGCCCCTCCCCCTTAACAGCGGGAAGAAGGCCTGCAGTACCGCAGCGAAATTCACTTTCAGCGCCCTAAGAGGGACGCAGAGCGCCTCGAGCTGCGCCCCATCTCCCTCTAGAGGCACTTCAACTGAATTTGCGGCGATCGCGGCGCAAATTCCAGCGCCCAGGCGAACTTTGCGCCGCTTGGGCGCCTCAGGCCAATTTTTAGGCCTAAGAGTGTTAATAAAAAATTTTAAAAAATCAAGCCTGAAGGCTTTGTGTCTTAATGCGAGGAGCATTCGTAATAAGGTGGATGAATTAGCTGTGCAAATAGATGGAAACGGATATGATATAATTGGGATTACGGAGACATGGCTCCAGGGTGACCAAGGCTGGAAATTCAACATCCAGGGGTATTCAATATTCAGGAATCACAGGCAAAAAGGAAAAGAAGGTGCGGTAGCATTGATGGTTAAAGAGGAGATTAACACAATAGTAAGGAAGGATATTAGCCCTGATGATGTGGAATCTGTATGGGTAGAGCTGAGAAATACCAAGGGGCAGAAAACGTTAGTGGGAGTTGTATACAGACCCCCAAACAGTAATGCCGAGGTTGGGGATGGCATTAAACAGGAAATTAGAGACGCGTGCAATAAGGGCACTGCAGTTATTATGGGTGACTTTAACCTACATATAGATTGGGCTAACCAAATTAGTAACAATACTGTGGAGGAGGAATTCCTAGAGTGTATATGGGATGGTTTCCTGGACCAATATGTCGAGCAACCAACTAGAGATCAGGCCATCTTAGACTGGGTATTATGTAATGAGAAAGGATTGATTAGCAATCTTGTTGTGCGAGGCCCCTTGGGGAGGAGCGATCATAATATGATCGAATTCTTCATTAAGATGGAGAATGAAGTAGTTGACTCAGAGACTAGGGTCCTGAATTTAAATAAAGGAAACTACGATGGTATGAGACGCGAGTTGGCTAGGATGGATTGGGGAACGTTACTTAAAGGGTTGAAGGTGGATAGGCAATGGCAAACATTTAAAGATCGCATGGATGAACTACAGAATTTGTTCATCCCTGTCTGGCATAAAAATAAAACAAAAAAGGTGGCGCAACCGTGGCTAACAAGGGAAATTAGGGATAGCATAAGATCCAAGGAGAGGACATATAAATTGGCCAGAAAAAGCAACAAACCTGAGGATTGGGAGCAGTTTAGGATTCAGCAAAGGAGGACAAAAGGATTAATTAAGAGGGGGAAAATAGAGTATGAGAGTAAGCTTGCGGGGAACATAAAAACTGACTGTAAAAGCTTCTGTAGATACGTGAAGAGAAAAAGATTGGTGAAGTCAAGCAAAGGTCCCTTGCAGTCAGAATCAGGGGAATTTATAATGGGGAACAAAGAAATGGCAGACCAATTAAATACATACTTTGGTTCTGTCTTCACAAAGGAGGACACAAATAACCTCCCAGAGATGTCAGGGAACATAGGGTCTTATGAGAGGGAGGAACTGAATGAAATCAGTATTTGTAGGGAAATGGTGTTCGGGAAATTGACGAGATTGAAGGCCGATAAATCCCCAGGGCCTGATGATCTACATCCTAGGGTACTTAAGGAAGTGGCCCTAGAAACAGTAGATGCATTGCTGGTCATCTTCCAAAATTCTATAGACTAGCACAGTTCCCATGGATTGGAGAGTAGCTAATGTAACCCCACTATTTAAAAAAGGTGGTAGAGAGAAAACGGGGAATTATAGACCGGTAAGCCTGACATCAGTAGTGGGGAAAATGCTAGAGTCCATTATAAAAGATGTAATAGCAGAGCACTTGGAAAACAGTGACAGGATCGGACAAATTCAACATGGATTTACAAAAGGTAAATCGTGCATGACTAATCTACTGGAGTTTTTTGAGGCTGTACCTGGTAGAATAGATAAGGGAGAACCAGTGGATGGATGTGGTGTATTTGGACTTTCAGAAGGCTTGCGATAAGGTCCCGCATAAGAGATTAGCATGCAAAGTTAAAGCAGACGGGATTGGGGGTAAGGTACTGACTTGGATAGAGAACTGGTTGGCAGACAGTAAGCAAAGAGTTGGAATAAATGGGTTTTTTCCCGAGTGGAAGGCAGTGACTAGTGGGGTACCGCAGGGATTGGTGCTAGGACCCCAGCTAATCACAATATATAATAATGATCTAGACGAGGGAACTGGATGTAATATCTCCATGTTTGCAGACGACACAAAGCTGGGTGGGCATGTGTGCTGTGAGGAGGATGCCAAGAAACTTCAGTATGATTTAGACAGGTTGGGTGATTGGGCAGATGCAGTATAATGTGGATAAATGCGAAGTTATCCACTTTGGTGGCAAAAACAGGAAGGCAGATTATCTGAACGGCAATAGATTGGGAGAAGGGGAAGTGCAACGAGACCTGGGTGTCCTTGTGTACCAGTCGTTGAAGGTAAGCATGCAGGTGCAGCAGGCGGTTAAGAAGGCAAATGGCATGTTGACCTTCATAGCGAGAGGATTTGAGTACAGGAGCAAGGATGTCTTGCTGCAGTTGTACAGGGCCTTGGTGAGACCACACCATGAGTATTGTGTGCAGTTTTGGTCACCTTATCTGAGGAAGGATGTTTTTGCCATGGAGGGAGTGCAGCGAAGATTCACCAGACTGATACCTGGGATGGCAGGAATGACGTATGAGGAGAGATTGGGTCGATTGGGCTTATATTCACTGGAGTTTAGAAGAATGAGAGGGGACCTCATTGAAATTATAAAATTCTAACAGGACTAGACAGACTAGATGCAGGAAGGATGTTCCCGATGGTGGGGGAGTCCAGAACCAGGGGTCACAGGCTAAAGATAAGGGGTATTTAAGACAGAGATGAGGAGGAATTTCTTCACCCAGATAGTGGTGAACCTGTGGAATTCTCTACTACAGAAGGCAGTTGAGGCCAATTCATTCATTCTTAAATATATTCAAGAAGGAGTTAGATATATTTCTTAAAGCTAAAGGGATCAAAGGATATGGGGAGAAAGCAGGGACTGGGTACTGAATTTGGATGATCAGCCATGATCTTATTAAATGGCGGAGCAAGCTTGAGGGGCTGAATGGCCTACTCCTATCTTCTATGTTTACAATAATCCAACATCTTCATGGTAATTATTTTTTACTGATACTATAGGAATGTCTTGTTCCTATCGAAAGACTGAGGTCCACTCAGGCGATCAAATAAACAAGGTTTAATGAAAACTAACAGAGTTTAACGGATAAATACAGGAGAACATCGAATATAGGTCTAGTCAGTTCGGAGGCTCCACGAGGACTGCTTGGGCGGTCCCGTGGCTGACATCATGACGTCATCACGTTTTTCCCGCCGGTGGGGGATCAAGTGATGAACGGCGTGACGTCATCGCGTTTACCCGTGCTATTAAAGTGATCGCGCTCTGTACATGTAAACAGTGAAAACAAAGATACAGACTCAGGCTGTAGCGAACATATTATTAAAGGGAATTATATACAATTGGTCGGAGTCCCTTAGTGGCTCCGCCACAATACTACCTTTTCACCAGCAGATTTTTAAACTGTATTCAAATTCTCAAAATGCCATGGGTGGGAATTGAATTCATGTTCTCTGGATTACTCGTCCAGTAACGTAACCACTATACTACCATACTCAATCTGTAGTTAGTTAAGCATTTCCTCCTCTCTATCACTATTCCACTCAATTTGCATTGTGAGCACTTTCTGGAAGACCTCTTTCAGAAACTTTTTGTCCTGGAGAGTCGTCCGCTGCTTGGATAATACAATCCTCTGACATTCAGTGACTGTATACTTGTCCAGAAAATTTTGGAAATCCAGGATATTCCTCGCCATGCATTTCACGTACATCAATTTTTATATTTCAGTAATTTACCCATACTGTCATATTGTGCACAAAGTATGTTTTATTTGCATTTGGAGGGGTATTAAAAATGTATTTATTGTATAGCATTATATAACCTTTCCATTTGAAAATAAAATTTCTGACTTCACTTACCCTTTTTGAGGAATGCAATAGCAATTTTGCTCCACATTAAAACACAATATGGAATTATATATTTTCCTCCTAGATTAAATTTCAAACTACTATAATTTAATGCTTCTCTTATTGATATGAAAAAGAAGTCTATCTCACAATTCGCTTGGGACATTTTAATGTTAATTTTTCTAACTGTGATCGACATCAGTAACAAGTTGTTTGTAACTTCTGCCCTTCATCTGTGGAATCTGAGTACATTGCCAGAACCAGGGGCAAAATATGAATGCATGGCCCATTAACAGATCACTGTTACTGATACTGGTCTCTGTTGCAAAGAAAAGCATGATTGTAGTGAACTATATACAGTTTTTTAAAAATTGCAAGTCCCCGAGAACCTTATCAAAAGTGCTTGAGAGTTGTGCTACCAGGTATTGTTTCTAAAATATTTTTATGTCTGCTGCATAAAATGGGTCCATACAGTATATTATACTTAAAGGGCTGTGGCATATCAGCATTGTAGTAAGGGCTAGTGTACTTTGATTTGGGTGTGTATATGTGGAAAAAGCACTCCACCATTGGGCTGGCAAGAACATTTAAAAATCTAACTTTGCTGAGGATGGGTTCAACAAAAGCATTACAACCTGTTCTACCATCATAGCGCTGATTGTGAAGACTAGTGATGCTGTATTGTAAGACTGTATGATTCTTCTAATTGCTTCTGTCATTATCTAAATGTACTTTTCAGCTGCAGAATCTTAGTCATAATGTCATCTTCACTTTGGATTCACTATTGAAGGGAGACCTGAAAGATGTCAAAGGGGTAAGTGCCTGCATCTAGTGACAGAATGGTACTGATTGAAGTAAATGCCAAACTTCGGGATATTGGCTGCAAATACATAGACCACCCTATGCCAGGAAGTGCAAAATAAAACTTTGCATTTGAAGATGGTGATATAACCCTGAGTTTTTAACTGGCCATCAAACAGTAACAAAAATGGCAATTTATCCTTTGCAGTGTAACAAAGGATAAAATATGTTATATGTGCAACATTGGAAAAAGAAGATTTTGGTGGGATTATTGGGTTTAAACAATTCAGTTCAAATTTAGTCCAGGCTGATGGGTTGAACGCCGGCTCCCCACCCAATATGAGGGAGCTCCATGAAATGTATTTCAATGATATTGATCTAGTTTTCAATGCACAATAATCCACAACAAAGAACTGCTTATGATCTGACCCTGAACTGGAATTGTGAAACAACAAAGATAGTGTGGGAAATAGAAAAATCATATTGGGGCAGTGCAAGGAGCTTTTAAGGTTTGAATTAAGCAGACAAGGATGATCTTGTGTGCCCTGGTAGGGCTATACTGCAAGGCTTCGCTAACATGTCTAAACATTGGAAATGCTTTTTCAAGATGCTAATACTCTATTCAGTTATTGGCCTGAAAATTCCATGAACTTTGTATCTGCATTTTATGTTCCAGCTGCAGTTTTATTAACCAGGGCTGTAAAGGATAACCTTAAGCTCCTCGGAGCAATCCTTCAAGTCTGCCTACTGCTTTAAATAACACAAACATGGAGGATTGCCTCAAAATAAAAGAATCATGACTGCTGCCTATGGAGCGGCCAATGACTTACATGATTGGGTTCTGCTGGTTCATGACCATCTGATGGAGTAAAAGCTCTGTTGGTTACGAATGCCATGGCAATGTGCCCTAAGGCCCAGGTTGCCAAATGGAGGCTATTGGTAATGGAAAATTCCTGCGATGTGAGGAGTAGCATTGTGTTGTCACTCTTTCCTGGGGAAGATTATTTTAATTTGTTCATCCTAGTGAACAAAGAATCATTGAGCTGACTGATGTAGATGGTCCTTCCACAGGGAACATGTGGAATCTAAGTTGAGGGTGGTTGTGACTTTGGGTGCCGCTGGCAGTGCTGTCTCTGTTGAGGTTGTCTGGTGGAGCAACTTGAAACAAATGGGACAATTCCATTAATATTTCCCTGATGAAGTTTAGTCTGCGAAGGGAGTTCTCTTCTGACATTCCAGGTAGCCCTGCCTGGTGCTGTAAACACATTTCAGAAGGTAATGACCGGTACAAGCAGATCACCTATGGTGCGGATGAGCTACTCTGACTCCCTTTCTTCAACCTCCAAAAAAAAGTTAGCAATAGAGAAGCACTGAATGGTGCACCCATGTTCACAAGTTAACCTTTAAGAAATGACTTTGTGAAAAGGCAGAATGTGACTGGCCTTTATCAGGCATGTTATATGGGTAGGATCATCAATTAGTGTTACATCGAATATACAGGACAGAAACAGGCCATTTGGCCCAACCAGTGCAAACCAGCATTTAGGCTCCACTTGAGCCTCCTCCCGTCTTTCCTCATCTAACTCTATCAGCATAGCCCTCTATTCCCTTCTCCCTCATATGCTTATCTAGCCTCCCCTTAAATGCATCTCTACTATTCACTTCAACCACTCCCTATGATGGCGAGTTCTACATTTGCACCATTCTCTGGGTAAACAAGTTTCTTCTGAATCCCCTATTTGATTTCTTGATGAATATCTAACGTTGATGGCCTCTAGTTTTGCTCTTCCCCACAAGTCGAAACACTCTGTGTCTACTCTATCAAAACCTTTTAAGAGAAAAGAGACCCAGCCTGTTTATCCTTTCCTGATAGGTATACCCTTGCATTTCTGGTTTCATCCTTACTCTCTCTGGTGCCTCTATCCTTTTTATAATATGGTGACCAGAATTGTATGCAGTACTCCAAATGTGGTCTAACCAAGGTTTGATACAAGTTTAGCATAACTTCCCTACTTTGCAATTCTATCCCCCTATCAATAAACCCTAGTGCTTGGTATGCTTTTTAATGGCCTTGTTAACCTGCATTGCTACTTTTAGTGATTGGTGTATTTGTACACCCATTGCTCTTCTACCCCATTTACATTCTTTTTTTCTAAGTAATATGTGACCTCACTATTTTGCTTACCAAAATGTAATACGTCACATTTATCTGTGTTGAAATTCATTTGCCAATTATATGCCCATTCTACAAGTTTATTAATGTCATCTTGTAATTTGTTGCAGTCCTCCTCCGTATTGACAATACCCCCCACCCCCCAATTTGATGTCATCTGCAAATTTAGAAATTGTGTTTGATTCCAAAGTCTAAATCATGAAGATAAATTGTGAACAACATTGGTCCCAGCACTGATCCTTGTAAAATACTACTTCCTACCTTCTGCCACTCAATAGCTACCCTTTACCCCTACTCTCGGCTTTCTGTCTTGAAGCCAGCTAACTATCCATCCTGTTACTTGACCCCTGACTCCGCATCCTCTGACCTTGTTCATTAGTCTATTATGTGGTACCTTAATGAAAGCATTTTGAAAATCTAGATATAGTGCATCATCTGCATTACCCTTGTCTACTCTCTGTTACTCCAAAAAATTCAATGAGGTTGGTCAAGCAAGATTTTCCCTTTTTGAAATCCGTGCTAAATATTCATTTAGATTTTTGGTTTCTAGATGTTCTTCTGTTTTCTCCTTCAGTAGGGATTCCATTATTTTTCCTACCACTGATGTTAAGCTGGCTGGTCTATAGTTCCCTGGACATGTTCTATCTCCCTTCTTAAATATAGGTATTACGTTAGCTATCTGCTAGTCCTCTGGCACAACACCCTTTTCTAATGAATTATTAAATATGTGTAATAGTGTCTCTGCTATCTTTTCCCTAGATTCTTTCAAAATGCGTGGGTGTAATCCGTCCAGACCAGAGGTTTTATCCTCTTTCAGTTTGATTAGTTTACTAAATATTTATCCTTATTTTAAATGTGGTTGTCTCATTTCTAATCTCCTCATCTGATATCATGTCCACCTGTTCTGTCTCCTTGATAAATACTAAAGCAAAGTAATTATTAATATTTCTGCCATTTCTCTCTCACTACCTGTAATATTATCTTATCCATCGCTTAGTGGCCCTATTCCCATCCCGTCATGCCTTTTATTATTTATGTGCCTGTGGAATATTTTACGATTTTGTTTTATGATCCTTGATGATTTAATTTCATCGTTCCTCTTTGCCTTCCTAATTGTTTTGTTGACTTCTCCCCTAATCTCTTCGTATTCTCCCTTGTCATACGCTCCCCTGCTGTCCATGTACTTAGTGTATGCCTCTTTCCTTACCCTCAATTTTTTTCCTTATGTCTTTATTCATCCATGGTGTCTCATTAGTATTTATCATGTTTTTTAGCGGAATATACTGCATAAATCTGGTGTTAACATCACTGAATTCCACGGGGGTTTATTAGCATCATGTCACATATGGTAATTACATTGTTACAGCATTTGTGCAAGAGTGCTGTCTACCTTGTAAAAGGAACAGAGGAGTAGGCAATTCAGCTCCTCAAGCCTGTTCAGTCAGATCATGGCTGATCTGTATCTCAACCTGCCTTTGATCCATATCCCATGATACCCTTTGCTAACAAAAATCTATTGATCTCAGTCTTGAAAATTTTAATGTGGGAAGTCACACAACACCAGGTTATAGTCCAACAGCTTTATTTGAAATCACAAGCTTTCGGAGCGCTGCTCTCATTTGCCATCTCTCCACTTCACCTGACGAAGGAGCAGCCCTCCGAAAGCTTGTGATTTCAAATAAAGCTGTTTGACTATAACCTGGTGTTGTGTGACTTCCCACATTTGTCCACCCCAGTCCAACACCGGCATCTCCACATCTTGAAAATTTTAATTGACCCAGCATACGCAGTCTTTTGGTGGAGAGCTTTCCAGGTTCCCATTACCATTTGTGTGAAAAGGTGCTTCCTGATTTCACTCTTAAATGGCTTGGCTCTAATTTTAAGATGATGCCCCTTGTTCTGGATTTCTCCACCAGAGAAAATAGTTTCTCCGTATCTACCCTGTCGACCCTCTGTCATTTTAAACACAATTAGATCACCCTTCAACCATCTAAACTCAAGGGAATACAAGCCAAGTTTATTCAACTTCATATTTTAATCCTTCAAGCCCTGGTATCATTCTGGTTAATCTGTGCTGTACCCCGTCTAAGGCTAATGCATGCTTCCTAAGGTGCATTCCCCAAAACTCAGCACAGTACTGCAGATGGAGAACAACATTGGCATCTGCCCGACAATGTGGAAAATTGCCCAGGTATGTCCTGTCCACAAAAACCAGGACAAAACGAACCCGGCCAATTACTGTCTTCTCAGCCTACTCTCAATTATCAGCAAATTGATGGAAAGAGTCGTCAGTAGTGCTATCAAGCGGCACTTGCACACCAATAACCTGCTCACCGATGCTCAGTTTGGGTTTCGCCAGGCCTACTTGGCTCCAAACATGGACATGAACTGAATTCCAGAGTTGATGCGACAGCCTTGACATCAAGGCAGCATTTGAAGGAGTATGGCACCAAGGAGCCCTAGTAAAACATGGGGATCAGGGAGGAAACTCTCCAGTGGCTGGAGTCACACCTAACAGAAAGGAAGATGGTTGTGGTTGTTTGAGGCCAATCATCTCAATGCCAGGATATCGCTGCAGGAGTTCCTCAGGGCAGTGTCCCAGGCCCAACTATCTTCAACTACTTCATCAATGACCGTCCCTACATCACAAGGTCAGAAGTGCGGTCTTTCGCTGATGATTGTGCAGTGTTCAGTTCTATTCGCAATTCCTCAGATAATGAAGCAGTCCATGTCCACATGCAGCAAGACTTGTACAACATCCAGGCGTGGGCTGATATGTGGTAAGTATCAGTCGTGCCACATGTGTGCCAGACAATGACCATCTCCAACAAGAGAGAGTCTAACAACCCCCTTGTGACATTAAATTGCATTGCCATCACAGAATTCCCCACCTGTAACATCCTGGGGTCAACATTGACCAAAAACTGAACTGGACCAGCCAGATAAATGCCATGGCTACTAGAGCAAGTCAGAGGCTGAATATTCTGCAGCGAGCAGTGTGCCTCTTGACCACTGTTCCCCCCCCCCCTAATTTTTTTGGGGTGCAAGGCCCCTTCAAGGGGCTGTTTCCCATTCACAGTTTCGCACGTGTGAAATTTAACATTGGATAGCCGGTCCCGGCCTGCGCGGGAGCAGCAGACAGCTGCACAGCTTAGAGGGAACATTGCTCCTGACTCCCCAAAGTTTCTCCACCACTTAGAAGGTACATCAGGATTGTGATGGAATAGTCTCCACTTTCAACGTGGCTACAGTGTGTACCATATACAAGATGCACTGCAGCAACTCGCCAAGGTTTCTTCGACAGCACCTCCCAAACCCGCGACCTCTATCAACTAGAAGGACAAGGGCAGCAGGTGCATGGGAACAGCACCACCTCCAAGTTTCCTTGCAAGTCACACACTATCCTGTCTTGGAAATATACCGGCGTTCCTTCATCACTGGGTCAAAATCCTGGAACTCTCTCCCGAACAGCACTATGGGAGTACCTTCACCACATGGACTGCAGCGGTTCAAGAATGTGGGTCACCACCACCACCTCGAGGGAAATTAGAGATGGGCAATAAATGCTGGCCTTGCTAGCACCGCCCATTCCCGTGAAAGAGAATTTAAAAAAATTCTGAGAATGTAAAAAAGACTGATGTTAAACTGACAGATCTGCAGTTACCTGGTTTCTCCCAACCCTCCCTTAATGCAAATAATGGAATGACATTTGCAGTTTTCCAATCCATAGGCACAATTCCTGAATTGGGAGAACTTTGGAAAATTATGATTATTGCATCTGCAATTTCTTCAGCTATTTCTTTTAATACCCTGGGGTAGGAACTATAAGGCCCTGGACACTTGTGTATCTTAATCATTATTTTCTCCATTACCATTTGTTTTCTTATATTAAATCCACTAAGTTCCTCCCCTTGAATTAATTCAAGCTTCATTTGTACTGCTGGAATTTTGCCCACTTCTCTGTGAAAATGGATACAAAAGTACTTATTTTACAAGTCTGCTATTTGCTTATTGTCTACTATAATCTTGCATGAATCTGCCTTTAATGTGCCCACATTCATCATAGAATCATAGAATGGTTACAGCGTGGAAGAAGGCCATTCGGCCCGTTGAGCCTGTTCCGGCTGTCTGCAAGAGCACTTCAGCTAGTCCCACTCCCCCACCCTTTCCCCGTAGCCCTGCAAAATTCTTTTCCTTCAGGTACTTAACCAACACCTTTTTGAAAGCTGTGATTGAATCTGCCTCCACCACCCTTTCAGGCATTGTATTCTAGATCCTAACCACTCACTGAGTAAAAAGGTTTTTTCCTCATGTCGTCTTTGGTTCTTCTGCCAATCACCTTAAATCTGTGTCCTCTGGTTCTTGACCCTTCTGCCAATGGGAACAGTTTCTATCTACTCTGTTCAGACCTCTCATGATTTTGAACACCTTTATCAAATCTCCTCTCAATCTTCTCTGCTCTAAGGAGAACAACCCCAGCTTCCTCCAGTTTATCAACGTAACTGAAGTCCTTCATCACTGGAATAATTCTCGAATCTTTTCTGCACCCTCTCTAAGGCTTTCACATCCTTCCTAAAGTGGCCAGAATTGGACACAATACTCCAGTTGAGGCCGAACCAGTGTTTTATACAGGTTCATCATCATTTCCATGCTTTTGTACTCTGTACCTCTTCATGAAGCCCAGGATCCTGCAAGCTTTTTTTTTAACTGCTTTCTCAACCTGCCCTGCCACCTTCAACGATTTGTGCACATATACCCCTAGATGTCTCTGTTCATGCACCCCCTTTAGGATTGTACTCTTTAGTTTATATTTCCTCTCTTCATTCTTTCTACCAAAATGTATCACTTCGCACTTTTCTGCATTAAAATTCATTTGCCACGTGTCTGCCCATTCCACCAGCCTGTCTATCTTTTTGAAGTCTATCACTATCCTCCTCACTGTTCACTATACTTCCAAGTTTTGTCATCTGTACACTTACCCATTAACGGTTCCACCCAGTTACTGCAGTCAGTTTATTTCCCAAATTATTGAAGTTTGGTGTACTTAAATTTAAAACCCTGGTTTTCCCTTGTGGGCATTTGTGTACAGAACACTTATTTGGATAATTCTCCCTTTTCCTCCCTCAAACCTGATTCCAAATTCAATCAAATTATAGTCACTATTCCCAAGAAGTTCCCTTATCAGATTGTTAACAAATTTGGGTTAGTAACTCCTCACTAAGTCTAGTATAGCCTGTTCTCTTGTCGGTTCTGGAAAACTGCCCCAAATACATTCTAGAAATTCATTGCCTTTACTAATTGAACTGTTCTTCTCCGGTGCATGAAAATTAAAATCTACATGGGCTATATGCTCCCCGATCTCCCTATTTATACATCCCGCCATGACATCACTACTATCAGCAGGTCTGTAGAAAACTCTTACCAGAGTTTTGCATCATTCGCTGATTCTTAATTCTGCACATAGTGTTTCCACTATTGATCACCTTTACTGAAATCCCTTCTTCCTACTCCTGTAACTGTGTCTCTTATCAATATTGCGACTCCCCCCTCTTCCCAATTTCCCCTGCCCTTTCTAAAGATCCTATAGCCTAGAATATTTAGCTCCCAACCATGGTCAGCTTGTAGCCAGGTCTCTCTAGTTGCTGCTTACATCATACCCTTTAAGCTGAATTTGTGTTTCTAACTCGCTGTTTATTTCTTGTGGATATTTGTGTGCAAAACTCTTATTTGGATAACCATCCTCACTATGCCCATAGGTCCGACTGGTCTTTTTCTCACACTCTTGAATTGCAGTGTAGATTTTCCCTCCTACTCCCCATACTAGTTAAATCTTTCCCCACTGCTCTATTTACTCTTTCTACAAGGACATACGTCATTCTTCCGGTTAGGTGAATGCCATCCCATCTGTGCAGCCTTCCCTGGCCTCAAAAGTGGCCACAGTGTCCCAAGAGCCTAAAACCCTCTCTATACACCATCCTTCTAGCCACACATTGACATTCTTAATCTTTCCCTCTGTGTCTTGTCTAGCATGTGGCACTGGTAGTAATCCAGAGATTTACTTGGTAGTAGTTCCAATTTTATTGAGCTCATAAGCAATAAACTGGTTGATGCGCTATTTTCTAGAGTGGGGGGCATAGCGCATTGCTGCTCCAGCATGTAATGCCACAGAGTGGTGTGATGCAGGTTCACACCTGCGATTATCCACATGGTGAGTTACCAATTTCAGCTATTCTATTGAGAAGGCATCAACAGGAGGCCAGATGCTTCCCCATGACGAGGCGGGATTGTTACATGAGTTAGAATGGGCTGCTTTTGTGCACCTTGTAGCCCCCAGTTTAAGAGCAGTATAGGCAGAAGCCTGTGGGCAAGTCACCTGCCCATCCACTTGACCATAGAGTGAATCTTGTCGAAGGAATGGAAGGCAAAAAAAAAAGGGGACTCTATAAAAAGGTGCAGTTCTCCCCTCACGCCCTCTCCAAGCTCATCTTGTCCATGAGACCCACCTCCTGCTCCCCTGACCCTATTCCCACTAAACTGCTGACCACCCAACTTCCTTTCTCTGCCCCCTTGTCAGCTGATATTGTTAACGGTTCCCTCTCCTCGGGTACTGACCCCCTTCCCCTCAAATCTGCCGTCATCATCACTTTCTTAATAAAATAAAAAAAACACCCTTGAGATCTCTGCCCTTGCAAACTACCACCCCATCTCCAACTTCCCTTTCCCCTCAAGTCCTTGAACATGTTGCCTCCCAAATCCATGCCCATCTTTCTTGCAACTCCATGTTTGAATCCCTCCAATCAAGTTTCCGTCCCTGCCACAATACTGAAACAGCCCTTATCAAAGTTACAAATGACATCCTGTGTGTCTGTGACTGTGGTAAGCTATCCTTCTTGACCTATCTGCAGCCTTAGACACAGTTGACCACACCATCCTCCTCCAACACCTCCCCTCCGTCATCCAGCTGAGTGCGACTACCCTCGCCTGGTGCCATTCTTATCTATCCAGTCATAGCCAGAGAATCACCTGCAATGGCTTCCCTTTCCACTCCCGCACCGTTACCTCGAGTCCTGCAAGGATCTATCTCTGGCCCCCTCCTGTTTCTCATCTACATGCTGCCGCTCGGTGACATCATCTGAAAACACGTCAGTTTCCACATGTTCATTGATGGCACCCAGCTCTACCTCACCACCATGTCTCTCGACCCCTCCACTCTCTCTGATTTGTCACACTGCTTGTCTCTCATCCAGTACTGGATGAGCAGAAATTTCCTCCAACTAAATATTGGTAAGACCGAATCCACTGTCTTCGGTCCCTGCCACAAACTCCGTTACCTAGCCACTGACTCCACCCCTCTTCCTGGCAGCTGTCTGATGCTGAACCAGACTGTTTGCAACCTTGGTGTTGTATTTGACCCCGAGATGAGCTTCTGACCACATCTGCTCCATCACCAAGACCGCCGCCTTCCACCTCCATAACATCGCCTGACTCCGCCCCTGCCTTAGCTCATCTGCTTCTGAACTCCTTAATCATGCCTTTGTTATCTCAAGACTTGACTATCCCAATGCTCTTTTGGCCGGCCTCCCATCTTCCACCTTACATAAACTTGAACGCATCCAAAACTCTGCTGCCCATATCCTAGCTCGCATCAAGTCCAGGTCACCTTTCACCCCTGTGCTCACCGACCTACATTAGCTTCTGGTCCAGAAACTCCTGGATTTTAAAAGTCTCATCCTTGTTTTCAAATCCCCTCCATGGCCTCGCCCCTCCCTATCTCCTCCAGCCCTACAACACTGAGATCTCTGCGTGCCTCCAATTCTGGTCTCTTGCGTATCCCCAATTTTAATTGCTCCACCATTGGCGGCCGTGCCTTCTTGTCATCAAATCCATAAGTTCTGGAATTCCCTCCCTAAACCTCTCTGCCTCTCTACCTCTCTTTCCTCCTTTAAGACGCTCCTTAAAATCTACCTCTTTGACAAGCGTTTGGTCACCTGCCCTAATATCTCCTTATGTGGCTTGGTGTCTAATTTTGTTTGGTAACGCACCTGTGAAGCGCCTTGGACGTTTTACAACATTTAAAGGCGCTGTATAAATGCAGCTTGTTGTTGAATGCAAGAAGCATTTGGAATAAGATCTCTGAGCTTAAGGCAGGAGACTATGATGTAACAGAATCATAGCTAACACCAAACGGTGGAGATGAAAATGTCTTAAGGGTTTAAAATGTTCAGGAAAGATGGGAAAGGAGGTGTAGTAGTTTTGTATATCAGAGACAACTGGAGGATAAGGAAATATATCTAGGATTATAAACTACCCAATGAGCTACCCTGGCTAGACACTTAGTGTAAAAATAACTGATAATGCTACAGAACCAGTTCAGAACAAAGAGAAGGGCAGTTTACCTTATGAAAAGATGAGAAGGGTACCTGTAAATAGGGAGTTTTATTAAGGGGGAATTTCAGCCAAGCAAAATGATTGCAAATGTTTAAGTACTTTATAACCCAAGCTTTTACATGTAATGCACAATTGTTCCACGATCTAGTGAATCGAGGGAGTTGTGAAAGGCAGCTTACAGCTTGATGTAGTAGTGGTACGTGATCCAGATGTTATACAGAGAAAGAAGGTTGTGGTACCCTGGGTAATGGAGATAACAAAACGATTAGAAGTGTGATACGATCTGGAATTAAACACTGCTGAGGATCAATAAAAACATTTTAGAATGCCAACTTAAAGATAATGAAGAAAGAGTTTAAACAAATTGACTTGGTGGGCGGGAGGGGGCTAAAGTTGATTAACACTTCAGTTGAGGACAAATGGGATAGTTTTAAAGGCAATGGTTGAGCATACAGGACAAATAAGCACTTCGCATTAGCCAGTGCAAGCAAATCAACAAGGTATTCTGAAGTGAAATGAAGAGAAACAAAGTTTGCAGGGAGAAAGGTAAGGTGGGGAGTAGAGGGAGGGGCTACTGTAGTGGCGCTTCTTAGGCTTTTATGGCTCTTACAGCTACTGAAGAATTCAGCAAGTTTGTTATAAGGACAGTCAGAGGAGCAGAGAGGAAACTCGAAATAAGCACAGCACCGGATGCTAAGCATAAATAATCATTTCAATACAATATGAGATCTGTTGGTCATGAGTTTGAAAACCGGAAAGATGCTAATGGAGGTGAACAGAAGATGGTTCTTTTTCCACAAAAAGAGCAAACAATTACTTCCTTGAAGTTTTCACTAGGGATAGCACTAGATGGGTGATTCGGCATTCCTAGTGGGTAGCAGTGCTCATAGGTAGCAAATCCTGGGAAATCGGGGTGCACAGCGCTCACTTTTCTGTGCATTAATTTTAATGAGCCGAAAATCACAGGCTAGGAGCACTCAGTTTCCTGAGATGTGTTGTCTTCTATGGGGAGCATTTAATTGTGGAATCATCCCTTCGTCATATGAACTCCATATTGGAGATAATCTATACTATCTTAATGAGAGGCATCAATAAAATGGAGGTCTTGCACAGACAGAATATAAAACCATCAGGGATGGACAATATTTATATTAACATGCTAAAAGAAACTGCACAAGATTTGCAAAGCAATGACCATTATTATTAAGTTGTACATGCTAGTGACATCCTGCACCCATTTAGCACCCATATTCACAAAAGGTGATGAACAGATCCAGTCAACTACAGACCCATTGCTATATATCAATAACTTTGATCAATAATAATGGAATTGATTATTAGTAGCAAACCTCGTAAATAGTACCCAACAGAGTTTCAAAAAGGGAAGATCTTGCCTGCACTATTACCTCCTTGATGTATTTTTGATGTTTTTCTCCTAGCAACTGCAAAATGACATGACATAGAGAGCTTTTTCATGAGGTTTTTCACTAAAGGATACTAAGTGGAAATTTAAAGTATGGACAGGAAATTGACTGAAGCAGCAGGCACTTGTTGATGGAGAGATGTTAAGGTGGGGAAATACTGAATGGAGTGCCTTAGGGTTGGGATCTTTTAATTTCAATCATTAACTTTGATTAAGAAACTCAATGTAGATGATGCCAAACTAAAGGCAGGGACTTATCAAGTTTGATGAGACACCCAAAGACCTATAAAAGGAATAAGATATATTATGTAACTAGGCAAAACAGTATTAAATCAAATTGAGCACATAAAAGTGTATGGCATTGTGCTTTAGAAGAAAAATGAGTGACATATGTATTGTAGGAATAATGTCAAATTAGCAAAAGTGAAAGAAATCTAAGGATGTTGGTAAATCTAGCACTTAACTTATCCAGGCACTGTTGAACAGCAATCAGCAAAGTAAACGGAATGTTGCATTGTATTGCCAAATCAGTAGAATATAATTGGAAGGATTCATTGCTGAAACTATATAATGTTCTGATCAGTCTGTACAGTGAGTAATGTCTCCAGGTTTGATCACAAGAAAAGCACTTAAGTCCTAGAAGCAATAGAAAAGAGCCACAAGGCCAATTCCTTAATGTAACCGGATCAAATTATGAGACCAGATTAGAGAAACTTGGCCTTGTCAGCCTGGAAACTAAGTGACTGAGAGGGGACCTTAGCGATATACAATATGTTACAGTATAGACAAGTAATTCTGGAGTACAACTTAGATATAAGCTATGAAAGTGGGAAAAGGGGAGTGCAGGCTGAAACTGGTGAAAGGCAAATGTAGGACCGTCAGGAAGTTCTTCATGAAGAATGATGAATACTTGGAATAGACTTCTGGGTAAGGTGGTGGAGGCAAAAACCGTGGTCATTTTAGAGACAGTTGAGCACTGCAATATTTTTGGATGGATGAGCTAAGATGACCCAAATGACTAATCATCCATATTTATCTGTACTGCAGGAAAGACTTTTTTCGAATAAAGTTGATTATTTTTTCTAGACTAAATGTCATGTTTAATATGATGTTAAATAATTTTGACAGTTTCAATAAACACTTTCTTTTACAGGACCTGAAGAAGCCTTTTGACAAGGCATGGAAGGATTACGAAACAAAATTGTAGGTACTTTTGTTCTATGGCGAGGAAACTTGAAGAGTTAAACTTATTTGCTAGATTCTTCAAGTTAAAACTTATTACTGTTTGGAAAATTGGTTAGTCAGGCAAATATTAATTGGCTGTGTCACTTAAGTAAAATTGAGCCAGTAGTTAGATATTTTATTTGCTGAATGAATTACATGAAAACATTGATAGACATAGAAACATAGAAGATAGGAGTAGGCCATTCGGCCCCTCGAGACTGTTCCGCCATTTAATGAGATCATGGCTGATCATCCAAATTCAGTACCCTGTTGCTGCTTTCTCCCCATATCCCTTGATCTCTTTAGCCTTAAGAAATATATCTAACTCCTTCTTGAATATATTTAATGAATTGGCCTCAACTGCCTTGTGTGGTAGAGAATTCCACAGGTTCACCACTCTCTGGGTGAAGAAGTTCCTCCTCATCTCAGTTCTAAATGGCTTGTCCCTTATCCTTAGACTGTGACCCCTGGTTCTGGACTCCCCTGCCATCGGGAACATCCTTCCTGCATCTAGTCTGTCTAGTCCTGTTAGAATTTTATAAGTTTCAATGAGATCCCCTCTCATTCTTCTAAACTCTAGCGAATATAAGCCTAATCGACCCAATCTCTCCTCATATGTCATTCCTGCCATCCCAGGTATCAGTCTGGTGAATCTTCGCTGCACTCTCTCCATGGCAAGAACATCCTTCCTCAGATAAGGCAACCAAAACTGCACACAATACTCAAGGTGTGGTCTCACCAAGGCCCTGTACAACTGCAGCAAGACATCCTTGCTCCTGTACTCGAATCCTCTCGCTGTGAAGGCCAACATACCATTTGCCTTCTTAACTGCCTGCTGCACCTGCATGCTAACCTTCAGCGACTGGTGCACAAGGACACCCAGGTCTCGTTGCACTTCCCCTTTTCCCAATCTATTGCCGTTCAGATACTCTGTCTTCCTGTTTTTGCCACCAAAGTGGATAACCTCACATTTATCCACATTGGGCAGATGCATGGCAAATGCAGTATAATCACCCAACCTGTCCAAATCATACTGCAGTTTCTCGGCATCCTCCTCACAGCACACACGCCCACCCAGCTTTGTGTCGTCTGCAAACTTGGAGATATTACATCTAGTTCCCTCGTCTAGATCATCATTTATATATATATATGTGAATAGCTGGGGTCCTAGCCCTGATCCCTGCGGTACCTCACTTGTCACTGCCTGCCACTCGGAAAAAGACCCGTTTATTCCAACTCTTTGCTTCCTGTCTGCCAACCAGTTCTCTATCCAAGACAGTACCTTACCCCCAATCCCGTGTGCTTTAACTTTGCACGCTAATCTCTTATGCGGGACCTTATCGAAAGCCTTCTGAAAGTCCAAATACACCACATCCACTGGCTCTCCCTTATCTATTCTACCAGTTACATTCTCAAAAAATTCCAGTAGATTAGTCAAGCACGATTTACCTTCTGTAAATTCATGTTGACTTTGTCTGATCCTGTCACTGTTTTCCAAGTGCTCTGCTATTACATCTTTTATAATAGACCCTAGCATTTTCCCCACTACCGATGTCAGACTTACCGGTCTATAATTCCCCTTTTCTCTCTACCACCTTTTTTAAATAGTGGGGTTACATTAGCTATCCTCCAATCCATGGGAACTGTTCCAGAGTCTATAGAATTTTGGAAGATGACCAGCAATGCACCTACTATTTCTAGGTCCACTTCCTTAAGTACCCTAGTATGTAGATTATCGGGCCCTGAGGATTTATCGGCCTTCAATCCCGTCAATTTTCCTAACACCATTTCCCTACAAATACTGATTTCATTCAATTCCTCCCTCTTATTTGACCCCATGTTCCACGACATCTCTGGGAGGTTATTTGTGATAAAGATGAAGTATTCCTTTACTATCAGGACTGCCTTAATGTTGTACAAACTTGTCTTTTGAAAAGATAATTCATGGAAACAGAAGTTCTGCATAGATTTTTCACAAATTTTTACGGATGTGAATTTCAGTCGGGGTTTTACTGCTCATCTGACATTACTTTGGCGGAAGAGTCGCAGAAATCTCCAAAAATTGATGCATACAGCGTTTTATATAGTTTTTCCAGGGTTTCTGCAGGTCTTCCACCAAAGGTACAGCAGACAAATGGCCCTTTCTATCTCTGTAACCCACTAAAACCCTCAGTGATTGCTGTGCTCCTACAATTCTGGCCCCTTCTGCATCCCTGATTTTCATCACTCCACTATTGGTAACCATGCTTTCAGTTGCCTTGGCGCTAAACTCTGGCATTCCCTCCCTAAACCTCTCCGTCTCTCTACTGCTCTCTCTTTTAAGATGCTCCTTTAAACCTACCTCTCTGACCAAGCTTTTGGTCATTTGTCCTAATATCTCTATGTGGCTTGGTGTCAAATTTTGTCTGATAACGCTCCTGTGAAACGCCTTGGGACATTTTTATTATATTAAAGGCACTATATAAATGCAAGTTGTTATATTACTACTTGATTTCCCATGGCATTGCAGATGTTAAGTTGGCCATTCTCTTAAATGTTTCTGACATCTTTGTGTGGCTGATTCTCTCTGTCTCTTCTCTTTAGCTTCTGTCTCTTGCTTTCTCTTCTCTGCTGCTTCTGTCCCCTTAACTGTATTTTGCTTCTCCCTCCTGTCTTTTTCTCTTCCTTTTGGCTGGAAGGTTGGTGTGCCTTATGACATGGTGTGCAAGGGAATGGAGCCAGCAATGGCTCCAGGTTGCATTTGAGGTGGAAGTTGGGGTAAAACATAGCCCTCAGAAGTTCTCTCCCCACCCCACCCTTCATCTTCCCACTACCTATTCCCTTCTTGCCACCCCCTGAATAGCATCACTATCCAAACCTCTTCCTCTTCAAATTACCCACTCAACTCCCCTCCCTTGTTCCACTGTCACTCACCTTAACTTTAACCTGCTCTTTATTTGCTTCCTCCAGGGCGCCAAGAGGCCAAAGCCCCTTACTGTTGATCAATTTATCTCTTCCTTTCTCCTTCCTACTTCTCCTTTCCTCTCTATTTCCTTCAAAGAGGCATTGTTTGCTTTCAAAATTCAATTTGTTTTAAAAAGAAATCAAATTAGAATGAGGGGGGAAAAAACTGTTGGGCTGCTTCTCCCTGTCTCTCTCCAATACACTTCATAAATTATACAGAAAAACAAAACATTTATTCTCATTCCCTGACGAACACATGCACACAAAAAGCATTTTGAGCGACTTATGGGAACCCGGTGGCTAGATAATGCGATCTCAGAATAATATACCACAACTATAAAATAGCAGCTATTATGTGTCAAGTAATTATAACATGTAACATTAAAAATACTGATCACAGCGCCACCTACAAGATTAACAGGTACTGCAATACATGGAGTTTTCAATGAAATACACATGCTAAATAGTAATTATTATGTTATATATAATAGATATATTTAAATATATAAAATGAAGATCAGTAGTGCCCTATTATACAGATGTCTCAAACTATGTATATATTTTTTTTACTTATGATTTTTTTTTTAACACAAAACTATTACCCAACCTTTACTGAAACATCGTTAAAATAATTTCCCAAGGAAACTAGACGTACTGAATAGTGGTTTGTTGGAAATTTTCTTACACTGGCATATGCTAGAAATTGGGGGGAAAAAAATCTGTGAACTCTGTTAACAGTGCTAAAATTGAAAAGGAGAAACGAGAACATGCAAAGCAGCATGGGATGATTCGGACTGAAATTACAGGAGCTGAAATAGCAGAAGAAATGGAAAAGGAGCGACGGGTCTTTCAGCTCCAGATGTGCGAGGTTAGATCTGTCTCCAATACATGAAACATCTTCTGTGTGGCACGCACTTCTGGTCTACATAAGCTTACTTTCTGTGCATGATTTTTGTCAAGTTTTTATGTCAATGTTTTATAATGCAAAAGCATTGCCAACATTTTTAGAATGAGAAAGACCTATGTGTTTAACCTGCTGAAGTTTCAGGCCTCCTGCCACTAGGTAGTGCTGTGGCATGAGTTGTCCAGGACTGCTGGCTTTTATTTTTCACCTGATTTCGAGAGTTTTTTTGCTTGCTTGTTGGCTATTTCAAACCTGTTTTTCGTGGTTTTCCTTCAGTAGTGGGGCACCTGGAAGCCCCTTGCCTTTTTGCGGGCCTCCCCATACCTACCCAATCCATTTGTGGTGCTCTGATTTTGGGCCTCAGGCCACAAGCTACTGATCCCACCCACCCTATTTATTTTCCTCATTACTGCAGTGACTGGCCTCAAGCCTGGCAAATTTGTTCCACTTTCCATGCCTGGCTGGATGTCTCCCCGACCCATTACCTGGAAGGCTCCCTGGCAATTTGTCATTGCTCCCCACCAAAAAAAACACAGAGAAAGATACAAAAGAGGGAAGAAAAAAAAAGAGAAGCCGAAGAGGGCAGAAAATGGTATAATCACAAGACTGAGAGAAACAGCACAACATAGATACTGTAAACCTAAACCAAAAAAGGGAGAAAAATACAAAACAAAGACAGAAAGGAAGTAGCATGAAACAAAAAAAAAAGTACAAGCAGTGACATGAAAATAACACAGTTACGAGAAAGGTACAACCATGGGAGATTTTCTATCGTGTGTATGAATAAATATTATAAATCTCGATTATAGCCTGCTGGTATTTATTATCTAGAGGCTCACACATGAGGAATGGTTGGTCACCTGTGTGAGGTATGGAAGACCTACAAGTTGAATCATTCCCCCAAATAGGGAAATCTGCTTTATACTTGCACTCACTTTATGGCTCACCTTAACAAATGGAGGAAAATGGACACCTAGTGGCAGCTAATTCCCAACATGGAGAATTAATTGTCATAAACCCATACCCTATCACTTTACAGCACATCATTTTGGAGCTTCAGTGTGCTGCATCACTGCTGGTGCTTCTATTTTTTTTAAAGGTTACATCAACTTAGAAAATCCTAATGAGAGATACTGTGGGAACTGAATACAGGAAACTTTTGTTTAACCAGAGGTTAAAAGTCCGGAAAGCTCTATCTACCGGCAAAATTCAGGAGCCGTTTTCTATAAGTTTTTTTTACTTCTCGTTGCTTTTTTTTTTCCCCAGTCAGGCTCTGCAACAGCTTCAGCTAGAGACGCTTGCAGCTGCAGCCGACTCTTTTGAAGCTGTAACAGGGTTTGTTGATTCACACGGAGCTGAAAAGCTCTGTTTTAACATTGCCGCTGGTTTATACGGCAGTTTTGATCTAACGGCACCTGCTCGGTCCCGTCAGTGCCGGATACCAGAAAGTTTCCTGTACACTGGTTGAGAGTGCATCTTTGAGGCAGCTCTCTGTTTGTTTTGAGCATCTCCTCCAAGGGCTGGAACATGTCTTTCTGATTGGATAGAAGCATTTTGATTTTTTTTAAAAACATACTAAACAATGTCGTGTTTTGTTTTGAGCACTGCAATTCTAACCTTTTAAAGTTTTTTTTCTTCAATGCTTGTAATGTTCAACATATTTTTTGATAATTTAATTATTTCATTAGTTAATGAAGTCAGTGCTGTCATGTAAATCATTTATTCCTGCAAGACACTTAAGTAATTGTGATGTGAATGTTACTACTGTGCTAATGCAATGTACAATGCCATGCCATATTCTTTTCATTTGGCACAGTTAATTTTAACTAAAACCCTGAACATCAGCTCCTTATTGGTATAATGCACGTGAAATTGTTTGAAAAACAACTGCAATAATTAATAGTTTGCATTGCAGCTGATGAGAAGAATTACTTGTAGATGTTTTCATAATTAAGAACATTGCACTGATATTTTCTTTATTTGTCTTTCCTTGGCTAGTATCTCATTAAAGTGAATGAAATCAAGACAAAAAAGGGCGTAGATCTGCTCCAAAATCTCATCAAATATTACCATGCACAGTGCAAGTAAGTTTATTTTTTTAATTAGCTAGTCTCTTTATTTTTTAGCCTTGTACACTGTGTGGACCAGTAATCTTATCCAGGTATTATCGGCCTACTGGGTGATGAACTGATCCAGTGCGAGTGTTTGAGTATTTGACGCAAGGCATTTGCTCCTATCTCCAGGGACCCAGGAAGTAGAGGAAAACAAGTTAGCAAAATATTCCATTTTTTTTTTTTAAGATTATAGAACTAGAACAGGTTATATATTATTACATACAAAAAATCAAGTTAATTTTAAATTGTGAAATGAAACTGGAAGGTCAAGATTGATAGTGTATCAAGGTTGAAAAGATTCAAGAAAAGCTAAGAAAAATCAGGAAGCAGTGACTTAAGTGATGCCAAGCTTTGATTTTAGGAAGCTGATGCTTCAAGTATGAAGAACTAGCTGAAGGATGATAGAGTTTCACAGTTTTGAGTCCCTGGGAAGAAATAAACTAAGAGTAGGAGACTCTGAGTGAGTCTCGTTTCAAGCATAATGAGATATTGGGAGGAGGAAGAGCATGGTAGGTTTGAAGGAACAAAATAGGAAAGTACTGAGCAGCACTTGTACAAGTGCTTTTCATGGTGGTGTTAAAAATCCTTAATTAAATCCTGTATAATCCTGTATTTTTTTTTTAAAGATATGCTATCAATTAAATAATGACAAAAAAGACTGCAAGAGGTTGAACAGAACTCGCAAGAGTAATCCAACTCTTTGACTTCAGTACACTGCTTTTATATTCTCAAGTCCCTGCTGGTGGTCGTAGCTTCTGACACATTCATCTCGCTCAGCTAGCTGCATCTCCAAAGTAAATTTGCCAGAATTTGCGAGGGCTGGCATCTGGAAAGACATGGTAAAAGAGGGTCATTCTTAGTACAGCTGGCCTTACTGAATCACAGATGTTTACTTTTGAGTTGTAGCTGGCTGAAAGAGACCTGGACGCCGGGAGCAGGTGCCACTAGCATGGCTTTTGACATACAATAAAAGTAATCCTTGACTGGTCAAGGTGTGGCATTGGGGTCGATTGAGCCATTTAGTTGTTATGAGCCACAGAAATCTCCACAAAGTGTGGAAAGAAAGACTTGCGTTTATATAGCGCTTTACATGACCTCAGGACATCCCAACATGCATAAGAACTTAAGTAGTACGGCTCCTCAAGCCTGCTCCACCATTCAATAAGATCATGGCTGATCTTCAACCTCTACTCCACTTTCCCACCCGATCCCCATATCTTTTGATTCCCCTAGAGTCCAAAAATCTATCTGTCTCGGCCTTGAATATACTCGATGACTCTGCATCCACAGCCCTCTAGGGCAGAGAATTCCAAAGATTTACAACCCTCTGAGTGAAGAAGTTCCTCCTCATCTCAGTCTTAAATGGCCTGCCCCTTATCCTGAGACTATGCCCCCTAGTTCTAGACACTCCAGCCAGGGGAAATAAACTCTCAGCATCTACCCTGTCAATCCCCTTGAGAATCTTGTATGTTTCAATGAGATCACCTCTCATTCTTCTAAACTCCAGAGAGTATAGGCCCATTCTACACAATCTCTCCTCATAGACAGCCCTCTCATCCCAGGAATCAATCTAGAGAACCTTCATTGCACCTCCTCCAAGGCAAGTATAGATAAGGAGATCAAAACAGTGCACAGTACTTCACAGCCAGTTAACTACTTTTGAAGAGTAGTCACTGTTGTAATGTAGGAAACATGCAGCAGTACATTTCTTAAGGAAAAAATCAGAATGAAAAAGACTAAAGCTTCCCTATAAGCTTTATTTTTGTGTAAATGTTTGTTTGTGAAAATTGTGTTCATTTGTAATCTGTGATACTGAAATAATTTGCGTAGACATGTAGAAGCCACATGACATTAGTTACAAAGAAATTGTGCTGTTGTAGATTCTGAACATTGCTTTAAAATTGTCCAAATTGAACTGCGGCTGCTACTAAAAAGCGAGAAGCATCCAAACTGTCGAGACAAATTTTCTGACAATGTTATGTATATGAATGTTATAAAACTGTCTTACAATTTTTGAAATTGCTTTGATTTCTAATCCTGTAATTACTACTACTTGTTTTTGGGTTAATCTCTCTTTCTTTTCCTGAAACATTATATGAAACAAGATTCTTTTGAAATTGGGAGGAAGAGTTAAGAAACTTGCATTTTACAAATGACGTGAAAATAGAAAGACTTACCCAGGCCTGCAGTGATTTCAACACTATCACTGATCCATTCAATACTGATTCTCAAATGCAATTTTTCAGTTTCTTTCAGGATGGCTTAAAAACAGCAGATAAGCTGAAACAGTACATTGAGAAACTGGCTGCTGATTTATACAATGTAAGTGATTTACTTTCAGCCTAAAGTTTATCGTAGAATAACAGTTGAATGTGTTACCTTACTGCTTTTTACATTACTGCATTTGATTTACCCAGTTAGTAATAAATTGTCTGCATATGTCAATCAAGTTTGATTTCAATGCTAAATTATTTTTTGCCATAGTGTAGATCACAGTGACAGCCTAGCAACATCATTAAGCTTTCTGTAAGAGAAAAAGTAAGGTATTGGTTGAGATACACTCCTTGAGGGACTTCCTGAAGGACTGTGTTAGTGCAGTATCCTCAGTCAATGAAAATATGTTACAGCATCTAAACTGTTCTAATGAAGTCGTCACATCATTTGCCCATGCAGAATGGTCCCACAAGACTTCAATTGTAGTACCAGATTAGATACCTTTTGATGCCAGAGCAGTGTTGACATTACTTGTAGCCTCTGTTGAGTTGTTGCACTTGGATACTTTGCAGAAGAGCAAAGAGACTTTGCCAGTGCCTCTAAAGAAGAGGAGGAGCGGAAGGAAGATCAACATGTGTGAATAAGTGTTTAAACCAGAAATTACCTTGATACTAGTTCTGCAAGCATCTCATTAGATAATTGCTAGGGTTGCTTCTCCATTAGACGTCCTGCCATATACAAGCCTTACATTGGAAACAGGCCAAAGTGGTGTCCATTACCAACACAGGCAACTACAGACTATTAGTCTGACTTCAATTCTGTATAAACTAATGGAATCAATTATTGGAGGTGAACTTGAAGATTGCATAAGAAATAGAAGCAGGAGCAGGCCAATCGGCCCCTCGAGCCTGCTCCGCCATTCAATAAGATCATGGCTGATCTGATCCTAACCGCCAATCCACTATCACAGAACCATCTCCGAATCTAACAGAATTAGACACACGAAATAGGAGCAGGATCAGGCTACACGGCCCCTGGGCCCGCTCCGCTACCCACAGGGCCATGACTGATCCGAACTTAGTCTCCTGTCCAAATTCCTGCCCGCTCCCCATAACCCTTTATTCCCTTTACTTCTAGGAAACTGTCTATTTCTGTTTTAAATTTATGTAATGATGTAGCTTCTACAGCTTTTTGGAGCAGCATATTCCATGGACCTACCACCCTCTGAGTGAAGTAGTTCCTCCTCATCTCAGTTTTGAAAGAGCAGCCCCTTATTCTAAGACTATGCCCCCTAGTTCTAGTTTCACCCATCATCGGGAACATCCTCCCCGCATCCACCCGATCCAACCCCTTCACAATCTTATATGTTTCAATAAGATTGCCTCTCATTCTTCTGAACTCCAATGAGTAGAGTCCCAATCTACTCAACCTCTCCTCATATGACCACCCCCTCATCCCAGGGATTAACCGAGTGAACCTTCTTTGTACTGACTCGAGAGCAAGTATGTCTTTTCTTAAGTATGGACACCAAAACTGTGTGCAGTATTCCAGGTGCGGTCTCACCAATACCTTGTACAACTGAAGCAATACCTCCCTATTTTTATATTCTATCCCCCCTAGCAATGAAAGCCAACATTCTATTGGCCTTCTTAATCACTTGCTGCACCTGCATACTAACCTTTTGAGTTTCGTGCACCAGGACCCCCAGATCCCTTTGTACTACAGTACTTTCCAGTTTCTTGCCATTAAGATAATAACTTGCTCTACGATTTTTCCTGCCAAAGTGCATAACCTCACACTTTCCAGTATTGTATTCCATCTGCCAAATCTCTGCCCACTTACTTAGCCTGTCGATGTCCCCTTGCAGGTTTTTTATGTCCTCCTCACTCACTACTTTCCCTCCCATCTTAGTATCATCTGCAAACTTTGAAATGTTACACTCGGTCCCCTCCTCCAAATCATTAATATAGATTGTATAGAGATGGGGACCCAGCACTGACCCCTGTGGAACACCACTAGTTACTGATTGCCAGTCTGAGAATGAACCATTTATCCCAACTCTCTGCCTTCTGTTAGACAGCCAATCCTCTATCCATGCCAGAATATTACCCCCAATCCCGTGATTTTTTATCTTAAGCAATAATCTTTTGTGTGGCACCTTGTCAAATGCCTTTTGGAAGTCTAAATATACTACGTCCACTGGTTCCCCTTTATCCACCCTATATGTTACTTCCTCAAAGAACACCAGCAAATTTGTCAAACATGACTTCCCCTTCATAAAACCATGCTGACTTTGTCCTATTAAATTATGATTATCCAAATGTCCTGTTACTGTCTCCTTAATAATGGACTCCAATATTTTACCTACCACAGATGTTAGGCTAACCGGTCTATAGTTTCCAGCCTTCTGTCTACTGCCCTTTTTAAATAAGGGCGTTACATTAGCAGTTTTCCAGTCTGCCGGGACCTTTGCTGAGTCCAGGGAGTTTTGGAAAATTATTACCAATGCATCCACAATCCCTACCGCCACTTCCCTCAAGACCCTAGGATGTAAGCCATCAGGTCCAGGTGATTTATCCGCCTTGAGTCCCATTATTTTACCGAGTACCGCTTCCTTAGTGATTTTGATCGTGTTTAGCTACTCCCCCCCCCCCCCCCCATAGCCCCTTGTTTGTCCAGTGTTGGGATATTCTTAGTGTCTTCTACTGTAAAGACTGATACAAAATATTCATTCAGTGTTTTTGCCACCTCCATATTTCCCACCATTAATTTCCCGGTCTCATCCTCTAAGGGACCAACATTTACTTTAGCCACCCTTTTTCTTTTTATATAACTATAAAAACTCTTACTATCTGTTTTTATATTTTTTGCTAATTTACTTTCATAATCTATCTTCCCTTTCTGAATCAATCTTTTTGTTATTTTTTGCTGTCTTTTAAAGTTTTCCCAATCCTCTATCCTCCCACTAGATTTGCCTACCTTATATGCCCTTGTTTTTAGTCGAGTACTATCCTTAATTTCTTTACTTAGCCACGGATGGCTGTCTTTTCTTTTACACCCTTTTCTTCTCAGTGGAGTATATATTTTTTGGAAGTTGTAAAATAACTCCTTAAATGTACACCACTGATCATGTATCGTCTTACCCTTTTAATCTATTTTCCCAATCCACTCTACTCAATTCCGCTCTCATACCTTCATAGTCTCCTTTATTCAAGCTTAGCACGCTTGTTTGAGATCCAACCTTCTCGCCCTCTAATTGAATATGGAATTCAACCATGTTATGGTCACTCATTCCAAGGGGATCCTTTACTAGGACATTTTTAATTAATCCTGTCTCGTTACACAGGACCAGATCTAAGGTTGCTTGCCCCCTGGTCGGTTCAGTTACATACTGCTCAAGAAACCCATCCCTAATACACTCAATGAACTCCTCCTCAAGGCAGCCCTGCCCAATTTTATTTGTCCAATTAATATGATAGTTAAAATCCCCCATAATTATAGATGCTCCCTTATTACAAGCCTCAACTATTTCCTGATTGATACTCCGTCCAACAGAGTTGCAACTGTTCGGAGGCCTATAGAGTACGCCCACTAGTGTTTTTTTCCCCTTATTATTCCTTACCTCCACCCAAACTGTTTCATTATCCTGATCTTTTGACCCAATATCATTTCTCTGTATTAGTGATTCCTTCCTTTATTAACATAGCTACCCCACCTCCCCTTCCTTCCTGCCTGTCCTTCCTGATCGTTAAATAACCTGGTATGTTTAATTCCCAGGCATTGTCACCCTGCAGCCATGTTTCTGTAATCGCCACAAGATCATACCCATATGTAGTTATCTGTGCCATTAACTCGTCTATTTTGTTACGAATGCTACGTGCATTCAGATAGAGAACTTTCAAATATGTTTTGTGACACTTAGTTCCTGCTTTTGCCCTTTTTATTATTTTACCTTTTACTCCATACCTTCTGCCCCTTCCTGACATGCTTTGGTTTTTAATTTCCCCACTGCTACCTAAGTCTATGACCTTCTCTGTTGTCATTTTTATTATTTGCTCTCTAGGAACCTCCCCCCCCCCCCCCCCCCCCACTAGTTAGTTTAAAGCCCTCTCCACAGCCCTAGTTATATGATCCGCCAGGACTCTAGTCCCAGCACTGGCCAAGTGAAGCCCATCCCAACGGAACAGCTCCCTCCTGCCCCAGTACTGGTGCCAGTGTCCCAGGAAGCAAAACCCATTTCTCCCACACCAGTCTTTGAGCCACGCATTTAACTCTCTAATTTTATTTGTCCTAGCCAAATTTGCTCGTGGCTCAGGTAATAATCCAGAGATTATTACCCTTGAGGTTCTGTTTTTTAATTTGACCCCTAGCTGCTCATACTCCTTTTACAGAACCGGCTTCCTAGTCCTATCTACGTCGTTTGTACCAACATGGACCACGACAACTGGATCCACCCCCTCCCACTGCAAGTTTCTTTCCAGCCCAGAGGAGATGTCCTTAACCATGGCACCGGGTAGGCAACACAGCCTTCGGGACTCTCACTCTCGGCTGCAGAGAACTCTATCTATACCCCTAATAATACTATCCCCTACCACTACAACATTTCTATTTACTCCCCCCTCTTGAATGGCCCCCCGTTCCACGGTGCTGTGGCCAGGTTGCTCATCCTCCCTGCAATCCCTGCTCCTGTCCCCACAGGGAGTAAGAACCTCGAACCTGTTGGTCAAGAGCAAGGGCTGCGGCTCCTCCAGCTCTACCTCCTGGATCCCCGTACCTGCTTCACTCGTAGTCACACCGTCCTGTCCCTGACCATGGGCTACATCTGAATTACTTAACTTCATAGGTGTGACCACCTCCTGATACAGAGTCCAAGTACTTCTCCCCCTCCCTGATGTGTCGCAGTGTCTGAAGCTCAGACTCCAGCTCATCAACACGGAGCTGGAGTTCCTGTAGCAGTAGACACTTGTCACAGATGTAATCACCGTGAGCCTCAATGGGGTTCACCGGCTCCCACATCTCGCACCAGTAACACATCACCTGCTCCATTCTATGTAATTAATTAAATTTTTTATTGTTAGTTATGGACACCCTCTGCCCGATTTTAGATGCTAGTATCCCCTTTAATTAATTGGATTTAAATTAAATCAATCCCTCTAGTTACACCAGTTAAATGGTTTACCAACAGTCACTCTGCACCAGAAAGGCCTTGGTACACCACAGCAACCTTAAAAACTATAAACCACAGACTTAAAGTTTTAAAACGAGAGAAATACTCCAACCAATCACCTACCTGTTTTGTGGTGACGTCACACCTTGAATACTTTTTACCTCTCTCCTTGCCGGAGATTGGTGAGGCCTACCTGAGCCTCTGGGGCCTCTTGTAGTCGCTCTGCCGCGCTGCTCCGCCTCCACCCGCTGCCGATGCAGCACTGAGGCCTACCTGAGCCTCTGGGGCCTCTTGTAGTCGCGCTGCTCCGCCTCCACCCGCTGCCGATGTCGCACTGCCTTGTACAATAATAAAATAACCTAGTAAATAACAGTGAACGTGGGTTTGACTTCCTTGACTTGAGGAAGTGACATCCCCAGTAGACTGGAAACTACACATTGTTGTACCTAGGCTTCCAAAATGCATGTGACGAAGTTCCACATGAAAGACTATTATTTACCTCAAAGCTGTGGGGATTCAGGGGAAATCTTGGGATAAGTAATTGGCTGAAGGATTGAAAATAATGGGCACTTTGAGGTGTATGTCAGGATGAGGGAGGTACTAAATGGTGTTGGGGCTATTACGGTTTCTAATTTACTTCAGTGATTCAGAAACTCAAAAGTTTTTAAAAACTTAAAACTAGGATTGGCAATGAAATTAGAGGAGGCAGCACAAAACTATAAAAAGGGTTAGAAAGAAAGAGAAATAACTTGCATTGGAACAATACAAAGCATTTCACTGCCAGTGAAGTACTAAGTGTTGTCGCTGTTGGACAAAATTTGTAAGTGGGCAGACCAATGGCAGATGAAATTTAATGCAGACAAGTGTAAGAAGAGGAACAAGAACGATGCTCGGAAAGTTTAGAGAAGTCCAAGTTTTACAGTCTAGAGATAAAGTTAAGGGGGAAACCTTTTTTGAGATATACAAAGTATCAAATGATTACAGGTGAACCTGGTGAAGTGAGTCCAGAATATGAGTTTGTTAGTTAGGCCAGTAGGCCAAGCAGGCATAAGTTTTAAGTTAGCAAAAAAAAAAAATTAAAACAGATGTCAGTACTTTACTGAAGAGTAATAGACATTTGGAATGATGTACCAGGTAAGTTAATGGAATCAACATTGTTATGGGAGTTTAAAATGCAGTTAGATGCTAAGCTATTGAAATAAGCTGAATGGGCTTTTCTTATTCTTGATTTTGACTTAGGAACACAGGTCTGTAGAGGACTGAAAACCATTTTGATTCATCTGGCCAGCCCTGGAGTTCAAAAACAGAATACACAATTCGCAACCTACATCCTTTAATTGATTTTCTCACCAAGTGCCTGTCTAATTCCTTTTTTAAATTACTGGTGTTGTCATCCTCAATCAGTTCCTGGGTAGTCCATTCCAAACATTGACCATCCTCAGCATAAAATCTGATCTGTTAATTCATCTTTCCCCCTTCTGTGCTTCATCCTTTGCCATTCTTGGGGCCATGGTAAATAGGTTTTCAGGGTTCAACTTGTCAATACCTTTAAGGATCTTGAATACCTTAGTCTTCTCTAGTGTCAAAAAAAACTCGGCTTCAGTAGTCCAGGTTTTTAATGCCAGATATCAGAAAAGTAGCCCTTCGCTGTGTCATGAGGAACTCCCTGTAATATGACAATTGAAACAACACACACGACTCCAGATGAATGACAACTAATGGGCTCAGCATTACATCCTGTGATTTGTGTTCTATTCCATGCACTATACAATCCAAGTTACTATTTGCCTTATTTACTGCTGTTCAGCTAAACCCATAAGCATTGTATTCTTATGTTCTTAATTGATCTAATTTCCATTTCTACTAATCATATTTTGGGTGGTTCTAATTACAAGCCCCTATGTGGATATCATGTTTTTGTTATTACTAGATATTTTCTCAGGTTCAGCCCTACCAGTCACTCCTGTAAGTAGACCTAGCATCCACTATGATCTGGAGTGTCTCTTTCCTGCCCTATATCTAGGTAAATAATGCCGAGACTTGGGTGGGGGGTCATAATAGAAAACTCTTATTCTGCACTCCACGACTGGGATGTATCACATGCCACCACATGTTGCTCCTCCGTTTGAATGGCTAATCAGATACACACTTCTCAAATCAAGGTGCAGACTCTGGACCAACAAGTGTTTGGTCATATAACATAGATGAATGAAAATATAACAGTGAAATATATACTTGTTTGCATGCCTTGAATACCTAAAAATAATAGACACCATTCACCTTCTCTCTAAATGTAGACCTTGAACAGATGTCCACTTACTCTAAGCTCAATCTAGCCTACCAGTGACTGCCAGGCTGAATGTTTCAATAAACTCTCCCAGGATATTTATTAAAGCCACTTAAAAAGGTTAGCCTTGCTGCAAGTTGCAAACACTGACTGCCCCAAAAACTGTTTGCTGACTGCCAGTATCTGAGAGGAAGCCGATGCCTCCCTTCACCGTCTGACCCCACCCCAATTCCAAGCTTTCCGTCACACACAACTCCAGCCAATAATACAATAATAATACAATACAAATCGCTTTATTGGCATGATAAGGTACATCTTATGTTGCCAAAGCATCAAAATACATTTATGGTTGAACACATAAACGCGGTTCCATTCATACAGTGTATAAACAGGTATATCCCTGAGTTTATAAATATATTTTCGCCTTGTTTATATATACTCTTGTCTTATACTCTTGTCAATAAATGATCCTGTCTTGGAGACGATTATCAGTCCGTCAGTCACAACCCCTTGATGAGCCCTATCCTTTAATCTATGATCAGGTAGTTTGTGAGCACCCCACAGATATCCTGACATAGTCAGTATTTCTCATAAATGTATTAGAACATAGAAACATAGAAGATAGGAACAGGAGTAGGCCATTCGGCCCCTCGAGCCTGCTCTGCCATTCAATGAGATCATGGCTGATCATCCAAACTCAGTACCCTGTCCCTGCCTTCTCCCCATATCCCTTGATCCCTTTAGCCTTAAGAAATATATCTAACTCCTTCTTGAATATATTTAATGAATTGGCCTCAACTGCCTTCTGTGGCAGAGAATTCCACAGATTCACCACTCTCTGGGTAAAGAAATTCCTCCTCATCTCTGTCCTAAATGGCTTACCCCTTATCTTTAGACTGTGACCCCTGGTTCTGGACTCCGCCGCCATCGGGAACATCTTTCCTGCATCTAGTCTGTCTAGTCCTGTTGAATTTTATAAGTTTCAATGAGATCACCTCTCATTCTTCTAAACTCCAGCGAGTATAAGCCCAATCGACCCAATCTCTCCTCATACGTCATTCCTGCCATCCCAGGTATCAGTCTGGTGAATCTTCGCTGCATCCCTCCATGGCAAGAACATCCTTCCTCAGATAAGGTGACCAAAACTGCACACAATACTCAAGGTGTGGTCTCACCAAGGCCCTGTACAACTGCAGCAAGACATCCTTGTTCCTGTACTCGAACCCTCTTGCTACAAAGGCCAGCATACCATTTGCCTTCTTAACCGCCTGCTGCACCTGCATGCTTACCTTCAGCGACTGGTGCACAAGGACACCCAGGTCTCATTGCACTTCCCCATCTCCCAATCTATTGCCGTTCAGATAATCTGCCTTCCTGTTTTTGCCACCAAAGTGGATAACCTCGCATTTATCCACATTATGCTGCATCTGCCCAATCACCCAACCTGTCCAAATCATACTGCAGTTTCTCGGCATCCTCCTCACAGCACACACGCCCACCCAGCTTTGTGTCGTCTGCAAACTTGGAGATATTACATCCAGTTCCCTCGTCTAGATCATTAATATATCTTGTGAATAGCTGGGGTCCTAGCACCGATCCCTGCGGTACCCCACTAGTCACAGCCTGCCACTCGGAAAAAGAGCCGTTTATTCCAACTCTGTTTCTTGTCTGCCAGCCAGTTCTCTATCCAAGTCAGTACCTTGCCCCCAATCGCATGTGCTTTAACTTTACACGCTAATCTCTTATGCGGGACCTTATCGAAAGCCTTCTGAAAGTCCAAATACACCACATCCACTGGTTCTCCCTTATCTATTCTACCAGTTACATCCTCAAAAAAATCCTCAACAAATAACCATTCATCAATTTTGAATCAAGGTAAACGCTGACAATGGCAAAGATGTTTGTCGTTGCAAATAACAGCCCTGGGATGATTACCCAATTACCACTTCAATCATTGTGTGGGTCACAAAAAACTTGCACCTTGTCAAATCTTTCCCGGACAACTCATCTGTTCTGAGCTGATGACTTTCAGCTGACTGGATGCTTTGTGTGACCATGGGTGTTAATAGTACAAAATGCAAGTTAATAAATTCAGCACAGATAAAAATAAGTTTTTCTAATGCTGGATTACAGCAAAAATAACCTAGGAGTGTTTATTCCAGCCCGTTGCAGTAGCAACCCAGATAAAGTCCATCATGGACCCAATGGGGGAAAAATTGGGTCGCGCCCCCTTTGGGGCACGAACTTCACCCTGAAAAAGTTAGTGCACCTGCACCCGAAATTGAATGGTAGCGTCCCCAAGCAGGAGGCGGGACACTACTGGAAGTGCTCCCCCTCCCTCTTGGGGGCCCTCCCATTGAATATCGTGGTGCTACGTGCAGCAGCGCCATGCACGTCGGCACGTAGCGCCGCGTTGCTACAGGCCTCCCTCCCCTGATTAAAGGGGAGGGGTCTAGCGCAGCACGCACCGGGGCTCTGCTGGACCACCGGGGAGCGGGGTGCTAGCGACAGACCGATCGAGGCTGGCACCTCGCAGGAGGAGGCAAGAGGGGGTAGGTGCCAGCAGGCGGCCCAAAAAAAATGGCTGCCCGGCACCTGCCTTTTAATTTGCGCCACAAACATGGTGCCCTGACCCTGTCAGACATAGTGTCCGGTGGTAGGCCAGGGGACGTGAGCCAAGTTTGCGGCCGGGGAGCGGCGCTGCGCACGGCAGTGACACAGCGCTACCGGGTACCGCCGCCACTAACCTCCTGCTGAATTTCACGGGAGACGTTGGTAACGCCGCGCCCGGGCGTTAGGTCCTTAACGCCCCGCAAAGCAACCAAATTTTTCCCCTTCTGTTTCCAAAAGATTTTTGGTTATATCCCAATGACTCGCAGGTTATTTTCAAAGAACAGATGAAATATGGCAAGTTTCCTTCTCGGGTGAAAAACCAATTCTTTATGAAAAGTCTAAGCAGCTGGATGCATGGGGTAAAAGCTTAATTTTGTAATCTACAGATGTGTATGTCCTTATAATACTATATAAAAGTAACCTGACCACCCAGAATGCAAATTTCTTAAAGGGAAATGTTCCCAGATGATTTTGTTCAATGGAATGACAGCAATTTGCTTTGTCTGTGTGGAAGTTGAATTTCTTTCAAAAGAATAAGGAAGGACATATCTATATCTTGCCTGGACTCTGGAAGCTTATGAATAACAAACTGGTTTATTGATCTGTTTGTATATATTAAAAAGTCAGTGTTAATAAATATTTTAAAATCGGATGCATATATTTTTATTTTGTCCATCCACATTCTTTTTTAAATGCCTACAGAAATCCTCGTCTTGAATCCATCCTTTATTTTAACAATTTTATCTTTGTAGCTTTCATAGATGAAAGTTATTTAGATATACAATGTTGAAGAACAAAACACACATTATTTTCTTGTTCCTTTGGAATGGTTTGTATTTCGTGGCAGCTTTGATTATGCATTCTTACTGAGCATCTTAATTCAGGGCATTGTAAAACTCAAATATATTCTTAATTCTTTAGATTTTAAAATGCATAAAAAGGCATTAAAATGGATTGATAACCTGAACAATTGTAAAATGAATTGGGAATATTGGGAAAACCCAAGCCATTGTTTTCGGTCCCCGCCACAAACTTTGTTCCCTAGCCACTGACTCCATCCCTTTCCCGAACATCTGTTTGAGGCTGAACCGTACTGTTCGCAACTTTGGTGTCATATTTGATCCTGAAATGAGCTTCTGACTACATATCTGCAGCATAAGTAAGACCGCCTATTTCCACCTCCATAACATCGCCTGTCTCCGCCCTTGCCGCAGCTCATCCGCTGCTGAAACCCTCATCCATGCCTTTGTTACCTCTAGACTTGACTTCCAACACATTCCACCCTACGTAAACTTGAGGTCATCCAAAACTCGGCTGCCCATATCCTAACTCGCACCAAGTCCCGTTTGCCCATCACCCTAGTGCTCGCTGACCTACATTGGCTGCCGGTTAAGCAGCGCCTCGATTTCAAAATTCTCATTCTTGTTTTCAAATCCCTCCATGGCCTTGCCCCTCCCTATCTCTGTAATCTCCTTCAGCCCCACAACCCCCCTGAGATATCTGTGCTCCTCTAATTCTGCCCTCTTGAGGATCCCTGATTATAATCGTTCAACCTTTGGTGGCCGTGCCTTCTGTTGCCTGGGCCCTAAGCTCTGAAATTCCCTGCCTAAACCTGTCTGCCTCTCTACCCCTCTTTCCTCCTTTTAAGACGCTCCTTAAAACCTACCTCTTTGACCAAGCTTTTGTTCACCAGCCCGAATTTATCCTTATGTGGATCGGTGTCAAATTTTTTGTCTTAAAATACTCCTGTGCAGCACCGTGGGATGTTTTTCTACGTTAAAGGCGCTATATAAATACAAGTTGTTGTTGAATTGAGCATTTTTTTACCATGTTAACTTTTAAAATTGACCATTGCCTGTTTTCTTAAATTGCACAGAAGTATGTTCTATAATCCAATTTGCTTTTATTTTCTTTCACTTTTTGATGTTATCAGATAAATGGCACAGCTTCAATTTGTGTTTGTCTTCTCCACAGATCAAGCAAACACAGGATGAAGAAAAGAAGCAGCTGTGCACGCTCCGTGATATGCTCAAATCCTCACTGCAACTTGAACAGAAGGAGGTAGGTGTACTTGAAATAGCTAGAATTTACATTTCATAAAAGTAGCCAAATATTTTAAATTATAGAGTAAAGCTATAGAGACTTGACGATTGTATAACTAATAAATTATACCGTTTGATCATTGTGCTTCTAAATTTAAAAAATAGCATTTTAATCTTGTCTGAAACTTTTTGGATACTCTCATAAAAGTTCTTGTTTTGAAAGGCACTGTTCAATGCCATGATTTTTCTCTGGCTGAAAATGGCATATGAAATACAAAGCATAACCGAGTTTAGCTTGCATTCTAACAGTTTAACTTATTGTTGTTAAATATGAAGCCACTAATATGCTAAAAAGATGATAACGAAAATAGATTTTGGTCAAGGATAGTTTGTAAGTAACCAACTTAAACTGTTGTCTAGTCTCAAATAATTTCCAACAACAATTTGCATTTATATAGTGCCTTGAATGTAGAAAAATGTCTCTCACAGAGGCATAATCAGAAAAAAACACAAGCTGAGCCAAATAAGAGATTAGGAGGGGTGACCAAAACGTTGGTCAGAGTGGGTTTTAACGAGGGTATTAAATGAGGATAGGAAGTTGGAGAGGCAAAGGCGTTTAGAAGGGAATCCCAGGGTTGGGGCCTGGGCGGCTGCAAGCATGACTGCCAATGTTGGGATTAAAGCGGGTGGGGTGTGGTGGTTGCTGCCAGAGTCAGAAGGAGAGTTCAGGGTGGGGACTTTAGAGCTGGAGGAGGTTACAGAGATGGGGAGGAGCATGGCCATGAAAGAATCTAAAGACAAAGATGTGAATTTTAAATATGAGGCGTTGGGGAAATAGGAGCCAATGACGCCAGCAAAGCTGGGGGCAATGAGTGAGTGGGCCCTGGCTGTAGGATATGGGCAGCAGTGTTTTAGTTGAGCTGACATTTGTGGAGGATGGGAGGCTGACCAATAGAGAGCATTGGAATAGATGAGTCTGGAGATGACAAAGGCATAGGGTTTCAGCAGCAGATGAACTGAGATAGGGGGCAGAGGTGGGTGAAGGTGGAATTAGATGGTCTTTGTGATGGAGAGGATATGTGCTCGGAAACACAAATTGGAGTTGAATTAAACTGTCGAGGTTGCAAATAGTCTGGTTCAGCTTGAGACAGTAGTTGGGAAAGTGATGGAATTAGTGGCAAAGGTACAGAGTTAGTGGCGGGTGCCAAAGACACTGGCTTTGATCTTCCTGGTTTTGAGCTGATAGAAATTGAGGCTCATTTAAAGCTGATGTCGGACTAGCAGTCTAACAACAGAGTGGCAGTATGGGGTTGAGAGCGAGCACATTGCTGCATTGAACAGAAAAAAAACTGCAGTTTAATATCCAAGATATGATGCCAAATACTTAGAAGTTAGCTTTTATGCAAAACAGACATTGAGTTCCAAACAGCTGATCCTTACGGTATAATTTAAAGGATGTGAATTTGATGGAGTCTTTTTTTATTTTAAAAAGGTAAATTATTAAGAATTATTGTACAGAAATCTTTTTTTATTTGAAAAAAATGTAAATAGGATAAGTTCTTTTGCAGTTCTGATTAGAGGTAGTTATATAATTAATGTGAACAAACCATTTACAAGAAACTGAACCCAGTATTCCAGTTCACCAGAGCTTTTTAGGTAGTTTGATCAAATGAAACCAAATCTGAACATTTGCTAGATCCAATCAGAGGTCCCCCCTAAAACTGAATTTCAGATACTTCTGGAAAAGGTCAATTTAGTTCAAAATTCACAAAGTATGTGGTGCTTTTTGTGCTTCAAAAGAAAATTTTAAGCTGAAAGCAGCAACCTCTAGCGTTGAAATTAAAGTTGAAGCTTGATTGGTTTTTCTTGTTGCTTATTTTGATTCTTTGTCTTAATAAATGATAAATGTTCCCTTCCATGTGCTTCAGTTTTTTCCTCAAAACATTTATCTTAAAAATGTTTTTTTTTTAAAATAAATTTTTAGTGCTTTTCCACATAACTCTTAGCTGATTTATTTGTTGAGTGGAAGCATGAAGTGGATGAGCCTCACTGCTATCCATCAAAGGGATTCTCTTGAAGCACCTTTTTTCCAACATCAGTGATGCTGTTTTAGTCTGTTTGTAAACCAATGGGAGGATTTTGTTTCATTTCATTTTCACACTGTGCATGTCAAGTAAGTCTTTGCTTAAAAAAAAAGCAAGATTTCCAGGAACTGAGTTTTATATTTTTAAAAATTCACTGTGGCAGTCTGAGAATGGACCAAACACACTACAGTAACACTAATAATAAAAAGGCATGTTAAACAGTTTGTCAGGAAAGAAATCACTTTCTGGGTTCTATAGGGGAGCCATTAAAATGTCATTATTTAGAGAACAACTTACCCCAGGGCTGTAGCCAGCATTGAAATAACCCAGGCAGCTGTCTCAGTTTTTTTCTGTTCAGATTTGTAAACACAAGCATTAGTGTTCGGTCATAACTGTACAAAGAAAGCAGTCATTTTTTCACAGTGTGGAGTGGCAGCGAATGTGTCTTATCTTCCAAATGTACTACTGTGTTTTCCTGAGGACTAGGAAGATTTGGTGGCATGTATTACATGAACTGGGTACTCTTTGGAGAAAAAAGAATGCATTATTTGGTAATTCTTTGGCAAACTATAATTTTCAATGATGTCTTTTTTGAAAAGGAAATGTTAAAAATAATACATAAAAACCTGTGAAATATTTGGCCCTGAATTTCCGATCGGAGGCTTCCTATGTGCGGATGCCTCCAATTGGAAAAAATCTATGCACTTACCTGCTGGCTCCGTAGGCTCCAAGACTTGCGATCTTGGCCCTCTCCACTACAAAATGCGCAGAGGCCCAGGTATCCCACGGGCGCATGCAGTTCACAAGCGCCCCTGGGATCACGTGGGCCGTGGGGAAACAATCAAAGAGGGGAAACAATCAAAGAAGGGAATCCCCCTTCACACTTTGGACAGTTCTCTCCGCTGTCAAAGGTATAAATGGGGATCACTTAAATAAACAGTTAAACATTAAATTTTTTCTTCAAAATCATGTATTTAAAATAAGTTAAAATTACATAAAATTAAATTTGTTTAAAATATTTATTGAAAAAAAATGAAGTTTTTTTACGGGGCTAAAAATAAACTTTTTAAAGTATTTTAAAATAATAAATGTGAAAAAAAAAAATTAAAAATTTAAAACTTTTTTAAAACTCTCATGCTGGTAAAAGCAGGCCTTACACCTGCTTTTACCAGGTGTAATGTTTTTAAAGGTTTTCAACGGGTGGAAGTTGTGCAGAAAGTGCAACTCCCTGCCCGCAGAGGCCCTTTTCCCGGGCAGGCGGATGATCTGTCAAGAGGATTCTTGACAGATCGTAAGTGCCGGTTTTCAGCGCATGCTCTTTGCATGCCTGAAACCGGCACTTGCGAGGCCCCTGCGGGTGCGTACATGCCTCGTACGCACCCGTGGGGGTCAGAAAATCTGGGCCAACATTTCGGACAGTGCCCTTCAGAATTTCTTTTTTCTCTCTAAAGGACTGACCTGCTGCCTGTTTCAAGCATTTTCTGTTTTTATTTCAGTTTTCAAGTATTTGAGTTAAAAAAAAAAAAAGTGAAATGTGTTTGCGACAATTGAACGTGGATGGAGTGTTAAGTGGCTTAAAGCTGTTGTGGCATAGTTTTGGAGAGCATCCCTACCTTGTGTTTGACTTTCCTCTCTCATTCACGCCAGCAACAAGCAGAGATCCCGACTGTCATACTCTGATAGGACTTTTACTTTGAGAGTGCTGTTGCTGGCAGACAAGATCAGAAGATGAATAAAGATGAGGAAGGCCATTTCGCCCACCTTAGCTTACCCATCAAAAAGCAAAAATCTAGTTGTCCTCCATCATGACATCCAATAGGGTCTTTAATGAATCTAAAGTTTTCACCTCCACTACTCTTCCTGTAAGCCTGTTCAAAGTGTTGATTTACTTTTTGTGTGACTTCAAAATAAAATTTAAAGTAGAATGTAGTTACCTGGGTAGGATTTAAACTGACCTGAACAGCTGAACCATGGTTATTTTGTTCATTACTTATCTTAACTCTGTCTTTGTTTTAATAAATCCTAAATTTGTCCTTTTAGTTTTAACCTGTGCCTCCCTGTCCTATTGTCTTGGATTACCCTGAAGTAATGCTTCGGGTTTACCTTTACTTCTGAGGCTAAAGAACCACAGAATTTGGGACCCCACTTTATAAAAAAAATAATGAATTTAAAGACATCTATGTTTGACACAATACAGTGGGATCTTCTGTACGTAAACACCTTGCTACACGCAGTCCTTAGACCTTAGGTTATGCCATGACCTCAGAATGCAGGAACATAAGATAAGAAATAGGAGCAGGAGTAGGCCAATCGGCCCCTCAAGCCTGCTCCGCCATTCAATAAGATCATGGCTGATCTGATCCTAACCGTCAATCCACTATCACAGAACCATCTCCTGAATCTAGCAGAATTAGACACACGAAATAGGAGCAGGATCAGGCTACACGGCACCTGGGCCCGCTCCGCTACCCACAGGGCCATGACCGATCCGAACCTAGACTCATGTCCAAATTCCTGCCCGCTCCCCGTAACCCTTAATTCCCTTTACTTCTAGGAAACTGTCTATTTCTGTTGTAAATTTATGTAATGATGTAGCTTCTACAGCTTTTTGGGGCAGCATATTCCATGGACCTACCACCCTCTGAGTGAAGTAGTTCCTCCTCATCTCAGTTTTGAAAGAGCAGCCCCTTATTCTAAGACTATGCCCCCTAGTTCTAGTTTCACCCATCATCGGGAACATCCTCCCCGCATCCACCCGATCCAACCCCTTCACAATCTTATATGTTTCAATAAGATCGCGCCTCATTCTTCTGAACTCCAATGAGTAGAGTCCCAATCTACTCAACCTCTCCTCATATGACCACCCCCTCATCCCCGGGATTAACCGAGTGAACTTCTTTGTACTGACTCGAGAGCAAGTATGTCCTTTCTTAAGTATGGACACCAAAACTGTACGCAGTATTCCAGGTGCGGTCTCACCAATACCTTGTACAACTGAAGCAATACCTCCCTATTTTTATATTCTATCCCCCTAGCAATGAAAGCCAACATTCCATTGGCCTTCTTAATCACTTGCTGCACCTGCATACTAACCTTTTGAGTTTCGTGCACCAGGACCCCCAGATCCCTTTGTACTTCAGTACTTTCCAGTTTCTTGCCATTAAGATAATAACTTGCTCTATGATTTTTCCTGCCAAAGTGCATAACCTCACACTCTCCAGTATTGTATTCCATCTGCCAAATCTCTGCCCACTTACTTAGCCTGTCGATGTCCCCTTGCAGGTTTTTTATGTCCTCCTCACTCACTACTTTCCCTCCCATCTTAGTATCATCTGCAAACTTTGATATGTTACACTCGGTCCCCTCCTCCAAATCGTTAATATAGATTGTAAAGAGTTGGGGACCCAGCACTGACCCCTGCGGAACACCACTAGTTACTGATTGCCAGTCTGAGAATGAACCATTTATCCCAACTCTCTGCCTTCTGTTAGATAGCCAATCCTCTCTCCATGCCAGAATATTACCCCCAATCCTGTGATTTTTTTTTTATCTTAAGCAATAATCTTTTGTGTGGCACCTTGTCAAATGCCTTTTGGAAGTCTAACTACACTACGTCCACTGGTTCCCCTTTATCCACCCTATATGTTACTTCCTCAAAGAACACCAGCAAATTTGTCAAACATGACTTCCCCTTCATAAAACCATGCTGACTTTGTCCTATTAAATTATGATTATCCAAATGTCCTGTTACTGTGTCCTTAATAATGGACTCCAAAATTTTACCTACCACAGATGTTAGGCTAACCGGTCTATAGTTTCCAGCCTTCTGTCTACTGCCCTTTTTAAATAAGGGTGTTACATTAGCAGTTTTCCAGTCTGCCGGGACCTTTGCCGAGTCCAGGGAGTTTTGGAAAATTATTACCAATGCATCCACAATCCCTACCGCCACTTCCCTCAAGACCCTAGGATGTAAGCCATCAGGTCCAGGTGATTTATCCGCCTTGAGTCCCATTATTTTACCGAGTACCACTTCCTTAGTGATTTTGATCGTGTTTAGCTCCTCCCCCCCCCCTTTAGCCCCCTGTTTGTCCAGTGTTGGGATATTCTTAGTGTCTTCTACTGTAAAGACTGATGTAAAATATTCATTCAATGTTTTTGCCATCTCCATATTTCCCACCATTAATTTCCCGGTCTCATCCTCTAAGGGACCAACATTTACTTTAGCCACCCTTTTTCTTTTTATATAACTATAAAAACTCTTACTATCTGTTTTTATATTTTTTGCTAATTTACTTTCATAATCTATCTTCCCTTTCTCAATCAATCTTTTTGTTATTTTTTGCTGTCTTTTAAAGTTTTCCCAATCCTCTATCCTCCCACTAGATTTGGCTACCTTATATGCCCTTGTTTTTAGTCGAATACTATCCTTAATTTCTTTACTTAGCCACGGATGGCTGTCTTTTCTTTTACACCCTTTTCTTCTCAGTGGAATATATATTTTTTGGAAGTTGTAAAATAACTCCTTAAATGTACACCACTGATCATGTATCGTCGTACCCTTTAATCTATTTTCCCAATCCACTCTACTCAATTCCGCTCTCATACCTTCATAGTCTCCTTTATTCAAGCTTAGCACGCTTGTTTGAGATCCAACCTTCTCGCCCTCTAATTGAATATGGAATTCAACCATGTTATGGTCACTCATTCCAAGGGGATCCTTTACTAGGACATTTTTAATTAATCCCGTCTCGTTACACAGGACCAGATCTAAGGTTGCTTGCCCCCTGGTCGGTTCAGTTACATACTGCTCAAGAAACCCATCCCTAATACACTCAATGAACTCCTCCTCAAGGCAGCCCTGCCCAATTTTATTTGTCCAATTAATATGATAGTTAAAATCCCCCATAATTATAGATGTTCCCTTATTACAAGCCTCAACTATTTCCTGATTGATACCCCGTCCAACAGAATTGCCACTGTTCGGAGGCCTATAGAGTACGCCCACTAGTGTTTTTTTCCCCTTATTATTCCTTACCTCCACCCAAACTGTTTCATTATCCTGATCTTTTGACCCAATATCATTTCTCTGTATTACAGTGATTCCTTCCTTTTATTAACATAGCCACCCCACCTCCCCTTCCTTCCTGATCGTTAAATAACCTGGTATATTTAATTCCCAGGCATTGTCACCCTGCAGCCATGTTTCTGTAATGGCCACAAGATCATACCCATATGTAGTTATTTGTGCCATTAACTTGTCTATTTTGTTACGAATGCTACGTGCATTCAGATAGAGAACTTTCAAATATGTTTTGTGACACTTAGTTCCTGCTTTTGCCCTTTTTATTATTTTACCTTTTACTCCATACCTTCTGCCCCTTCCTGACACGCTCTGGTTTTTAATTTCCCCACTGCTACCTAAGTCTATGACCTTCTCTGTTGTCATTTTTATTATTTGCTCTCTAGGAACCTCTTCCCCCCCCCCCCCCCACTAGTTAGTTTAAAGCCCTCTCCACAGCCCTAGTTATATGATCCGCCAGGACTCTAGTCCCAGCACTGACCAAGTGAAGCCCGTCCCAACGGAACAGCTCCCTCCAGCCCCAGTACTGGTGCCAGTGTCCCAGGAAGCAAAACCCATTTCTCCCACACCAGTCTTTGAGCCACGCATTTAAAACTCTAATTTTATTTGTCATAGCCAAATTCGCTCGTGGCTCAGGCAATAATCCAGAGATTATTACCCTTGTGGTTCTGCTTTTTAATTTGGCCCCTAGCTGCTCAAACTCCCTCAGCAGAACCTCCTTCCTTGTCCTATCTATGTCGTTGGTACCAACATGGACCACGACAACTGGATCCTCCCCCTCCCACTCCAGAGGAGATGTCCTTAACCCTGGCACCGGGCAGGCAACACAGCCTTCGGGACTCGCTCTCGGCTGCAAAGAACTCTATCTATCCCCTTAACGATACTATCCCCTACCACTACAACATTTCTTTTAACTCCCCCCACTTGAATGGCCCCCTGCTCCACGGTGCTGTGGTCAGGTTGCTCATCCTCCCCGCAGACCCTGTTCCCATCCTCAGAGGGAGTAAGAGCCTCGAACCTGTTGGACAAGTGCAAGGGCTGCGGCTCCTCCAACACTACCTCCTGGATCCCCGTACCTGCCTCACTTCTAGTCACACCATCCTGACCCTGGCCACGGACTACATCTGAATTAATTAATCTAATTGGTGTGACTACCTCGTGATACACCGAGTCCAGGTAACTCTCCCCCTCCCTGATGTGCCTCAGTGTTTGAAGCTCGGACTCCAGCTCTTCAACACGGAGCCGGAGTTCCTCGAGCAGCCAACACTTACTGCAAATGTGATCACCGTTAGCATCAATGGTGTCCACCAGCTCCCACATATTGCAGCAGTAACACATCACCTGATCTCCCATTCTATGTAATTAATTAAATTTATTAATATTATTCTTAAATACCCTCTGCCCCGATTCTAGATGGTGAATATCGCACCTTAGAAACTATAAACCGAAGAGATTTAAGCTTAAAAAGGGAGAAATACTTACCAACCAATCACTTACCTGCTTTCTGGTGATGTCACACTTGGATTACTTTTTACCTCTCTCCTCCCAGACTGGAGACTGGTAGGCCTTACCTGGTCTCTGGGGACTTTTATAGCCCCGCTCTGACACTCCGGATTCCCGCCGACGCACTTGAATCACTTGCATGGATGATGGACTTTATGGAACAATGGAATATTGCATTTTTTTGTAAATCTGTAAGAATAGTACCAAGAGCTATGTTCTCCTCCAGTTGCTAATTTTTGCAAAATTAGGTGTATGTGTAAGGCAATTAGTTTTGAAATCTTTGAATAAAATAGATACTAGTTAGCCTCCGCAGAAAAAGTGCTTCTATAATTTGACTCAACCAGCTGTAAGAACATAAGAAGTAGGAGCAGGAGTAGGCCATACGGCCCCTCGGGCCTGCTCCGCCATTCAATAGGATCATGGCTGATCCGAACCTAGACTCACGTCCACTTCCCTGCCCGCTCCCCGTAACCCCTAATTCCCTTATCAGCTAGGAAACTGACTATCTCCGTTTTAAATTTATTTAATGTCGCAGCTTCTTCCACAGCTCTCTGAGGTAGCAAATTCCATAGATTTACTACCCTCTGAGTGAAGAAGTTTCTCCTCATCTCAGTTTTGAAAGGGCAGCCCCTTATTCTAAGATTATGCCCCCTAGTTCTAGTCTCACCCATCAGTGGAAACATCCTCACCGCATCCACCCGATCAAGCCCCCTCACAATCTTTTATGTTTCGATAAGATCGCCTCTCATTCTTCTGAATTCCAATGAGTAGAGGCCCAACCTACTCAACCTTTCCTCATAAGTCAACCTCCAGAATCAACCTAGTGAACCTTCTCTGAACTGTATTGAGAGCAAGTATATCTTTTCTTAAATATGGAAACTAAAACTATATGCAGTATTCCAGGTGTGGCCTCACCAGTACCCTGTATAACTGAAGCAAGACTTCCCTGCTTTTATACTCCATCCATTTTGCAATAAAAGCCAAGATTCCATTTGCCTTCCTGATCACCTGCTGTACCTGCATACTAACCTTCTGTGTTTCATGCACCAGGACCCCCAGATCCCTTTGTACTGTAGCTCTTTGCAGTTTCTCTCCATTTAGATAATAACTTGCTCTTTGATTTTTTCTGCCGAAGTGCATAACCTCACACTTTCCAACATTATATTGCATCTGCCAAATCTCTGCCCACTCACTTAGCCTGTCTATGTCCTTTTGCAGGTTTTTTATGTCCTCCTCACTCACTGCTTTCCCTCCCATCTTTGTATCGTCGGCAAACTTGGATACGTTGTACTCGGTCCCTTCCTCCAAATCGTTAATATAGATTGTAAACAGTTGGGGTCCCAGCACTGACCCCTGCAGAACACCACTAGTCACAGATTGCCAACCCGAGAATGAACCATTTATCCCAACTCTCTGTTTTCTGTTAGATAGCCAATCTTCCACCCATGCCAGTATATTACCCCCAATTTGTCAAACATGACTTCCCCTTCATAAAACCATGCTGACTCTGTCCGATTAAATTATGCTTATCCAAATGTCCTGTTACTGCTTCCTTAATAATGGACTGCAACATTTTACCAACCACAGATGTTAGGCTAACTGGTCTATAGTTTCCAGCCTTTTGTCTACTTCCCTTTTTAAATAAGGGCGTTACATTAGCAGTTTTCCAATCTGCTGGGACCTTTCCTGAATCCAGGGAGTTCTGGAAAATTACCACCAATGCATCCACAATCCCCACCGCCACTTCTCTCAAGACCCTAGGATGTAAGCCATCAGGTCCAGGGGATTTATCCGCCTTTAGTCCCATTATCTTACCGAGTACCACCTCCTTAGTGATTTTAATCGTGTTTATCTCCTCTTCCCCCCCCACCCCCCCACCAATAGCCCCCTGTTTGTCCAGTGTTGGGATATTTTTAATGTCCTCTACTGTAAAGACTGATACAAAATATTTGTTTAGCGTTTTCGTCATCTCCATGTTCCCCACCACTAATTTCCCGGTCTCGTCCTCTAAGGGACCAACATTCACTTTAGCCACCCTTTTTCTTTTTATATAACTGTAGAAACTCTTGCTATCTGTTTTTATATTTTTTGCTAGTTTACTTTCATAATCTATCTTCCCTTTCTTAATTAATCTTTTAGTTCTTCTTTGCTGGCTTTTAAATGCTTCCCAATCTTCTATCCTCCCACTAGATTTGGCTACATTATATGCCCTTGTTTTCAGTCGGATACTATCCTTTATGACTTTACTTAGCCACGGATGGCTGTCTTTTCTTTTACGCCCCTTTTTCCTCAGTGGAATATATTTTTCTTGAAAGTTGTGAAATATCTCCTTGAATGCACACCACTGTTCGTGTACCATCTTACACTTTAATCTATTTCCCCAGTCCACTTTAGTCAACTCTGCTCTCATACCTTCATAGTCTCCTTTATTTAAGCTTAGTACGCTGGTTTGAGATCCAACTCTCTCACCCTTCAACTGAATTTGGAATTCAACCATGTTATGGTCACTCATTCCAAGGGGATCCTTTACTAGGACATTTTTTATTAATCTTGTCTCATTACACAGGACCAGATCTAAGATTGCCTGCCCCCTGGTTGGTTCAGTAACATACTGCTCAAGGAACCCGTCCCTAATACACTCTATGAACTCTTCCTCAAGGCTGCCCTGCCCAATTTGATTTGTCCAGTCAATATGAAAGTTAAAATCCCCCATGATTATAGCTGTTCCCTTATTACAAGCCCCAACTATTTCCTGATTTATACTCCGACCAACAGAGTTGCAACTGTTAGGAGGCCTATAGACTACGCCCACGTAAGTATGTTAATACTCTAGCAATGAAGTTTGTGTACTTGGGCTGTTTCCTGAACAATCAAAAGCCATCTTTACTGTTTCCTTTAGAACATCAAAGTTTTTGCTGTGAAATATTTCATTACTGTTGTGGCTATTGGGGCTTCTTCACTACTGAAGTAAATTGTACAGGGAGATTTGAGTGTACATGTCTACCAAGATGTTCTACTTGCATGCTAAGTTGATGCAACAGAACATAGTGACCCGGAATTTGCAGTGGGTAATAACAGCGAAAGCTGTTCGTTCACTGTTATTACCCCTTTGAAACTGACTGCAACTTCAGGATTTAGTGCATGTGCATCGTAATGCGAAAATCCTGAAGTTGTGGTCAGTCATTCACTGCTCCGACACTGGCTGTCCCCCCCACCCGCTCCCCATAGCCGGCAATCGGGGAAATCGGTGAAACTGACACAAACTTCAGCTTTTCCACAGTAATAAAGTTAGACCCTTTTGGATTAGGTATAACTGGGGTTTTAACAGCGTATTGATTGCTAAACATATGTTATGGCTCTGGGGAAAAAAAAAAAAAAAATTTGTGCAGTGTCAAATTGATCCATTTTAATAAAAAATTAGTTTTTAAGAAACTTCAAAAAAGTATATATTTTTTGAACGTTTGTTCATCTTTATTTTCCCTATGTGAGAGCCCCAATCTTTGTTTTGCTCTCTCAAATTATAAAAAAGTTGGAATAAAAGGAGCTTACTCACTTTCTGGTTCTTGGTCTCTGAGAATTCTGCATTGTGATTGGCTCCATAGACAGCTTGTTGGCATCACAGCAGCTCCCACTTGGGGATCCCCATTAACTTACACTTGCCTCTAAGTCAGAAGGTTGTGGGTTCAAGTCCCACACCAGGGACTTGAGCACATAAGTCTAGGCTGACACTCCAGTCCAGTACTGAGGGAGTGCTACACTGTCGGAGGTGCCGTCTTTCGGATGAGACGTTAAACCGAGGCCCCATCTGCTCTCCCAGGTGGACGTAAAAGATCCCATGGCACTATTTTGAAGAAGAGCAGGGGAGTTATCCCCAGTGTCCTGGCCAATATTTATCCCTCAATCAACATAACAAAAAAGACATTATCTGGTCATTATCACATTGCTGTTCGTGGGAGCTTGCTGTGTGAAAATTGGTTGCTCTATTTCCCACATTACTACAGTGACTACACTCCAAAAGTACTTCATTGGCTGTAAAGCACCTTGAGATGTCTGGTGGCCATGAAAGGCGCTATATAAATGGAAGTCTTTTTCCCCCCTTTTATCTCAACTGAACGTTGGAAAATCCGAATGTTTCTGAGATCGCGAGATCTTTGTGGGACGCTTACTTTGGGGCCAGCGGCAAATGCCTTTGCTTCGCCACTGACAGCAAATTACAGGTCATAATTGCCTTAGCCCTGGAGATTGTTTCAGTTGAAAGCAGATAGATCGATTCAAACGTGCAGTAGCATGTTTTCCTGAAACTGTTTTTTAATGTTATGTGGATTTGTACACTTCCTGTAACACTAAAATCTGCTGTTTCTAAAGATATTTATTGTACTTTTCCTCTGACTCATTCATCCCATGTCACTCATTCCACTTTCTGATCCTCCCAGCTCTGAAGTTCTGACTCACTGGTGTCATGGCACTATTGTGACTGGTCTGATCCATGTGAACATTGTAAGGGTATGTTATTTAAATTCTAGCTTCAGCATCAGCTGGCTGGTGCACAGGTTCCCAGCTGTGAGCCAGCAGAAGTTTAAATTTTCTAATTACATATCTTCAACTGTCAGCCAGTCTCCCATTATGCTCCCTGCTGAAATGTTTTTTTTAAATTTTGGTTTGGGGGATTCCCCTACCCCTCTCTCCTGTTGATTCCCCTCTAGCTCTCTTCCCCCCTCCCATTGATTACCCTTTCCCGGCGGGAAGTCAGCTATTTGCTGAACACCGCATTAAAATGTTTTACCTATTGCCAACTCGCGACCAGAGACTTGGGAGCAGATTGGCTGACTGGCTAAGATATAATTAAAAATGTTAACTGTTTTTGGCTCACGTCTGAAACGTGCAAGTAGGCCGAAGACTGAATTTACCAGTTTTAACTCTTCCTGGCTCGGGGCCAGGAACTTGGAAGGCAGCCAGCCAACGTTCTCGCTAAACTGCATGGCCACGCAATGGTCTGAAGGTCCCGCGCAGGCCGCTCACCGCCTTCTACAGCGTGCGTGCATGAAAATTTGAATGGGCCGTATACCCAGTTAAAGGAACCACTAAAAAATTAGGGGGAATATTGAAGCCAGCTGATGGCAGAAGATATAATTAAAAAGTTAGACTGTTACTGGGTCATGACCAGGAAGATTTTTGGAGGCGCTCTTCAACTTTGGCAATCGGTCTCGCTGCACCAATACAGTAACACAGTGATTAACAGTCCAGAATGTTGGCCCACATTTCCTCAGCTCCCCTCTACCTGAGTACAACCAGACCCTTTCCTCTTCATACTACCACATGCTTGCCCCCTCCAGATACCCTTCATATTGGGTGCCTCTTTCCAACTGACATTGTGTAGCCCCCTCATTGTAAGTGCAGTCACCTTTCATGAATAGCCATGCTGTTCTTTGACCTCCAGTAGCCAATTTTTGAAAAACGGTCTTTGTCCCCCAAGGGATTTTACAAGAAACAAATGGCAGTCATCACGCTTATACTAAACACTGGCATCAGGCAGTCTACATGATGGTCCTCAAGGCACTTCCCAGCATATAATGTGCTCTGCATTAAGAGCATCACAAAAATATTTCAGTGAGCTGAATAAAATATTACAATCGTGCCAAGTCAGCATCATGGGCTGTTGTTGCACACAGCGCCTGAGAAGCAGTGGCCTGTAATGTGCCCCATTCGTACAGCGTTGTCCACCACCATATTCTCCAGTTTCCTATGAACAACACGACAGGATATCAACTGGTGCTTGCGAAACATTGTAACATCTTCTGTAGCTGTCTATCAGATGGTAGAAGTAGATATCTCCATCTTTAGATATTTACAGAAATATTCTTGTTATTTTACTGAATGCATGCCTAAAGTGTGTAATAACTTGGTGGGATATGTTTTAGTTTAAGCAGAAGAAAGATGAGCGTTGTTATTGAGAAGCTGGGGAACTTAACTGCATTCTATTTCAAGAATCTTGTGCTTCTACCCTTGTAGTACTGACAGCTCTGGAAAATTGTGTCCAATTTGCAGCTCATGCAATTTTCCATCAAATAAGCACATTCCTCTGGTTACTATGTGAAGTAACATTGTAAATGCATTCATGAAGTTTTTCTATGCTCAGTATTTCTAGCAAAATATAATAAATATGTTCTTTTAGAATGTGTTCAGGTTTTTTGCAAGAAATACCAAACAGGAAATCTTCACATGCATTTACTATGTCCGTACACATAAACAGGAATTTTAACCATCTGGCGTGCTGTGACTTCAGCCAGATCTATTGCAAAGTGAAGACAAAATCCTACCTGTTCTCTCTCTTCCCCCACTGCTTTTTCTCTCCAAACAAAACAAACAAACATGGCCACAGTAAATAATAATTCTAATTGGTCTAAGAGCATTAAAAAAACAAGCCTGAAGGCTTTGTGTCTTAATGCGAGGAGCATTCGTAATAAGGTGGATGAATTAGCTGCGCAAATAGAGGTAAACTAATATGATTTGATTGGGATTACGGAAACATGGCTCCAGGGTGGCCAAGGCTGGGAACTCAACATCCAGGGGTATTCAATATTCAGGAAAGATAGACAAAAAGGAAAGGGAGGTGGGGTAGCATTGCTGGTTAAAGAAGGGATTAACACAATTGTAAGCAAGGATATTGGCTCTGATGATGTGGAATCTGTATGGGTAGAACTGAGAAATACCAAGGGGCAGAAAACGTTAGTGGGAGTGGTATATCGACCTCCAAACAGTAATGCGGAGGTTGGGGATGGCATTAAAAGGGAAATTAAAGAAGCGTGCAATAAGGGCACAGCAGTCATCATGGGTGACTTTAATCTACATAGAGATTGGGCTAACCAAATTAGTAACAATACTGTGGAGGAGGAATTCCTGGAGTGTTTAAGGGATGGTTTCCTGGACCAATATGTCGAGGAACCAACCAGAGATCAGGCCATCTTAGACTGGGTATTATGTAACGAGAAAGGATTAATTAGCAATCTTGTTGTATGAGGCCCCTTGGGTCGGAGCGATCATAATATGATCGAATTCTTCATTAAGATGGAGAATGAAGTAGTCGACTCAGAGACTAGGGTCCTAAATTTAAATAAAGGAAACTACGATGGTCTGAGGCGTGAGTTGGGTAGGATCACTCAAAGGGTTGACGGTGGATAGGCAATGGCAAACATTCAAAGACCGCATGGATGAACTACAGAATTTGTTCATCCCAGTTTGGCATAAAAATAAAACAAAAAAGGTGACTCAACCGTGGCTAACCAGGGAAATTAGGGATAGCATAAGATCCAAGGAGAGGACATATATATTGGCCAGAAAAAGCAGTAAACCTGAGGATTGGGAGCAGTTTAGGATTCAACAAAGGAGGACAAAGGGATTAATTAAGAAAGGGAAAACAGAATATGAGAGTAAGCTTTCAGGGAACATAAAAACTGACTGTGAAAGCTTTTATAGATATGTGAAGAGAAAAAGATTGGTGAAGTCAAGCGTAGGTCCCTTGCAGTCAGAATCAGGGGAATTTATAATGGGGAACAAAGAAATGGCAGACCAATTAAATATATATTTTGGTTCTGTCTTCACAAAGGAGGACACAAATAACCTCCCAGAGATGCCGGGGAACATAGGGTCTAATGAAATGGAGGAACTGAAAGAAATCAGTATTTGTAGGGAAATGGTGTTAGGGAAATTGATGGGTTTGAAGGCCGATAAATCCCCAGGGCCTGATAATCTACATCCTAGAGTACTTAAGGAAGTGGCCCTAGAAATAGTAGATGCATTGCTGATCATCTTCCAGCATTCGATGGAATCTGGAACAGTACCCATAGATTGGAGGGTAGCTAATGTTACCCCACTATTCAAAAAAGGTGGTAGAGAGAAAACGGGGAATTACAGACCGGTAAGCCTGACATCGGTAGTGGGGAAAATGCTAGAGTCCATTATAAAAGATGTAATAGCAGAGCACTTGGAAAACAGCGACAGGATTGGACAAAGTCAACATGGATTTACAAAAGGTAAATCGTGCTTGACTAATCTACTGGAATTTTTTGAGGATGTAACTGGTAAAATAGATAAGGGAGAACCAGTGGATGTGGTGTATTTGGACTTTCAGAAGGCTTTCGATAAGGTCCCGCATAAGAGATTAGCGTGTAAAGTTAAGGCACATGGGATTGGGGGCAAGGTATTGACTTGGATAGAGAACTGGTTGGCAGACAGAAAGCAAAGAATTGGAATAAACTGGTCTTTTTCCGAGTGGCAGGCAGTGACTAGTGGGGTACCGCAAGGATCGGTGCTTCGACCCCAGCTATTCACAATATATATTAATGATCTAGACAAGGGAACTAGATGTAATATCTCCAAATTTGCAGATGATACAAAGCTGGGTGGGCGTGTGTGCTGTGAGGAGGATGCCGAGAAACTCCAGGATGATTTGGACAGGTTGGGTGATTGGGCAAAAGCATGGCAGATGCAATATAACGTGGATAAATGTGAGGTTATCCACTTTGTTGTCAAAAACAGGAACGCAGATTATTATCTGAATGGCAATAGATTGGGAGACGGGGAAGTGCAACGAGACCTGGGTGTCCTTGTGCACCAGTCGCTGAAGGTAAGCATGCAGGTGCAGCAGGCGGTTAAGAAGGCAAATGGTATGTTGGCCTTCGTAGCGAGAGGGTTTGAGTACAGGAACAAGGATGTCTTGCTGCAGTTATACAGGGCCTTGGTGAGACCACATCTTGACTTTTGGTCGCCTTATCTGAGGAAGGATGTTCTTGCCATGGAAGGAGTTCAGCGAAGATTCACCAGGCTGATACCTGGGATGGCAGGAATGACGTATGAGGAGAGATTAGGTCGATTGGGCTTGTACTCGCTGGAGTTTAGAAGAATGAGAGGGGATCTCATTGAAACTTGTAAAATTCTGACAGGACTGGACAGACTAGATGCAGGAAGGATGTTCCCGATGGCCGGGGAGTCCAGAACCAGGGGTCACAGTCTAAGGATAAGGGGTAGGCCATTTAGGACAGAAATGAGGAGGAATTTCTTCACCCAGAGAGTGGTGAACCTGTGGAATTCTCTACAACAGAAGGCAGTGGAGGCCAATTCATTAAATATATTTAATAAGGAGTTGGATATATTTCTTAAGGCTCAAGGGATCAAGGGGTATGGGGGGAAAGCAGGGACCAGACTGAATTTGGATGAAACATAGAAACATAGACGATAGGAGCAGGAGTAGGCCATTCGGCCCTTCGAGCCTGCTCCGCCATTCAATGAGATCATGGCTGATCATCCTGTCCCTGCCTTCTCCCCATATCCCTTGATCCCTTTAGCCTCAATAAATATATCCATCTCTTTCTTGAATATATTTAATGAACTGGCCTCCACCGCCCTCTGTGGCAGAGAATTCCACAGGTTCACCACTGTCTGGGTGAAGAAATTCCTCCTCATTTCAGTCCTAAATGGCTTACCCCTTATCCTTAGACTATGACCCCTGGTTCTGGACTCCCCGGCCAACAGAAACACCCTTTGGCATCTAGTCTGTCCAGACCTGACAGAATTTTATAGGTTTCGATGAGATCCCCTCTCAATCTTCTAAACTCCAGTGAGTATAAGCCCAATTGACACAATCTCTCCTCGTACGTCATTCCTGCCATCCCAGGTATCAGCCTGGTGAATCTTCGCTGCACTCCCTCCATGGCAAGAACGTCCTTCCTCAGGTAAGGTGACCAAAACTGCACACAATACTCAAGGTGCGGTCTCACCAAGGCCCTGTACAACTGCAGCAAGACATCCTTGTTCCTGTACTCGAACCCTCTTGCTACGAAGGCCAACATACCATTTGCCTTCTTAACCGCCTGCTGCACCTGCATGCTTACCTTCAGCGACTGGTGCACAAGAACACCCAGGTCTCTTTGCACTTCCCCTTCTCCCAATGTATTGCCATTCAAATAATAATCTGCCTTCCTGTTTTTGCCACCAAAGTGGATAACCTCACATTTATCCACATTATAGTGCATTTGCCATGTTTCTGCCCAATCACCCAACCTGTCCAAATCGTACTGGAGTTTCATGACATCCTCCTCACAGCATACCCTCCCACCCATGATTGCATTGAATGGCGGAGCAGGCTCGAGAGGCCGAATGGCCTACTCCTGCTCCTATCTTCTATGTTTCCCCAGTCACTGGAGGAAGGAACTACTAAATAGGCATATTAACTTGCATCACCAGTATAGGATAGTCATCGTGTTATTTTGTTTCACTAACAATCTGATTCAGTAATTCCCAGAACTTTTTAACTTTTTTTGTTTTACAATCAACTCCAAGAAAGAAAGCTGTTGCCTTCTAAGGGTACTGATACAAGTAAGCCTCAAAAAATGTCTCGCTCGTTTCTCTCTCCCCCTTTCACACTCGTATCTTTCTCTTGCCCTACTTTCTGTCTGTATCTCTCCTTTGCCTTTTCTTCTCTTTCTTCCTCTTCTGTCTCCTTCTCTTTAGTAACTCCCCCCTCCCTTATGTTTGTGTCTCTTACCTCTCTCCCTCCTTTCTGCTCCCCCCCCCTCTCTCTCAATTCACTTTTTTCTTCTTATCCTCTTGTACTTTTCTCTCTTCTGTTTTGTTCTCTCACTTCTGTTTATTTCTCACATCCTTTTACTCCTATAATTCCTGTTTCTCTTATCTTTCTTGGCTCTGTTTCTTTTATCTCTCACCCTGTTTCACTCTGTTGTTTCTCTTCCTCTGTATCTGTCTCGTGCTTCTCTCTTTCCTGCTGCTTCCTCCCCTTCCCTCTATCTCTTTTCTCCCTTTGGCCCCCTCTGTTCCCCTCTTTTTCTCTCCTCCCACTCTCCTTTCCTCCAACTCAATTTCCTCCCCTGGCTGTGCTCTCTCTCCACCATTCCTTTTTCAGGTGTTTCTTGTTGAGTTTTGTGAATGGGGATTCTTGTGTGGAGAAAAATGGACCCTTCATCAGCTCGAGACCTGATGGAATAACATAAGGATTACTGACAGTGAACTGGAGAGTGGGCCAGGCCATTGGAGCAGTCCAAAAGTACAGGAATTAACATCCTTGTTCTTTTTGGATGCTGATCCGAAATGGAAGGTGGTTCCTAGCTCAGTACTGGAATGGGCCATAAACAAACATTTCTCCTCGGAGATAGTTTTTGTTTTTTAAACTAACTCTCTGTAGCACTACCCTCATTTAAAATGCTTTATTACGAGGTATTCAAATTGCAATGCCAAGATGATTCAGCTTTTATTTTTATAACAAAAAAACGTATTAACAGATCCAGAGACCTGAAGTGAACTTTTTAAAATTTGCACATAATATCCTGATGTAGTTTTGACAAAAGTGAAGTTTGGATTTTAAAAATATCAAACCGTTAAGTTTAGGCTGGCATGACTTGCTTCTCATTCTGCCTACTCAAGCTGTTGGAGTTGCCAGTACTGTGCCATGCTGGTAGCCAGTGTTTGAATAGGGCCATACTGACAACCAGTGTTCTACCACATTGGCTGCTCGGTCTAAATACCAACTTCCATTTACGAATTTGTCCATATCATATGTTGTTAGGCATTTAAATTTATGTATTTGGTTTGTACAAATTACTGAGTAGCAACATATGATGAGGGATTTTTGTTATATTAACTACCACCCGAGTGCACGTGTTTTAATTTTAAAGCCTTAGACTGACTGGGATAAAGCTCCCTCCCTGCATTGAGTGATTTTATAAGTTTTCAGCTCATATGTCATGATACAGAAATAATCGCTAATATTATAGTAATTCAGGAGTAGCTTTATTGCAGTAACGTTAGAATTATTAACTCTAGAATTAGCACAAACCCTTAAAATACATTTTTAATTTTAAATAAAAGTTAGCTTCCCTGATGGCTCAAAGGGTTTATCCAGAGAGTAACTGAGCTTTACAAACCAGTTCAGTTCTCAGTCAAGCTCAGCTGGAGTGCAGTACAATTGGCTTCAGAGCTCATGGGTTTGAAGTGACAAATCATTCAGGGTTCCCACTCTTGATATCTATCCCATGACCTTTCCTGGAAATGTCTGTATGCATGGTCATTGGGTGAGAATAGGAATTGGCTTGTCTGTAATGCCTCCCGTGGTCAAGTAGGCTGCCAATACTCACTGTCTAGGTTCACACCGGAATAATAGCTACTTGGGCAAAGATCCACAGTGTGACTGGTACCCATGGAACTGTACCCCAGCAAGAGCTAACACCTGAAGAGTGGAGGTAGAAAAAATTAATGTTTAAAAAAAAAAAGTTTTACGTACCTTGCTCTATTGTCCATATTTTTCCTCTTATTCTCTCTCTTCTCATTAACCTTCTGTCTTTTTACATTTTTTAACTTCAGTCTTTTGCCCTGTATATGTTGTTGTATCTTTTCTACTGTATTTCCTTTTTTTTTTTAAAAGAGATGGGAGCAAGTTTTTGCTTTATCCTTATAATGTAAAAATAATATTCCTAGGCAATATGTAGAACCTTTGCCAGTGACGGTTCCTACTCGGCTTTCATACAATCACTGAGTATGAATCCTAAATTTTAAAAGTAGGTAATGAGTTTTTTTTCATTCTGGTACAATTTTTTACTACCTACAGATGCTGCTAGATGAAGGAGTCATTCCCAAGTTCTGAGTGTCTATTTTGCTGCTGTTTTTGTCTGTCGCGCACTTCTTGTATGGATTATGATGGGGGAACACTTGTCTTTTCGGTGTCCCCTTTATGGGATTTGAATTTGGTCCTCAGTAATTGCCAGGATCTTTTGGTTCATGGGTTCCCATGATCTTTTAATTGCTGATCTGTACTGGCTGTCATATCAGCTTAAAGAGTAAGAAAATTCAGTACAATGGTAACAGATGTATCATATCTTCTTCAACACATGGATAGGGCAGTTCTTAAGTTCTATTTTCCTTTTTTGCCTGGGTTTCACTTATCTCAGGAAATGACAATGCCAAAATTTTGTCATCTCATGTTCTTTCATTGAAATGAGATATCACTTAGTTGACATGCACAGGGCACAAGCCTAATATGCAGGGAGGGTGGATGAACTTCACCAATCCAATATATTTCCCTCAGAAACAAGTCCCTGAATTTCCTGTGGCTGAGAGTTAGAGTAGAGTCACTCTGGCTGGAATGGCATGGCACTGTTCTGAGTTGCCAGGCCTCTCTTGCGGTGGCTGATGATGATGTGTCCTTACAGGGTATGGAGCTGGAGAGACAGCAGAAGTAAGATGAGGAGGAATTTGTAACCAAGGAGAAAGATTTTAAACAAAATCCAAAATTTGTAACTGAGGAGAAGAATTTCAAATTTGATGCATTGGGAGATGGGGAGCCAGTGGAGCTCGGTGAGGACAGAAATAATGGGAGGTTGTGAAAATTAGTGATCAGGTAGGGCAATAGGTAGGCAACAGAATTTTAGAAAAATTGTGCTGCTTATAGGAGTTTGGGAGGTTGTTCAGGACATTTGAGAAGTCAAGTCTTAAAGTAACAAAAGAATAAAAATAAAACAAAAAAGGTGACTCAACCGTGGCTAACGAGGGAAATTAGGGATAGCATAAGATCCAAGGAGAGGACATATAAATTGGCCAGAAAAAGCAGTAAACCTGAGGATTGGGAGCTGTACTGGTCTCGCTAGACGTGCTCCTATCTAGTTATCCAGCCAGCTAAACACTCATTCAAATAATTCCTCGACAAGCGGGTTTGCTGTTTTGAAGCTTTACTTGCACAAATTTGTGAAACTGTAAACAAAGACAAAGTATGTTTTTGTACATAGAATTGAGTACTATACATTAGATGTTACATAAGATATAAACATATTTATAACAATAGAATAGACTAATTGTATAACTAAATAGCACTGGAGCTAAACTTCTGTAGCTAACAACTAATAACTTCTTATAAACAAAGTATTGTCAAATACTACACTGACAAAGTTGCTATCATGTTAACAAACAAAAGTACTCACAGACATTGCGTCCTGCCCAGCATATAAGATGAGATGCCACAGGATTGAGAATCCCTCATGGGAGATTCTCCATTACTCAGTAGGTTCTTTCTGGAATACTACTTCCGGGTTAAAACAGGAACAAGGTCAAATGACCTATTGCAGTATACTAACACTGCTATACCCTAACTACCACTAGAGGGTGCTATCTGCATGTAATAAGTCCGGATCTGTTTAGGATTCAACAAAGCAGGACAACGGGATTAATTAAGAAGGGGAAAATAGAGTATGAGAGTAAGCTTGCAGGGAACATAAAAACTGACTAAAAGCTTTTATAGATATGTGAAGAGAAAAAGATTGGTGAAGTCAAGCGTAGGTCCCTTGCAGTCAGAATCAGGGGAATTTATAATGGGGAGCAAAGAAATGGCATACTTTGGTTCTGTCTTCACAAAGGAGGACACAAATAACCTCCCAGAGATGTCAGGGAACATAGGGTCTAATGAAAGGGAGGAACTGATAGAAATCAGTATTTGTAGGGAAATGGTGTTGGGGAAATTGATGGGATTGAAGGCCGATAAATCCCCAGGGCCTGATTGATAATCTACATCCTTAGGGTACTTAAGGAAGTGGCCCTAGAAATAGTAGATGCATTGCTGGTCATCTTCCAAAATGTTATAGACTCTGGAACAGTTCCCATGGATTGGAGGGTAGCTAATGTTACCCCACTGTGGTAAACCACTGTTTGTATTCCACTGTATACATGCCTGGACATGCCTCGGCTGACTCCTCCCACAAGTCCTTGTATAAAGGTGACTGCTCCCCGGCCCTTTGTATTCTGGACCGGTCGACCACTCGAGGCAGACCTTCATTCTTTTGTTAATAAAAGCCTTTAGTTACTCTCTTAACTCAGTCTTTTATGAGTAATTGATAGCGCATCAATTTTATTAACAACATTTTTATAATGGAGAAGATCCTCACACCAGCATGCCTGGACTTAGATCATTGGGAGGCGGACTCATCCACCAAGTTTACTCACTGGCTTAAGTGTTTCGAAAAATTCCTGACCGCCTCCGCAGCAATCAAATCGGACGAGGACAAACTGGATGTCCTGACCTCCAAAGTGAACCACCGAGTGTACTCGGTCATCCAAGACGCGACCTCGTACGCGGACGCTATCAAGCTCCTCAAGGACCAGTACACGCGCCCAGTGAACGAAGTGTACGCCAGGCACCTTCTGGGGAGTCGTAAACAACAACCTGGGGAATCGACCGTGGAATACCTTCAGGCACTGTCTTTGCTTAGCCGGGCCTGTGGTTGTAAGGATGTAAAGGCCGCCGTGTACACAGAGGAACTTATCCGGGACGCTTTTGTAGCGGGCCACAGATCCAATTACACCCGACAGCGACTGTTGGAGCAGAGTGACCTCGACCTCAGCAAGGCCTCTGAACTCGCACTATCATTGGATGCAGCCTACCGGGGCATGGATGCCTACTCCTCTGCACCGTGGACGCCGCGGGGAATGACAGCCTGGGACACGGTAGTGTATTGGAGTGTCTCTCCCAGTCCTGCCTGCGCACCAGCGGATTTCTATGGCCTCCGAGTCCCAGTCGGCGGACATCGGCGGCTACTGCGTGGTGACACTCGTAGTAGATGGGACTGTGTATGATCATTTTAAACTTCTGGTCCTGCCCGACCTCTGCGCTGCCGTCCTGCTGGGGTTAGATTTTCAGTGCCACCTTAAAAGTGTTACGATGGCGTACGGTGGACCCCTACCCCCACTCACAGTCCGCAGCCAGCAGCTTCCAAATTGCCCGCCGCGCACCAGGTGCAACCTCTCCACACTCAGAGTCACCCCCCCCCCCACTGTTTGCTAACCTCACCCCCGACTGTAAGCCCATCGCCACAAAGAGCAGGCGATACAGTGCCGGGGACAGGGTTTTCATTAAAACCGAAGTGGAGCAGCTCCTGAAGGAAGGGATTATTGAGGGCAGCACCAGCCCCTGGCGAGCCCAGGTTGTGGTCGTTAAAACCGGTGAGAAGCAGCGCCTGGTCATCGACTACAGCCAGATAATAAATCGCTACACCCTGCTGGACGCCTACCCACTCCCCCGCATAGCTGATATGGTCAACCAGATCGCGCAGTACCGCGTCTTCTCGACCATTGACCTGAAATCAGCGTACCACCAGCTCCCTATCCGCCCTGAGGACCGCCAGTATACTGCCTTTGAGGCAAACGGCCACCTCTACCACTTCCTTAGGGTTCCCTTTGGCATCACCAACGGGGTCTCCGTCTTCCAAAGGGAGATAGACCGGATGGTCGATCAAAATGCGTTGCAGGCCACTTTCCCATATCTGGACAATGTGACCATCTGCGGCCGTGACTTGCAGGACCATGACGCAAACCTCGAAAAATTCCTCCGCACCGCCCAACTCCTGAACCTGACATATAACAAGGAGAAGTGCATATTCCGCACAAACCGCCTCGCCATCCTTGGCTGTGTTGTGGAACACGGAGTCATCGGTCCCGACCCCGACCGGATGCGTCCCCTTATGGAACTCCCACTGCCTCAAGGCCCTGAAGAGGTGCCTAGGGTTTTTCTCCTATTACGCCCAGTGGGTCCCCTACTATGCGGACAAGGCCCGTCCGCTGATCAAGTCCACCTCTTTTCCCTTGACGGCAGAGGCCCGCTTAGCCTTCCACCGTATCAAGGAGGACATTGCCAAAGCCACCATGCACGCAGTGGACGAATCCATCCCCTTCCAGGTGGAAAGCGACGCGTCCGACTTTGCCCTGGCCGTTACCCTCAATCAGGCGGGGAGACACGTGGCCTTCTTTTCACGAACCCTCCAAGGCCCGGAGACCAGACACTCCGCTGTTGAGAAGGAGGCCCAGGCGATTGTGGAGGCTGTGCGTCATTGGAGGCACTACCTGGCCGGAAAACGATTTACCCTGCTCACTGACCAGCGTTCAGTTGCGTTCATGTTTAACAACAAGCAGAGGGGCAAAATCAAAAATGACAAGATCTTGAGGTGGAGAATCGAACTTTCCACCTACAATTACGAGATCTTGTACCGGCCCGGGAAGCTCAATGAACCCCCGGATGCGCTATCGCGTGGCACCTGCGCCAGCGCGCAGATCGATAGACTGCGGGCCCTCCACAATGACCTCTGCCACCCGGGGGTCACCAGGTTCTTCCACTTCATCAAGGCCCGCAACCTGCCTTACTCTATTGAGGAGGTCAGGACCATGACCAGGAACTGCCAAGTCTGCGCTGAGTGCAAACCGCACTTTTATAGACCAGACAGGGCCCACCTGATAAAAGCCACTCGCCCCTTCGAGCGCCTGAGCGTTGATTTTAAAGGGCCTCTCCCCTCCTCCGACCGCAATGTGTACTTCCTCAACATTATTGATGAGTACTCCCGTTTCCCGTTCGCCATCCCCTGCCCGGACATGACCAGTGCCACGGTCATTAAATGTCTGAACGACCTCTTCACCCTGTTCGGTTTCCCCAGCTATATCCATAGCGACCGGGGCTCATCGTTTATGAGCGACGAACTCCGTTGGTACCTGCTAACTAGGGGTATTGCCACAAGCAGGACCACCAGTTACAACCCCCGGGGGAACGGACAGGTGGAAAGAGAAAATGCGACAGTTTGGAAGGCCACCCTGCTAGCCTTGAAGTCTAGGGGCCTTCCAACCTCCTGCTGGCAGGATGTGCTCCCCGATGCGCTCCACTCTATTCGGTCACTGCTCTGCACTGCCACTAACGCCACCCCTCATGAGAAAATGTTTGTCTTCCCAAGGAAGTCCACATCGGGGACATCGCTACCGCCATGGCTGACGTCCCCAGGGCCGGTCCTAGTGAGAAGACACGTGAGGACCCATAAAACGGACCCCCTGGTCGAGAGGGTCGACCTCCTCCACGCCAACCCCCAGTATGCTTACATTGCATACCCGGACGGGCGGGAGGACACAGTCTCCGTAAGAGACCTTGCACCCTCGGGGGCCGCAGTAACCCACTACTACCACCCCCCCCCCCCCCCCCATGATCCGATATCCAGCCCCAGCAGACGGCAGGCCTGGGCCCCGCGACCCGCTCGACATCTACGAGGACGACACGCCTGTGCCACAGCCTACGCAGGACTCGACGCCGGAAGCTCCACTACCCCTGCCGTCGCCACACCGATCACAGCGGCAGACAAGACCTCCGGAGAGACTCCAATACACTAACTTTTAATACACTTCACCCCGCCGGACTCAATTTTAAACAAGGGGTAAATGTTGTAAACCACTGTTTGTATTCCACTGTGGACATGCCTGGACACGCCTCGGCTGACTCCTCCCACAAGTCCTAGTATAAAGGTGACTGCTCCCCAGCCCTTTGTATTCTGGACCGGTCGACCACTCGAGGCAGACCTTCATTCTTTTGTTAATAAAAGCCTTTAGTTACTCTCTTAACTCTCAGTCTTTTATGAGTAATTGATAGCGCACCACCCACTATTCAAAAAAGGTGGTAGAGAGAAAACGGGGAATTATAGACCGGTAAGCCTGATATCGGTAGTGGGGAAAATGCTAGAGTCCATTATAAAAGATGTAATAGCAGAGCACTTGGAAAACAGTGACAGGATCGGACAAAGTCAACATGGATTTACAAAAGGTAAATCGTGCTTGACTAATCTACTGAAATTTCTTGAGGATGTAACTGGTAAAATAGATAAGGGAGAACCAGTGGATGTGGTGTATCTGGACTTTCAGAAGGCTTTCGATAAGGTCCCGCATAAGAGATTGGCGTGTAACATTAAGGCACATGGGATTGGGGGCAAGGTATTGACTTGGATAGAGAACTGGTTGGCAGACAGAAAGCAAAGAGTTGGAATAAACGGGTCTTTTTCCAAGTGGCAGGAAGTGACTCGTGGGGTACCACAGGGATCGGTCCTAGGACCCCAGCTATTCACAATATATATTAATGATCTAGACGAGGGAACTAGATGTAATATCTCCAACTTTGCAGCCGACACAAAGCTGGGTGGGCGTGTGTGCTGTGAGGAGGATGCCGAGAAACTCCAGTATGATTTGGGCAGAAGCATAGCAGATGCATTATAACGTGGATAAATGTGAGGTTATCCACTTTGATATCTGAATGGCAATAGATTGGGAGAAGGGGAAGTGCAACGACACCTGGGTGTCCTTGTGCACCAGTCACTGAAGATAAGCATGCAGACGATTAAGGCGGCAAATGGTATGTTGGCCTTCGTAGCGAAAGGGTTCGAGTACAGGAACAAGGATGTCTTGCTGCAGTTGTACAGGGCCTTGGTGAGACCACATCTTGAGTATTGTGTGCAGTTTTGATTGCCTTATCTGAGGAAGGACGTTCTTGCCATGGAGGGAGTGTAGTGAAGATTCACCAGGCTGATACCTGGGATGGCAGGAATGACGTATGAGGAGAGATTGGGTCGATTGGGCTTGTACTCGCTGGAGTTTAGAAGAATGAGAGGGGATCTCATTGAAATTTATAAAATTCTAACAGGATTAGATGCAGGAAGGATGTTCCCGATGGCCGGGGAGTCCAGAACCAGGGGTCACAGTCTAAGGATAAGGGGTAAGCCATTTAGGACAGAGATGAGGAGGAATTTCTTCACCCAGAGAGTGGTGAAACTGTGGAATTCTCTGCCAAAGAAGGCAGTAGAGGCCAATTCATTAAATATATTCAAGAAGGAGTTGGATATATTTCTTAAGGCTAAAGGGATCAAGCGATATGGGGAGAAAGCAGGGACAGGGTACTGAATTTGGATGATCAGCCATGATCTCATTGAATGGCAGAGCAGGCTTGAGGGGCCGAATGGCTTACTCGTGCTCCTATCTTCTATGTTTCTATGTAATGGATAAAGGTTTCAATGGCAGAGGGGTTTGAAATATGGTAAAGGCTAGCAGTGTTGTGAAGATGGAAGTAAACTGTCTTAATGATGGATAGAATATGGTGTTTGAAGCTCGGGGTCGACCAGGACATTAAAATTGTGCCATCTAGTTAAGCCTGATTGAGTACCTGGGGAAAGGGACAAGTCAGGATATGGAGCCTTTGGCAGGAGCCAAGTAAGATGGCTTCAGTTTTTCAATAGTTCTACTGGAGGAATTTCTGTCTCATCTGTGACTTGATGTTAGATGGGCAGTCAGATAACCGAGGTTGTGGTGCAGAGTCAATGCTCCAGCTGGCCTGGAGGTGTATGCCCTTGGAGCCCCTCCTGCTTTGTTATTTTATATTTAGGCTTAGTTTGAAACTGTTAAACTTTTTAATTCTCTTGTTTGGAATTCAGAAAAGGCATCTTTTTTTATATTTAGTGCATTATCAGAGCAGCAATAGTTCTTTCTGTATCGGAAGACTTTTTGAGATGCTTGTAAATCTCCAGTGGTTTACTGGAGGAAAAGGGATGACATTTAGCTGTGTTTGTTCTAACAGGCTGATTGAGAGGTTACAGCATGATCTCTGGAACAAGAGAGAATAATAGTTATTGTATAATACAATTTTTTTTAAATGAGAGACAGCGTGTGAGAAAGAAAAATACTTTTTTTATTATTTCCCAATAATTCATGGCTGATTAAGTTAATCTAATTTTGAGGTGATACTCTCACAAATTTAACTCTGCAGTGATCAAGAGCAAGATCAAGCGACTGGTAATGGCACAGAGATAGTAGATCAGATTTTAGTTTTATCAAATAAATAAACAATAATGGATAGATAGGAGTAATTACAATCTAATTTTGAAGTTCAAATGAAAATTAACTACTGAAGCTGTGGTCTTGTGACTTACAAAGTCACCTGATCCTTTCGATGCAATTACCTTGTAAAGATCTCAACCCATAATTCTTCTTACACTAGCAATAAACCTATGTAAGGATGGGATTTTAATCTGTTTATAATCTTCCGTATAGAAGAATATTAAATCATGAATGAAAAATCTTTAGTACACCACGAATAATTATGCTACAATATGAACAGTCGCAGTAACATGTCATTTTATGACATAACTTTTTAAAAATTAAAGTCAATAATGCTGGAGTGTATATTGCAAATAAAGCCATCTTTATTCTTTGATACAGTAAAATAACAATAGTACAGATCTAATCTACGCCAGATCATAAAGAGAAATACCAAGGGTTTGGTATCTGGAGGTTAAATTTGTTGCCAAGAATGAGGTGTTGTAAACCACCAATCATGCCCAATATTCAGTCTCTATATACAATAAGGAAATACATGAAAATAGTTCCAGAGGATAGAAACAGACTGGTGAAATGGGCAGACACAATGCAGAGAAGTGTGAAGTGGTGCATTTTGGAAGGAAGCATAAGGAGTGGCAATATAAACTAAATGGTACAATTTTAAAGGGGGGTGGGTGGGGGGGGGGAGCAGCTTTTCACTCTATATACAAGTAGTCTGGGTTTGGAAATAGAAGGCAATATAGCCAAGTTTGCAAATGATATTAAACAAATGTACAGTGAATTCTGAACAAAAATGCGTAACATTTCAAAAAGACCTGGATTAAGCAAGTTGTTGGTTCGAAGGTGATCAGGTATTCCATTGTACAGGATGGTTCTTTGATGCTGGAACATGGGGAAAAGGGTGTTGATCATCTCTAGTATGCAGACAGTCAATATTAGGGATGTGGGGATGGATAAATATGCTGGAATTTTATTTAGTTAGCTTTGGGGAGTAGGGAACATTCAGGAACTAAAGTGGTTGGGATAAGATCTATAGTAGATTTTACACATTCAGTCAATGGAAGTAACCCAATGAGCCAAATGGTCAAATATCAAGTATTTGTGAGGTACCCTATACTTTTATAATACACAACTTCAGGCACTTCTTAAAATGGGGGTGTGACTTATAAACTGGTATGGTTTTACAGCATTCATGGTCTGCAACCTCAATAACAGTATAGCTTACCTTGTATAAATGGGAAATCGATACATTTTTTGTTTTTAACATGATCTTTTAGGTTTTTCTTTTATTGATTGTGTATGCTCAAGTTTAATGTTTTAATATGCTTATTTTATCCATTTCATACACATTTCATTCTTAACAGAGAAAATTAACAAAGGTCTGTTTAAGTAAGAGTTAAACTGTCAATAAGCAGGTTGGATGATAGTCCCATGGCACTTATATAGCGGTCTTTGCTCATATATTATGTAAGAACCTTTGAATTATTGAAAGAAATCCTGCATTAATGGAAAGCATTAAGTCTGTAGTTCAGCTACCTAACGCAATATGTTGATCAAAATGAACAATTCATAGATGAGATTAAAACGTGAATGCAGGTACAAGTGAACAAGATTAACAGGAAAAAAAACCCCCATAAAACTAATAAAAATGAATTTAATTTAAGGTATACTTATGCCCAGAATTTATATAAGATTAATAATGAAAAATACATCATGTGTAAGTCTACTGAAGTACTATCATTATATAGTTGTATCTTTTCTTCTTTCTGTATTTCATAAACAAGTCCAAGCCAAGCTAAGGCTTATGTGTGGCACCCGGTGAAGCAAAATGGCAGAGGAATTGCAGTTCTATGCTGACTAGAATAACATAAAGAGCTTTGAGAATACACTTAAGACAGTATATGACCTACAATCTAGTGGCTCCACTAATGTTACAAGCACTGATGAAACCACTCTTCTAGACAAATCTCAGATCCTGAAAATATGGGATGACCATTTCCAAAATCGTCTAAATAAGAAAGAAAAAAGACTTGCATTTCTATAGCCCCTTTCACGACCTCGGGACGTCCCAAAGCACTTTACAGCTAATGAAGTACTTTTGAAGTGTAGTCACTGTTGTAATCTAAGGAAACACGACAGCCAATTTGCACACAGCAACGTCCCACAAACAGCAATGAGATAATGACCAGACCATCTGTAATAGGTGTAGGTTGAGGGATAAATAATGGCAGGACATTGGGGAGAACTCCCCTGCCCATTTTCGAATAGTGCCGTGGGATCTTTTACATTCACCCGAGAGGGCAGAAGGGACCTCGATTTAACATCTCATCCGAAAGACAGCACATCCGACAGCTCAGCACTCCTCAGTACTGCACTGGAGTGTCAGCCTTGATTTTTGTGCTCAAGTCTCTGGAGTGGGGCTTGACCCCACAACCTTCTGACTCAAAAGGGAGAGTGCTACCAACTGAACCACAGCTAACATCGACTATCAGTGATAAGGCCATCAATCAGCTGCCTCAGTTTGCCATCAATGATATCGTTGCAAAAGAACCCACTATCTCAGATCAGAAGACCATCCAGTTGCTCTCAAATGGGAATGCACTTGGTTCTGATGTTATCCCAGCTGAGATATACAAAGCTGATGGCCACTATTTAGTCAAACGCCTCAACAAACTATTTCAACCTATGTGGCGCTCAGGAAAGGTTCTTCCAGGAGTTCAAAGATGTTTCAATTGTCCACCTCTACAAGGGAATGTGAAATCATTTCATCTGTGATTTACTTGTCATTGCTGGAAAAATCCTTGCAAGAGTGATGTTCAATTGCTTAATTCAACACGTTGCTGAAAACATTATACCAGATAGTCAATGTGGGTTCAGAAAGGCATGAGGCACAACTGATCTTCACAGCCAGACAGTTCCAAGAAAAATGTAGGAAGCAAAATGTAAGCTACTGTGTCTTTGTTGACCTGATAGGCATTTGACACTGTCAGTAGAGGTCTTCTCTGGAAAATCTTCTCTTTGGGTGTCCATACAAATTTATTGAAACGATCAAACAGTTCCGTGATGATTAGCGTGATGTTTGGGATAATTCCATCTTTTCCTCTTTACAAATGGTCTTAAGCACAGATGATTCCTTGCACTTTGCAGTGTTTTGTTTGCTACGCTTCTTGTGGCTTTCAATAATTATGAAATGAGACTTGAGATCAGATTCAGAACAGGTGGGCAGTTCTTCAACCTTAGGCGACATGCTTGAAGAATCTGTTCATGAAGTCCTATTTGCTGATGACTATGCTCTCGTGGCCCATCCTTGGATGATATGCAAGCAATCATGAACCACTTTGCAACAGGTTGCCTGCAATTTGGCATGACTATCAGCCTTAAATTGACAGTGGTGCTCTTCGAACCAGCCCCAGGCAAAAATTACACTCCACCTAGCATCACTATCAGTGATCACACACTTCAGGACAGAATCACCTACCTGGGTAGCACAGTCTAGAGAAGTCCATATCAATATAGAAGCATCCTGCAGAATCATCAAAGCCAGCTTAGTTTTTGGCAGACTCTGGGACAAGAGAGACAGCAGCCTGCAGACCAAGCTCAAAGTACACAGGGCTGTCATTCAGACAAATGTAAAGTTGGGCATCATATGCACACCACGTTAAGAAACTATTACTTTCTCTGAAGCTGCCTGAGACAACTAATGAGGATAAGATGGCAAGATCCCTGCGACCAGTTCTTGTATTTAAAAAAATAAATAAAAGTTGACGTACCAAGTATAGATGCTCTGATCATGAAGGCACAGCTATGCTGGTCAAGTCATGGGGTGCAAATGTCTGATGAACAAATCCTAAAAAAGATCTTTTATGACACACTGACTACCAGGAAGCAACAGCAAAAGTGATCTCAAAACTGCTTAAAAGTAACCCTGATGTAGTGCAAAATAGACATCCATAAGTGAAAACAACTTGCTCAAGATGAGAAAGCATGGCGAAAAACCAGTCATGAGAAGTTCTGAATGTAAAGGGAAGTCTGTGCAATGTGAAGTGAGGAAGAAGTGGTGGGAGTAGTTGGTGGTTGTGCAAGTGGCAGTATGTGAGAAGAGAATGTTGTTAGTGTGTGGTGTGGAGAGAGGAAAGAAGTAAGTGTGTTTGGAATGAGTAAGGGGGGTATTTTAGTGTGCCTGGTGATTGTATGCTGAAGGATGTGATAGAGGGGAGGTAATAGTTGAGCGATTGGGGGTTAGAGGGTGTAATGAGTGCTGTGCGATGTTGGTGAGAGAGGTGTACACGTCCTTGTTGCTCTTGTCAGGTCATTTAAACCTCTTTCTACATTGAACCCAGGTCTTGGGAGGTGATGCTGTTGGCACAGACCCTGTCGCCCACCTCTCTCCAGCCTGAGGCAGATTTTAGGGAGCTAGGAAAGAGATTGAAAAGCAGGACCTCAAAGGTAGTAATCTCCGGATTACTCCCGATGCCACGCACGAGTGCGTATAGAAATAGGAGGATAGAGCAGATGAATGCTTGGCTGGAAGAGATGGTGCAGGAAGGAGGGCTTCAGATTCCTGGGGCATTGGGGCCAGTTCTGGGGGAGCTAGGACCTGTACAGGCTGCACCTCAACAGGGCTGGAACCAATATCCTTGCAGGAGATTTTGCGATTGCTGTTGGGGAGGGTTTAAACTAATTTGGCAGGGGGATGGGCACCAGGATGTAACATTAGAAAGGGGAAATAAAGTGTTCAAAGGATTGGGAGAGGCAGAGAGCACTAAAGTAAGAAATGGTGAAGTATTAGGTGGGGTCAAACAGCCAACAAATCTTCCACAGTAGAACAACTTGCATTTATACAGCGTCTTTAACATAGTAAAACAGGATACAATCTTGCTTTAAGAGGAGCATCTCTGCTTTAAATAGGCCTTGGGAATCGTGCTGGAAATTGCACGATGGAGGTGGGCAGGCTACCCAATTCTGCAGACAATCAGGAGGGTAGCCCTTCCTTCAAATATTAATGAGGCCCGGGTGTTAAAATGACCCTGGCCTCACGCTGACGATGTCGTGGGGCCTTGCCGCCCATCCCGTATTCCACCCCCAATTAAAATCCACCCTTAAAACTTTACAATTAGCCAAAATCTTTGCTGTTATGCAGTAAGTACATAATTTAAAAATGTACTTGAAGGTTTTTAAATAAAAAGATAAATATAATTTTATACATATATTAAATCAATAGAAGGAATCATGAAAGAAGGATAATTATGTCGAGTAAAGAAGTGATTTGAGGATTTGAAGTCAAATAGTCGAGAGAAATTTTAACAAATTGATGGAGAGCAAATGGAATGCCAATAATATGGGGTTAACATACTAGATTTTTAATATTCCATTTAGCCTATCTATTGCATATTAAAACAGTCAAAAGATCCCTAATTGAGTGCAATGGGGCAGCAACTTGCATTACATGACGGCCGCTGACCGAACAGTCAATAGTGCAAAAATCCCAAATAATTGCAGTGCGAGCCACCCAACATAAAAGTAAGTGGAACAAATGTACTGGCTATCCCAATGTAGTGAAACGGCTTCATGAATTCAAATGCCACGTGTTTGCTGGTCATTCAGTGAATGTTAATGCAAAAGTAAGCAAGCTAAACAGTGACTGTAAAAGTATCAGGATACATGAGAGGAAGCTTATTATTTAAAAAATGGCTTAAATTATGGTATTGCATACCGAACCCTCCACCTGACATCTTTCTGCATAAATTGGCTAAAATCTGTCGACATTGCTCTTGCTTAAATGTGATCACCACACAAGAAGATATCCCACCCCACACCCTATCATACTGACTAAACATCACTTGGCAGGCCTCAAACGGAAACTGAATATACCCACTAACCATCATGGCAGCAACAGACCCAAAGTCATAGAGAAGTGAACTTACGCAACAGACATACTCATCACAGATTGTGTGGAGAGAAGAGAAGCTTACTACGGTTGTTTCACTGCCGTTGCTCCTCCAGACCCCCCCTCCTCATTTCCCAATTCTTGCACCCATTCCTTCTCTTGTACGATAGCAAAATACTGCAGATGCTGGAAATCCGAAATAACAACAGAAAATGCTGGAAAAACTCCGCAGGCCAGGCAACATCCGTGGAGAGAAATTAGAGTCAACGTTTCGGGTCAAAACCCTTTTTCAAGACTAAAGAGGCACAGGGAATGAAATAGATTAAGAGGCCGGGCTGGGAGAGAACAAAAGAGAAGAGACATTAAGAGGTATTTAAAACGAGACGAGATGGTGATAGGACTAGTGGAGACAAAAGAGAGCTCTAGATCAGGTGTGAAATGCGCTGGCAGAATGGGAGACAGCTGCCATGTGGGAGAGAGGAGAAAAAAAGGGGGGGGGGGGAGGGAAAAACCAAAACAAAGGTGTGGATAAAAAATATAAGTAAAAATGTAATGGGGGCCGAGGTTATGATCTGAAATTGTTGGACTCGATATTGAGTCCGGAAGGCTGTAAAGTGCCTTGCTCCAGTCCTCTCCCATATTCCCCTTTTTCCTCTTCTCCCCATCCTTCTCTCTCCATTCCACTCACTATCTCCATGCCACCGATCACTCTTTTCTTACCCCTTCCCCAGCTAGGGCCAATTATTCACCCCTCCCCACCCCCCCCCCCCCCCCCCCAAACCCTGCTTGTCTTGATCTTGACTCCCTGTGAAATGTCACGAGATTGACAAGTTACATATGAAAAATGGGGAATGGTCTCAACATTCTAAACTTATTGCACCTGTAGGTGCTGCTGTGAGCATAATGTTATGCCACTTAACGTTACTTAATCATCAATTATTTAAGCCCTTTGTCAATTCTAACTGCAGTAGTTGGCATTCACCACAGGGTGGCACTTCAGAAGTGCATTTTCCAGAGAATAGCAGACATTCTGCTAAAGCTACATAAGGGTAATTCCATTGTACTCCCCTCAGGATTCGCATAAATCGTGTTTTCACGTGCGCGCGTGTGTCCACCATTCCTGTTTTTCCAAGTAGCATGGGTTCTACTCCTGAGGCTCGCTTCACTTGCCAGCTCCTTCTGTTTTGCTGCGGTATTGCCACTACTGCTGCACCTCTACTCTGGCATTTGTTAAATGGCTGCGCCAGCTGCTGTGCCATTCTACCTGCCACTGCTAGCTGCTTTGTTGTCTTTGCTCAATTGCTTGCCCACCTGCCTGATTCGCTGCTCTTAGAGTACTGTGGCCCTGTCCCTTGCTGTCTCTGCTCCCCACTCTCTTCTCATAGATCTTTGCTGATTAATGCAAAATTGGGTTATAAGTGCTGCATCTTCCAGTCCCTGCCGATTAGCTTCTCAATGGCCCCAAGAATAGCCTTAATCTTTGATTTTGTTAACTGCAGCCCGTGACTTACTTAATTTATGTTGTTGTTGTATAAGGGCCCTTTCAATTTATTAACTTTTCAATTTGTTAGTTTATTAACCTCCAATTCCTGTCCTTATCATCTGCCCTCTTCCCCCTCTCTCTCCCTGCCCTTATTTTTCTTCTTAACTCCTCCCTCCTCTGATGTCTTCTCTCCTTTGGTTTCTCCCCATCCTTCCCCGTCCCATCCCTTTTCCTTTTCCTTCCCCCCCCTTCCTCCATTCTCTTCCCGCCTGCCCTGTCCTACTTCCCCCACCTACTACAACTGTATAAATCTTTAAGTAAACAATGATTGCTTTTGAATTCCCAGTATAGTAAAGTATGTCTGACTCTTTCTCCCTTTTTCTGTCTCTCTCTCTCTCTCTCTCTGCATCACTCTCATGAAAAGCTTCTAAAAATTACCTTCCAGCTTATTAAATAATTTGTAAAAACAAACTCATCATCTGAGGATGGACACTTCGACTTTTGTACTGAGAAATATAAAATATTTACATAAACAGTCATTGTTTTTGAATTCTCAGTGTAAGCATGAACAGTCCTCTGATCATTCTCTTTCTCTCAGAAGTAAAATAAATAAATAACCACTTAGTTTTTCTTTGAAACTTTACCTTAGAGATTTTAAGATTCATCCTCCTGATTATTTTCAGATCATTTGGGGGGGAAAAAATGAGAGAAACACTATTATAGCCTGAAGAAAGACTCACTTCCAATTGGTAGCACTCTCAATCTCTGAGTCAAGCCCCACTCAATGCAGAAAATCTAGGTTGACACTCAAGTGCAGTACTGAGCGTGTGTTGTGCTATTGAAAGTGTCGTCTTTCAGATGAGACGTTAAACCTAGGCCTTGTCTGCCCCCTCAGGTGCATGTAAAAGATCCTACGACACTATTTCGAAGAAGAGAAGGGGAGTTCTCCATAGCGTCCTGGTCAATATTTATCCTTCTACCAACATCACTAAAACAGATTATCTAGTCATTATTATCTTCTTCTTAGGCAGTCCCTTGGAACTGAGGATGACTTGCTTCCACATTAAAAATGAGCTCGCATGTGACTGATTAGTCCAATGCGGGACCTACAGTCGCTGTCACAGGTGGGGCAGACGGTGGTTGTTGTTTGTGGGACCATGCTGTGCATAAATTTGCTACTGCGTTTCCTAAATTACAACAGTGACTACACTTCATTGGCTGTATAGCGCTTTGGGACAGCTCATGAAATATGCTATATAAATGCAAGTCTTTCTTTAAACTGTATTTTTCTTTGTGTGGAGATCTAAAATAAGGGAAGTTAAACAAAGTTCCTTTCTGATTGAGCAGCTGGCCTGTCACCAATTGCTTGGGCTGTTTATTTTCTTCAAATCAAGCTGGCGGTACTGTGCCAAATTATGCAGTGCATCTCTTCATGTGCTAAAGAAAGCAGAGCATTTTTTTTTGGAAAGGCAGTCTACTGATTTTCTTATTACTAACAAGCAAACACTACTTAAAGCCATAGGTATGGTTCTACAAGCACTGCTTCTGCTTATTGTAGTATCCACAGTTTTTAATCAGGAAACAAAACCATATATATATCTATAGTCACATGGAATTTTGGTTCATTAGTGGGAATCAGCCAATTATGGTTTATTCTGCTTCTGTACTAGAACCGGTACAGACAAGACCAGAAGTTATTGCAAATAAAACATTCTGATTTGTGTCCAATATTACAGGAATAACTCATTTCCTGTGGTTGTTCATGTGTCTTAAAGCTGCATTTCCTCTAGGTTTTTATGATTAGTAAGCAGATGTATATTATCTTTTATATATTGAATTCAGTATGAGGTGCATATTTCAGTGAAAACTCATTTTATGTACCTGCAATACCTGTTACTCCAATAGGTGACATAGTGATGGGCATTTTCAATGTTAAAAGTAACACAATAGCTGCTATTTTATGGTGAGTACAGGAAACTTTCGATTTACCAGCACCTAAATAACCGGAAATCTCGGTTAACCGGCAAAATTCAGGAGTAGGTTTGATGCGCCATCAATTACTCAAAAGACTGAAGTTGAGCGAGTAACAATCAGGCTTTTATTAACTAAAGAATGAAGGTCTTGTCTCGAGTGGTCGACCCGTCCAGAATACTAAGGGACTGGGAGGTAGTCACTTATATACCTGGAATAGTGGGAGGAGTCAGCCGAGGCATGTCCAGACCTGTACCTAGTGGAATACACATACAGACACAGACAGGTATGACAGTGGTTTACCACATTCACCCCTTGTTTAAAAATGAGTCCGGCGGGGTGAAGTGTATTTAAAAGTTCGTGTATTGGAGTCTCTCCGGAGGTCTTGTCTGCCGCTGTGATCGACGTGGCGACGGCAGGGGTGGTGGAGCTTCCGGCGTCGCGTCCCGTGTAGGCTGGGGCCCTGGAGTGTAGTCCTCATGGGTGACGGTCCAAGGCGAGCCGGCTGCTGGGGTTGGATATCGGGTCGTGGGGGGGGGTGGTAATGGGTAGTGGGTTACAGCGGTCCCCGAGGGTGCGAGGTCTCGTATGGAGACTGTGTCCTCCCGCCCGTCCGGGTACGCAATGTAAGCGTACTGGGGGTTGGCGTGGAGGAGGTCGACCCTCTCGACCAGGGGGTCCGTTTTATTGGCCCTCACGTGTCTTCTCAGTAGTACCGGCCCTGGGGACGTCAGCCATGGCGGTAACGATGTCCCCGATGTGGACTTCCTTGGGAAGACAAACATTTTCTCGTGAGGGGTGGCATTGGTGGCAGTGCAGAGAAGTGACCGAATCGAGTGGAGCGCATCGGGGAGCACCTCCTGCCAGCGGGAGGTCGGAAGGCCCCTAGACTTTAAGGCTAGTAGGGCAGCCTTCCAAACAGTTGCATTCTCTCTTTCCACCTGTCCGTTCCCCCGGGGGTTGTAACTGGTGGTCCTGCTTGTGGCAATACCCCTAGCGAGCAGGTACTGGCGGAGTTCGTCGCTCATAAACGATGAGCCCCGGTCGCTATGGATATAGCTGGGGAAACCGAACAGGGTGAAGAGGCTGTTCAGACATTTAATGACCGTGGCACTGGTCATGTCCGGGCAGGGGAAAGCGAACGGGAACCGGGAGTACTCGTCAATGATGTTGAGGAAGTACACATTGCGGTCGGAGGAGGGGAGAGGCCCTTTAAAATCGACGCTCAGGCGTTCGAAAGGGCGAGTGGCTTTTATCAGGTGGGCTCTGTCTGGTCTATAAAAGTGCGGTTTGCACTCAGCGCAGACTTGGCAGTTCTTGGTCATGGTCCTGACCTCCTCAATGGAGTAAGGCAGGTTGCGGGCCTTGATGAAGTGGAAGAACCTGGTGACCCCCGGGTGGCAGAGGTCATTGTGGAGGGCCCTCAGCCTATCGATCTGCGCGCTGGCGCAGGTGCCACGCGATAGGGCATCTGGGGGTTCATTGAGCTTCCCAGGCCGGTACAAGATCTCGTAATTGTAGGTGGAAAGTTCGATTCTCCACCTCAAGATCTTGTCATTTTTGATTTTGCCCCTCTGCTTGTTGTTGAACATAAAAGCAACTGAACGCTGGTCAGTGAGCAGGGTAAATCGTTTTCCGGCCAGGTAGTGCCTCCAATGACGCACAGCCTCCACGATAGCCTGGGCCTCCTTCTCGACCGCGGAGTGTCTGGTCTCCGGGCCCTGGAGGGTTCGTGAGAAGAATGCCACAGGTCTCCCCGCCTGATTAAGGGTGGCGGCCAGAGCGAAGTCGGACGCATCGCTTTCCACCTGGAAGGGGATGGATTCGTCCACTGCGTGCATGGTGGCTTTGGCAATGTCTTCCTTGATACGGTGGAAGGCTAAGCGGGCCTCTGCCGTCACGGGAAAAGAGGTGGACTTGATCAGCGGGCGGGCTTTGTCTGCATAGTAGGGGACCCACTGAGCGTAGTAGGAAAAAAAACCTAGGCACCTCTTCAGAGCTTTTAGGCAGTGGGGCAGTGGGAGTTCCATAAGGGGACGCATCCGGTCCGGGTCGGGACCGATGACCCCGTGTTCTACAACACAGCCAAGGATGGCGAGGCGGTCTGTGCGGAATATGCACTTCTCCTTGTTATATGTCAGGTTCAGGAGTTGGGCGGTGCGGAGGAATTTCTCGAGGTTTGCGTCATGGTCCTGCAAGTCATGGCCGCAGATGGTCACATTATCTAGGTAAGGGAAAGTGGCCTGCAGCTCGTTTTGATCGACCATCCGGTCCATCTCCCTTTGGAAGACGGAGACCCCGTTGGTAACGCCGAAGGGAACCCTAAGGAAGTGATAGAGGCGGCCGTTTGCCTCAAAAGCAGTATACTGGCGGTCTTCAGGGCTGATGGGGAGCTGGTGGTACGCTGATTTCAGGTCAATGGTCGAAAAGACGCGGTACTGCGCGATCTGGTTGACCATGTCAGCTATGCGGGGGAGTGGGTAGGCGTCCAGCAGGGTGTAGCGGTTTATTGTTTGGCTGTAGTCGATGACCAGGCGTTGTTTCTCGCCGGTCTTAACGACTACAACCTGGGCTCGCCAGGGGCTGGAGCTGCCCTCAATAATCCCCTCCTTCAGGAGCCGTTCCACTTCGGTTTTGATGAAAACCCTGTCCCCGGCACTGTATCGCCTGCTCTTTGTGGCGATGGGCTTACAGTCAGGGGTGAGGTTAGCAAACAGTGGGGGGGGTGGGACTCTGAGTGTGGAGAGGTTGCATCTAGTGCGCGGCGGGCAATTTGGAGGCTGCTGGCTGCGGACTGTGAGTGGGGGGAGGGGGCCACCGTACGCCATCGTAACGCTTTTGAGGTGGCACTGGAAATCCAACCCCAGTAGAACGGCAGCGCAGAGGTCGGGCAGGACCAGGAGTTTAAAATTATTGAACACAGTCCCGTCTACTACTAGTGTCACCACGCAGTAGCCGCCAATGTCCGCTGACTGGGACTCGGAGGCCATAGAAATCCGCTGGTGCGCAGGCAGGACTGGGAGAGAGCAACGCCGCACCGTGTCGGGGTGGATGAAGCTCTCTGTGCTCCCGGAGTCAAAAAGGCAGTTTATTGCATGGCCGTTTACCTTAACGTCCATTTTGGACCGAGCTAACTGGTGCGGTCTCGTTTGGTCCAGCGTCACAGAGGCCAGCGTAGGGGTCGGTGTGTCGCTGCGAGTATCAGATGGGTGGGGGTTGGCGGTCTGCTGCGTCCCGGCTGGTGTCCAAGATGGCGGCGCCCATGATTCCCATGTGGCTGGAGTCGTCCAAGATGGCTGCTGCTGCGGTGGTTCGCACATGGCTGGGGAGGCCCAAGATGGCGGCTCGCACGGCCCACACGCGGCGCTGCTGGCGTTCGGGGTGGCTTTGGCCTTGCAGACGCTGGCGTAGTGTCCCTTTTTCCCGCAGCCCGAGCAGGTTGCATTCTTCGCCGGGCAGCGCGCTCTGGGGTGTTTGGCCTGGCCACAGAAGTAGCATTTCTGGCCTTGGGATACTGCTGTCTGGCTTTGGGACACTGCTGCGGTAGTTGGGCCGTTGTTGGGCTGTGGCTGGGGTGGCACGGTGCTATGGGGCTGTCCTACCGTGTCCCAGGTTGTCGTTCCCCGCGGCGTCCACGGTGCAGAGGAGTAGGCATCCATGCCCCGGAAGGCTGCGTCCAGCGTTAGTGCGATGTCGGAGGCTTTGTCGAGGGTGAGGTCACTCTGCTCCAGCAGTCGCTGTCGGGTGTAGTTGGACCTGTGGCCCGCTACGAAGGCATCCCGGATCAGTTCCTCCGTGTACTTAGCGGGCGTTACCGCCTTACACCCACAGGCCCGGCCAAGCACGGACAGTGCTTGGAGGTATTCCTCAGTCGATTCCCCAGGTTGTTGCTTGCGACTCCCCAGAAGGTGCCTAGCGTATACTTCGTTCACAGGGCGCGTGTACTGGGTCTTGAGGAGCTGGAGGGCGGCTGTGTACGAGGTCGCATCCCGGATGACTGAGTACACTCGGTGGTTCACCTTGGAGATCAGGACAGACAGTTTGTCCGCATCCGTTTCGACCGCAGTGGAGGCAGTCAGGAATGTCTCGAAGCACGTAAGCCAGTGAGCAAACTTGGTGGAAGCGTCCGCTTCCCGACTGTCCAGGTCCAGGCATGCTGGTGTGAGGATCTTCTCCATTATAAAAAATTTAGTTAATAAAATTGATGCGCCATCAATTACTCAAAAGACTGAAGTTGAGCGAGTAACAATCAGGCTTTTATTAACTAAAGAATGAAGGTCTTGTCTCGAGTGGTCGACCCGTCCAGAATACTAAGGGACTGGGAGGTAGTCACTTATATACCTGGAATAGTGGGAGGAGTCAGCCGAGGCATGTCCAGACCTGTACCTAGTGGAATACACATACAGACACAGACAGGTATGACAGTGGTTTACCACAAGGTTCAGGTAAGTTTTCTTGCCTTCCTCAATCTGTTGCTGTGCAAGGGTGTGGCTGCAGCTGTTGCTAAGCTACAGAGGCACTTGTGGCCATTGTTCTGAACCTGTTGCTAAGCAACAGGGTTTGTTGCTTTGAGCTCCGTATCTTTTACTGTAGCTTTCGGTTATCCGGAATTGCTGATGAACCGGCACCACGTCGGTCCCGTCTGTGCCGGATAAAAAAGTTTCCTGTACATCACCCTGCAATTGTACAGTTTGGCCACCAGGTCCCTAGATGTTGCTCATAATGCTATCTGCACTTGCTTTTCATTCACCATTTTTTCCCCGTGGTAACACAATTCTAATGCCCAAAATATGAATTTAAGCAACAAACATTTTAAAATTCAATATTTTACAATAATATGCTTTCAATGTACACCAGATTGTCTTTTAATGCCTTTTTTTTAAAGTTTTCGCTTGAAGGCTTTAGCTTGTCCCAAGCTCCTGGGTTTGGATTTGATATTTCTGCCCAGAACTGAGATTCTGAGCTGAATTTGGATTGTACAGTCTATGACCATGTGGAGTATACCTAATTTCCCAGGACTTGCTGTCCAGAAAAGTCAAATCTCAAAAACTTTACTTGGGTGAAATTTATACTGGCCCAGATTTTGTGATAGAACAGTGAGGCTAATGGTGCTCACTGTTATGGAGTAAATCAGACAGCAACTTCTGGCGCCACACATGCGCAGTTAAACCCCGAAATCCTGAGGTACCCTGTTCCTCCACACGCTGCACACTGGGAGGGTGAGAAGACAAATAGAGATTAGTAATTTCTTTTCTCATTCTAATTGAATATTTATTCATTTGAACTTTAAAAATCAAAGCATGTTTGAGGGAAACTGATATGAAGTCAAGAGGGGAAGGAGGGGGGAAACTTGTTGAGGGTGAGGGGTCCTCTGGACTCTCACCACCCACCCTGGGGTGCTGGTGATGAGTGGATGGAGTGTTGATGCTGAGATGAGTGACAGCAGAGCAAGGAGGAAGGAAGGATACAGGGATTGATTAGGTAACTCAAAGGGAATGAAGTAATGATGAGAGTCGGGGAATGGTAGGAAGGAGAATAGTGGGAAAATTAGGTTAGTAGACTAGGCCTATATTCTCTAGAGTTTGGAAGAATGAGAAGTGATCTCATTGAAACATACAAAATTCTGACAGGGTAGATGCAGGGAGGATGTTTCCCCTGGCTGGGAAGTCTAGAACCAGGGGTCACAGTCTCAGAATAAGGGGTCGGCCATTTAGGACTGAGATGAGGAGAGATTTCTTCACTCAGAGGGTGCTGAATCTTTGGAATTCTCTACCCCAGAGGGCTGTGGAGGCTCAGTCGTTGAGTATATTCAAGACAGAGATCGATAGATTTTGGCATATTAAGGCAATCAAGGGATATGGTGATAGTGCAGGAAAGTGGAGATGAGGTCGAAGATCTTATTGAATGGTGGAGCAGGCTCGAGGGGCCAAATGGCCTACTCCTGCTCCTATTTCTTATGTTCTTATTCAATGGAGGGATGGGGCGGGGGGAGCCGATGAAGAAAGTTTCACCGAGGGCCACATTTTCCCTGCTCCCCCAACAAATTTTCAGCCTGCTACCATTATTGGCTCCTTTTCAGGCCATACTATGCCATACCACCCACCACTTCCCATCTGAAAGAAAAATGTAAGACAGAGAGAAGCAAGAAGTAGAGTTAAGCAACATAGAATAGAAAAAAAGAGAAGCAGAAGAGGGGAAGCAGGAAAAAATTCAACACAAAGATATGAGATTGGTAAGAGAGTCTACTATATCCAATCAGTTTGGGATATAAATAATTTTGTTTTATAGGCTAAAGTCTAGATGAGGCCAGAGCGATCATTTGATGATTAAGTTGGCCAGAACTATGAAGGAACCACTCATCATCATCTGTTTCCTATTTCAAATTTAAACTACTCAATGAAGGCTTGGCAGAATAGGTTAGAATGAACTGAACCCCAGCCTCCTAACAGATTTGTTCTGCAGAAGATCACAAAATCAAAAGATTGTTGTGATTGGCAGCTGCACAAATTATTTGTCGAGACTGAGATAATCAAATTTCACCTTTTTCTTGGTTTTATATTGATTGGATTTTTACAACTTTTTTTATTTGCTAATAAGTATAATAGTACAATCTCAAAGGTTAGGCCAGGTCAGTTGGTTTGAGAGTAATCAGGATCCGATTCATTGGTATCAAATATGAATGTTTTGACTACCTTATCTGTAGAAAAGGTAATCCAGAAATCTATTCCTTCATAAATAAGACATTTTATAAGTTCAGTTTTAGTGCTAAAATAAATCCATAGGCCCAATAATTTTTGAATACTGCCAATTTCTGCACCAAAATAAAGTTTCACTTTAAAGTTCTCTAATTATGCTGTATTCAATATTAGAAAGTTACAATAATACTATCTTTTGTAATGCATGTAACTTGAAAGCATTTTATAGATACAGCTGAGCCTCCTTAAGTACTGCTGAATTAGGCTTTAGGCCATTGTGATTAAATAAAAGTCCGGTCTTGTTTCTATTTTTGCCTTAGGCTGATGGTTTAGGACATGTGGACCAGTGATGCTTTGTTAGACACTGCTAGTTCAATTTGAAAATCTCCGTACTGTCTTTCACATTTGGGCGGGGCAGAGGGGTGAAATTCAACTTCAGTGGGGGGCACAAAATGAGCAATAGCGGATAGCTGCCCGTTCTACACCCTGCCCGATTTTCCTTTCCATTGACCTCAACAGAGGGAAATTGGGCAGGGTGTATAATGGGCGATCATCTGCTACCGCCCGTTTTGTGTCCCCACCAAAGTTGAATTTCAACCTCACAGTCATCCATCTGTTCTTCCCATACTTGAAATTAATATGGAAATTGGAAGTAAGAAACTATATTTTAAAATTCACCAGTGTTTATGGAATTTCTTCAGAGAAGCTAAGTGAAAATGAAATGGTTACACCATCGATTTTTGGTCTACTCCCCGGTCTTGTGTCTTATCAGATCTCTAGTAGTTTATTAGGGGAGGTCAAAATTTCTGACCTTTTGGGACATGGGCAAGAATTGCCACCATCTAAATTTTCAGCAGGTAAATCCCTCTCTGTTTTATGATGATCTAATGAGAGCTTGCTTTTTTTTTTAATCTACCAGCTAATTTAGCACAGACCAGGGATCAACCATGTACCTTCCTAGCTTCTATGGCTCTGCTGTCTTAATTCAGTGAGCCAGAATGACCATAATGCATTTCCTCTTCATAGTGACAAAGAAAAAACCTTTGATCTTTGCTAAAATGATTTTTGAGTATTTCACCTTTCCACTGTTTAAACCTGATCCAAATTATAGGTGCATAAGGGTAAATCTTTATTGTGTAACTTGCTCTTGTGAAAAAATTAGTTTGGCAATGAAAACTGTTTTTTGGGGAAGGAGATCCATAGTTGGAAAAATCTGTAGGCATCATAATTTATCTTACTGATGGGAACCACAAATCAGTTCATCTTGCCCTTTAAAAATATGCTATTTGCACAATCTGGGGCAGTGGAGCAGGTATAGTTCATAGGGAATTCCATAGGATAAAAGATTATTTTGGTGTTTATTGCATGTGTTACTTTTCTCCTCCAGCGCCCCTCCTTTTATGAAGTTGGTGACTCTTGCTGAGGTACGGTTCCACCAGTGCTGTTTGCCATCTAGTCTCTTGTCCAAATGGCCATCAGTCACTTGTTAAGTGTGGGCATAGACCATGTCAGCAAGATATTTCACCATGACACAGATTATAATCCTGTCCTCGCCCATCATTTACAAAAGTACATTTCCAGAAGGCGTCAGTGAACAACAGTCAGATGCCCAGTTTTTTAAGTCAGACACACAGGTATCAGCACCCCTACACCCTGGTTGCGATCAGCTAAATGCTGGGAGCCAACTAAACAATGGCTGTCTCCTGGAATCCAAATTAAACGGCACCAATATCAAAACAGCTATAAAAGGGGCCATGTTAATGGCTCCAGCTGCACAGAAATACCACAGGAAGATGTTGCTGTCAGCAGCACTGAATGCTGTGTGCTGCTAGTCTTTCTGCTCATCCATATGAGCCAATATTACAATTTTCACATTCGGAGAAGCTCTGTAGAAGGTAGCAAAGTTAAAAAGGGTCCACAGCATGAAACAGTTTAATAAAATTTTCTAAAACATTGCAATTTTAATCCGAGTTTAACACACTGATGAATAGCACTGTCCATAGTGAAGTGAATTGTCTTGCATCCATATTTTCGTTTTCTCACTTTCTTTTCTTCACTATTCTTTATCTGATAGTACGGAGAGGACTGCATCACAAGCCTGACTCTGTCCTCCATTGGTGTCCACATAGGTACTTTCAGTAAGCACCCCTCTCTAACCAAGGGGCTCTGTGGACAATTGTAGCTCCACTATTGCTGCTCCAGCTAACTCAGCACAGACTGGACATCAAAACTGTGACTTTGCTATAGGTGTCAGCTACTCACTGGATAAATTCAGTCAACAATTGGAGATGCCTGTTCTCTTGATTAAAGACAAGTATCACAGAAACCCCAAAGTGCAGATAGAGGCCATTTCGGCCCATCGAGCCTGCACCGACACATATCCCACCCGATCCCCGTAACCCCTACACCAACACATATCCCACTCTATCCCTGTAACCCCACGTATTTAATCCCCCTAACACTAAGGGTCAATTTATCATAGCCAATCAACCTAACCCGCACATTTTTGGACTGTGGGAGGAAACCGGAGCACCCGGAGGAAACCCACGCAAACACAGGGAGAATGTGCAAACTCCACACACAGTCACCCGAGGCCAGATTCGAACCCGGGTCCCTGGCGCTGTGAGGCAACAGTGCTAACCACTATGCCACCGAACAGACCAAAGACCTTGGAACCCTATGCCTTGACTTCATTATGTTCCCTGGCCATAGAAACTTCTTAATTGTTTGCTAGGCTATTGCTAATTTAAGTGACAACCCAAAGCTTTATTTAATTTTTTAGCCTGTTTTTAAATGTAGAATTTCAGCAGCTTGTTTACCAGCAAATTCCATAGCCTTGCTGCTCCCTCTGCTGGTTGATTTCTCTCATTCTTGGCCAAATTCATGTTTATCCCAATATACTTATTTTTATTTATTTATTGTTGTATATTGAAACTGGTACTTAAGATTCTGTTTAGTTTTGTAGCAAAGCTGTGAAGTTCAGAAAAATATTTACTCACAATGATACAATCTTGTTTCACACACCAGATTTGGATCTTACATGGGGTAGGACCTTAGCTTTTTGCTTTTAATTCCTGTCTTTGCAATTTGCGATAACCAGGAGGTACCTCATCTCTACTTGCTGAAAATACTAAACATTTCCATGCAATCAATTCTCATTTTGAATATATAAAGAAAGGCTTGCATTTATATAGTGGCTTTCATGACCTCAGTATGTCAAAAAAGGGCTTTACAGCCAATGAAATACGTGTGAATGTATTACACTACTGTAATATAGGAAGTGCAGTAGCTAATTTGCACACAGCAAGGTTCCACACATAGCAATGAGATAATGATCAGAGAATCTGTTTTAGCGACGTTGGCCAGGACATCGGGGGGAGCTTCCTTGCTCTTCAAAATAGTGCCATGGGATCTTTTATGTTCACCTGAGGGGGCAGACGGCCTCGATTTAACGTCTCATCCAAAAGTTGGCCCCTCCAATTTGCAGCACTTTCTCAGTACTGCACTGGAGTGTCGGCCAAGATTTTTTGCTGAAGTCTCCGAGTGCGACTTGAACTGACTAGGAGGCGAGAGTGCTACCACTGTGCCATTGCTGACACCTATATACATATGTCTAATTTTAAAATTATTGCCTCTAGCATGCTCCTTTCACACGCCAGAGTCTTGCACTTTATTATAGATGCTATATATAATTTATTTTTTAAAAAGGCGGACATTTAATATTAGGTTCTTCTGATCTGCAGCTAGAAATTTACAAGCAACTACAATTTTCTAATTTCTAAATTATTTCAGGAATTTGCAAGCTAAATTCCACAACTGTGTTTCCAGAATAATCCTGAACAGTGCCATGGCAAATCTACTAGTACAAACAAAAGCATTCTGCATTTAATAAAGCTGAATAAAATGGCATGATCTTCATGAATTTCCCTTCTATTTAAGTTTATAAAGCCATTTTATGTTTTGCTGCATATCAAGACTATCAATAACTTCAAAATAATTTATGGCTTTACTGGGGCTATAAACTAAAACTAACAATTAATACTTTTTTGAAGTACAGCTTATTGGTTTGCAGGCAGGAGAAATATAATTCATTCTATGCTTTACTATCTTGATAAATGTGTGTATATATGTGTGTGTATATATTCATTAAAAATCTTAACATACATCAAGGATGCACCATCACAGACTTCATGTAACACTTTTGTGAAATTTATATTAAAACATTTTTTTAAAACAACAGTTCAACAATCTATGATACAGCTACTCATCTCAGCTTCCAATTGCTCCAGCAACTTCCCACTACTCAGCCCAACACACCCCACCAGGCTTCAAACACTCAAGCCGCTCATCTGAGCCTCAAATTTAGTAATCCCCCCTCTTGACTGGCAGCTTTTTGCATCTGTGTGTGTAAATAACCTGTGAACAACCTATGCTATTTGCTCATTTTATGGCCCTCTTGTACACGTTCCTTGCTCCCTGGCCCAGATGTATTTCCCATTTTGTTATTTTTCAGGTAGCATTTAACAAAAGTCATCTTCCTGCTCTCAAATAGTGTCTTCCTGCTCCCAAGTAGTGTTGAAGTGAATTACTCCTCTTGAACACCATGATGCTGTTTTTCTCAGTAAGAATTTTTAATTTCCAAATAGATCAAAATAGCTGGGAATCCACAATCGTGCCTATTACGTACCCACTTTGACAAAGTTTGCTGCATGCTCAGCTATAACCATGCAGCCACCCACAACCCATCCTCCAGTGCCATGGTTTCACTCAGCACATTCTGCCTGAGGCCAGGAATACAGAGGCAGAAAGGTTGGGTGAAACACTCACTTATTCATTAACCAGGTATATTTGTTGATTCTTGTTCATTTAAATTTTAAAACATTGTGTGGGGGGAAAAATAATTTAGAAATGGCTAGCATATTTTGCCTAAAAACTGCCCCCCCTCCAAATTTTTTCAGACCTCCAGTCCCAGTCTCCTCCTCACCCACTTCATGGCAGACCTTGGCCTTGCATTCGCTCTGTACCCGACGCAGCCTTCTTCGTCCTCCCCAACCCCCATTTTCCCTGTCACTTGCACTTGTTGCAGCATTGGGTAAAAGGCCCAATGTTGCTTCCCTTCAAACTGATATTACAAGCTTCCTTATTCAATTCAATTCAATTTTTTATTTGTCATATATGCAGCAGACGTGTGTACTGCACAATGAAATGTTGATTTTTACGAGTCCTCCCAACATTGGAATAAATATGGCATAACAATGATAAAATACTAATAGAAATACAGTAATAATAAATAAAACAACAGTAATAATTAATAAATTATACGTTCATGAGTCTTATGGCCTGGGGGTAGAAGCTGTTTCGAAACCTGCTGGTACGGTATCTCTTACCGGACAGGAGCAGGGCGAAGAGGTTGTGGCTGGGGTGACTCGCGTCTTTAATGATTCTCAGGGCCTTCCCCCGGCACCCCTCTGGGTAGATATCCTGCACAGCAGGTAGTTTAATTCCTATAGTATGTTGTGCAGCTTTCACCACCATCTGTAGAGCCTTGTGGTCTGTGGCGCTGCAGTTGCCATACCAGATAGTGATGCAGCCGATTTTTCGAACTGGAATTCTGCTGCAATGTCACAATTAGAGCAGTTTAGTGAAGGAGGCATCAGACTGAGACCAAGATCAGGATGCATGTCGGCTCTCCCCAACCGCTCACTAACCCATCTCATCTTTCCCACAAAAGACTTTACAAATAGACATCCAGTTGGTGGTGGAGGTGGGATTGGGAAATGCCAATCTTTGTGTTGGGCGTGAGCTGTGTCTATAGTTTGACTCAGGTGTTTCTATGATAGTTGTAAGTTTTTGAATAGAATTTTCGGATTGCGCCAATGACCAAAAGGAGAACCATGGCTTTGTAACCAGGGAGAGGCCAAATTATCTCTGCACTTTTGAATCTTCCATTGGGTCTTGTTGGAAGGTGAGAGGAAAAGAAGATGGTGAGAGCTGTACAGATGCAGAGAAAGGCACTCAGACAAATGGAGGGGAAAATGTGTAACACATACAGAAAGAGAGGGGCAAAAAGATAAGTATCAAAGGAAAGAAGAGATTTTAGAATCTGAGAGGGAGACCAGCTGAGATATGGGTTCAGGAACAGAGACACCGTTTGTGCAATATATCACAATATTTTGCCATCAGCAACACACTTCCATTGAACTACTGCTGTCCTGCTGTGGAGTTCTTGCAATTCAGATTTGTGTCTTCCACTCATTCAAACAAGTTTTGTGATTAGATTTGTAACTTCAGAACCTACATAGCATAATGCATTTAAGGGGAAGCTGGATAAACACGAGGGAGAAAGGAATAGTAGAATATGTTGATGGGTTGGATGAGGAAGGGTGGGAGGAGGCTTGTGTGGAGCATAAACACCGGCATGGACCTTTTGGGTCGAGTGACCTGTTTTTGTTCTGTAGATGCTATTACATAGAATGTACAGCACAGAAACAGGCCATTCAGCCCAACTGGTCCATGCTGGTGTTTATGCGCCACTCGAGCCAATGTAATGTAAAACTATGTACTATACATAGTTTTGCATATGGAGCTTAAGTCAGTGGAGGACGTGCTTGGTTGATGCGCAGTATGATTGAACACCCTTTTTTAAAAAGAAAATTTTGTATTTTACAAGAAACGATTGCTCACACTAGGTGTAGTTTTCATCATTCTTCAAATTTGCGTTTGAAGTTCATTAAGATACGATGTTCCTAGTTCACTTTGTATAGTTGACTGATTATCATGTTTGTATGTTGAAATTGGCCTTCCTAAATAATTATTTTTGAAAATTTAATATACCTGTTATATAACATTAAACAATGAGATATGCTATTGTTCCTTGTGAACCGCGATATCATTCTAATAAGTGCTATTATACAGTTAAAATAGGTTTTAACCATCATGAGATGCATCAACAGCTGGTACATAATTGAAGTATATAGAGTTGAAGATAGTACTGAAAATTTTGAACAACTGCGATGTTATTAATCACATATATAACCACTGATTGGCGCCTCTGCTACAGCAACAACAACTTGTATTGATATATTGCCTTTAAGGTAGTAAAATGTCCCAAGGCGCTTCACAGGAGTATTATAAGACATAAAATTTGACACTGAGCCACATAAGGAGAAATGAAGGCAGGTGACCAAAAGCTTGGTCAAAGAGGTAGGTTTTAAGGAGTGTCTTAAAGGAGGAAAGAGAGGTGGAGAGGTTTAGGCAAGGAATTCCAGAGCTTAGGGCCTAGGCAACAGAAGGCACAGCCACCAATGGTTGAGTGATGCTCGAGAGGGCAGAATTAGAAGAGTGCAGATATCTCGGGGTTGTGGAGCTGGAGGCGATTACAGACATAGGGAGGGGCGAGGCCATGGAGGGATTTGAAAACAAGGATGAGAATTTTGAAATCGAGATGTTGCTTAACTGGGAGCTATTGTAGGTCAACGAGCACAGGAGTGATGGGTGAACGGGACTTGGTGCGAGTTAGGACACGGGTAACTGAGTTTTGGATGACTTCAAGTTTATGTAGGATAGAATGTGGGAGGCAAGCCAGGAGTGCGTTGGAATAGTCAAGTCTAGAGATAACAAAAGCATGGATGAGGGTTTCAGCAGCAGATGAGCTGAGGCAAGGGCAGACACGGGCGATGTTACAGAGGTGGAAATAGGCGGTCTTAGTTATGCCATGGATATGTGGTCGGAAGCTCATTTCAGGGTCAAATATGACACCAAGGTTGCAAACAGTGTGGTTCAGCCTCACAGATGTTGGGGAGCGAGATGGAGTTAGTGGCTAGGGAATGGAGTTTGTGGTGAGAATCAAACAATGGCGTCGGTCTTTCAATATTTAATTGGAGAAAATTTCTGCTCATTCAGAACTGTATGTCGGACAAGCAGTCTGACAATAGAGAGACCATGGAGGGGTCGAGAGAAGTGGTGGTGAGGTAGAGCTGGCTGTCGTCAGCGTACATGTGAAAACTGACACTTTTTTCGGATGATGTCGCCAAGGGGCAGCATGTAGATGAGAAATAGGAGGGGGCCAAGGATAGATCTTTGGGGGCACCAGAGGTAACGATGCGGAAGCAGGAAGAGAAGCCAGGTGAGTGCAGTCCCACCCAGCTGGACGACAGTGGAGAGGTGTTGGAGAAGGATGGAGTGGTCAACTATGTCAAAGGCTGCAAACAAGTCAAGAAGGACGAGGAGGGATAGCTTACCTTTGTCACAGTCACAAAGGATGTCATTTGTGACTTTGACGAGAGCAGTTTCGGTACTGTGGCAAGGGCGGAAACCGGATTGGAGGGATTCAAACATGGAGTTGTGGGAAAGATGGCACGGATTTGGGAGGCCACAACACGTTCAAGGACTTTGGAGATGGGGCAGTAGTTTGCAAAGATGGAGGGCTCAAGGATTAGTATTTTTGAGGAGAGGGTGATGACTGCAGATTTGAGGGGCGGGGGGCAACAGTACCTGAGGGGAGAGAAGCGTTAACAATGTCAGCTAACATGGGAGCCAGAAAAGGAAGTTAGGTGGTCAGCAGTTTGGTGGGAATAGGGTCGAGGGAACAGGAAGTGAATCTCATGGACAAGATGAGCGCGGAGAGGTCATGAGGGGAGATCGGAGAGAAACTGGAGAAAGACGCGAGTTCAGGGCTAGGACGGGGTAACCTTGGAGGAAGTTTGGCCCAGTGGGCTAGGGGAAGGAAGGGAAGTGGCAGAGGCAGCTGAACGGATGATCTCAATCTTGGAGGCAAAGAAGTCCACGAGTTCCTCACACTTGTTGTTGGAAGTGAGGGTGGAGGAGACGGGAGAGGGGTTTCAGAAGATGGTTAGCAGTGGAGAATAGAAGCGGGGTTTACCTTTGCATTCCAGAATGAGTCTGGAATAGTGATCAATTTTGGCAGACGAGAGCAGGACCCGATAATGCTTTATGTGGTCCAGCCAGATCTGCCGGTGAATGGCTAAACCAGTTGTCCGCCATAACCGTTCAAGTCTGCGTCTCTTGGACTTAAGGGAGCGAAGATGAGGGCCGTACCGGTAAAGGATCCTCTAGGAAAGAGTGATCATACCATGGTTGAATTTCAAATTCAGTTGGAGGGTGAGACAGTTGTATCCCAAACTAGTGTCCTGATTTTAAACAAAGGCAATTATAAAGGGCAGGACTGGCTAAAGTGGACTGGAAAAACAAATTAAAGGGTAAGAAAGTTGAAATGCAGTGGCAGACATTTAAGGAGATATTTCATAACTCTCAACAAAAATATATTCCAGTGAGAAAGAAAGATTTTAAGAGAAGGGCGCACCATCCGTGGCTAACTAAGGAAGTAAAGGATGGTATCAAATTGAAAACGAAGGCATACAATGTTGCCAAGATTGGTGGGAGACCAGAGGATTGGGAAATTTTTAAAAACCAGCAAAGGATGACTAAAAAAATAAGAGAGAGAGATGATGAATTATGAGAGTAAGCTGGCAAAAAACATTAAAATAGATTGTAAGAGCTTCCACAAGTATATAAAAAGGAAGAGGATAGCTAAAGTAAACATTGGTCCCTTAGAGGATAAGACTGGGGAATTAATAATGGGGAACGGGGAAATGGCAGAGACTCTGAACAAATATTTTGCATCTGTCTTCACTGTAGAAGACATTAACAACATCCCAATAATGGATAATCAAGGGGCCACAGGGAATGGGGAACTAAAGACTATCACTAAGGAAATAGTACTCGGTAAAATAATGGGACTAAAAGACGAGAAGTCCTCTGGACCAGATGGCCTGCATCCCAGGGTCTTAAAAGAAGTGGCTGCAGAGATAGTGGATGCATTGGTTGCAATATACCAAAATTCCCTGGACTCTGGAGAGGTCCCAGCGGATTGGAAAACTGCTAATGTAACACCCCTATTTAAGAAAGGAGGGAGACAGAAAGCAGGCAACTATAGACCAGTTAGCCTAACGTCTTGTCGTAGGGAAAATGCTGGAGTCCTTCATTAAGGAAGCAGTAGCAGGGCATTTAGAAAAACATACTGCAGTCAAACAGAGTCGGCATGGTTTTAGGAAAGGGAAATCATGTTTAACAAATTTGCTGGAGTTCTTTGAGGATGTAACAAGCAGGGGGTGGACAAGGGTAAGCCAGTGGATGTGGTGTATTTGGATTTCCAGAAGGCATTCGATAAGGTGCCACATAAAAGGTTACTGCATAAGATAAGAGCTCACGGAGTTGGGGGCAACATATTAACATGGATAGAGAATTGGCTAAATAACAGAAAGCAGAGAGTCGGGATAAATGGGTCATATTTTCTGGTTGGCAAACGGTAACTAGTGGGGTGCCACAAGGATCGGCGCTGAGGTCCCAACTATTTACAATCTACATTAATGTCTTGGATGAAGGGATTGAGTGTAATGTAGCCAAGTTTGCAGATGATACAAAGATGGGTGGGAAAGCAAGTTGTGCAGAGGACTCAAAGGGGGAAAAATTCAGTTGATTGCACCTCCCGTTAGCGCCTTAAGAGGGCGCCAATTGGGGCGCAAAGCAACTAGCGCCTGGGCACGGCGATGTTTGTGCCGCTCGCGAAATTAACTAGACATTTTGCGGCGGCGCTAAACACTACCGCCACGTTCTCCTGCGCCGGCAGATCGTGACGTCAGTCGAGTGCGCAACGCCCCGTTAGCACCCCGGACCGGCTATTGAGTGGCGCCCCCTGCCTTACCGCCTGTCGCTAGCAACAACAGGTTGAGGGGAGCGTTTTGCAGTCAGGAAGGGACTGGGGGAGCACTATTTAAAGGCGACCGCTTCCTGCCTTTTTTTGTCGGTGACATTTTTGCACCACGCATTCAGAGAGAGAGAGAGAGAGAGACTTCTGGAAAGATTCAACGCTGTGTGAAGGAGTTTTGAGTACTGAGCAGCACTTTGCAGGTTCATTTTGATTTGCCATTCCTTGCTTCGCCAGCGCTCTGAGGTAGCGCCTCGCGCCTCGGCCTTTGCGCCTTAAGATAGGTGTGAAGCGCCTGATTTAGTGCTCCAATCACCTCCAGGGGCGATAAAAGCCAAGTTTGCTGTCGGAGGCAATAATTAGCGCCAGGCGCTAAACTTTGCGCACGGCCGATAATGGCGCCCCAAACGGGGCGATACTGAATTTTTCCCCCAAAGAATCTGCAAAGGGATATAGACAGGCTAGGTGAGTGGGCAAACCTTTGGCAGATGGAGTATAATGTGGGAAAGTGCGAGGTTATCCACTTTGGCAGGAAAAATAAAAAAGCAAACTATTATTTAAATGGAGAGAGACTACAAAATGCTGCAGTACAGAGGGACCTGGGGGTCCTTGTACATGAAACACAAAGTTAGCATGCAGATACAACAAGTAATCAAAAAGGCAAATGGAATGTTGGCCTTTATTTCAAGGGGGTTGGAGTATAAAAGCAGGGAAGTCCTGCTACAACTTTACACGGTATTGGTGAGACCACACCTTGAGTACTGCGTACAGTTTTGGTCTCCTTATTTAAGGAAGGATATACTTGCATTGGAGGCAGTTCAGAGACGATTCACTAGGTTAATTCCAGAGATGAGGGGTTTGACTTATGAGGAAAGGTTGAGCAGGCTGGGCCTATACTCATTGGAATTTAGAAGAATGAGAGATGATCTTATCGAAACATATGATACAGAGGGGGCTCGACAGGGTAGATGCAGAGAGGATGTTTCCCCTCATGGGGAAATCTAGAACTCGGGGGGGGGGGGGGCACAGTCTCAATAAATGGTCGCCCTTTTGGAACTGAGATGAGGTTCGTAAGTTTGTGGAATTCTCTGCCCCAGAGAGCTGTGGAGGCTGGGTCATTAAATACATTTAAAGTGAAGATGGACACATTTTTGCAAGATATGGGAGTGAAGGGTTATGGGGGACGGGCTGGGAAGTGGCTTTGAGCCCTAGATCAGCCATGATCTTATTGAATGGCGAAGCAGGCTCGAGGGGCCAAGTGGCCTATTCCTGCTCCTACTCCTTATGTTCTTATGTTAATGGCCAGGGTGAGAGAGAGTAATTGTTTTAATGGGGACTAGGGCATCAAAGGTGGTGAGGGTGTGGTTGAGCAGATCGGTAGCTGCAGAAATGTCGTGGTGAATGGAGGGCCAAAGGCTGCACAGTTGGGATTTCATAAGTGCAGTTGTTAGAGAGTTGGGAGAGAGTTTTTTCCAGGGGCGGACACAGAAGGAAGCAGGGGTGGGGGGGGGGGCGTTGGTGGAAGGGGGATGTGGGTGGAGAGTGATACGAGGAAGTGGTCAGAGATGGCCTTATCTGCGATTGACACGATGGGAATAGCGAGGCCACGAGGGATAGCAAGGTTGTGGGGGTGGCCATGAATATGGATTGGGGAGCTTACATGGAGGGAGAGATTAAGGGAGGATAGGAGGCTAGTGAATTCAGACAAGAGAGAGCATGATGAATTGAGATGGAGATTGAAATCACTGAGGATGAGAAGTCGCTCGGTGCAGAGGCTGAGGGAGAACAGCAGTGAAGATATCTCGGTAATAACATTTTTATAGTACTTGGGTGGGCGATAGAGAACGAGAATTTTAAATGAGGTGAGAGGATTGGACTAAGAGGAGAAAGTGCCAGAGGAGTAGGGGGATAGACCAAGGTGTGATTGGTGACGAGAGCCACACTGCCACCACGGCGGTCTGAGCAGGGCAATTGGTGGAAGGTATAGCCAGGCGGGGAGGCTTCATCTAAGGGTAAGGTGTCATCATCCCTCAACCAAGTTTCCGTCAGGGCCATGATGTTGATGTAATCATCCACGATAAGCTCATGGACGGCAAATGCCTTGTTCGCAAGTGAACGAACGTTCTAGAGGGAGATGCGGAGAGGGTCGGTGATGGCTGACCCATTGCCAGCGTCCACAGGGTCAGCGCTAGGAGGGGTGATTTGGACGGGGAGATTGACAAGTTTAGCCCCCAGTGGGCGCCCTGGCTGGGAAGGTCAGTTAGAGAGTAGAATGTTGGAGTTGCTGCTCGTAAGGAGGCAGCGATGAGTGCACAGAGGGAAGCAGTAGGCATATCTAAGAAGGAGTCAAGCCTGGGACGGCGGCAGGAAAGTAGGAAAGTCGAGTAATGCAAGATTGGGGTAGGGATTTGGGAGGGCAGAGTATCCAAGAGAGGAGAGATGAAAGGAGGTATGATGACAGGAGAGAGCAGTCAGGGAGGAATAGAGAGAAAAGGAAAAGGGGAGAAAAAGTGGGGGAAAATGAACGGCTCGGGTCCGGAGCGGCAGCCAAAGTGCGCACGTGAATGGACACTGGAAAAGCTCAGGTTACATAAGCCTGGTTAAATGTAGATTTAAAAATTCAGGTGACGGGTTTAAAATATAATTTCTTGTACTTTGTGTATTGTGCCATTGCTGAACCAAACACAATTATAAATTTAACATTTTTATGGAGAAAAATTCCATTGTAAGTGCTTTTTCTGGCAATATCTCGGATTGTATTTTAACTGATGTTTTATTTGCTTCTGCTGAATTTTATAATAATGTGATTTTTATTTTTTTACCCTTTGCACTTTTTTCCTCCTATAAATGCTTTTGCCTTTCCTGATCAAAGTCTAGGAGAGTAAGTTCCAGTTTTAATTAAGATTTGCATGTAGGTTATTTTATCTTTCATTTTATGTATATAGCAAACGTACTTTATGTTGTTCACCAATCTCAAATCATTGCATCAGATTTGCCTAGCAATTCTTAACCAGACATCAATGAAACCAGTATGAATGCAAGTATAAATGGCAGTAGGAACTCGGAGAGTAACTATTAGTTCTAAACAATAACTAGCAGAGTGCTGTTGTATAAACATGCTATAGTGATATTTGGGAGCAAAATAAATAAACTGAATCCTAAAAATAGGTTTAATCTTCATTTGACCAAAACTACTTTCGCATTGATTCAATTAAAGCTCTAAGTTGGGCAAATGAAGATCATGATGCAATAAGATCAGAGTCTTAACCTCAATTTGGACTCAACAGTATAAATTGTCCTGATTTTTAAGAATCCTATGTTACAAATTCTACAACACAAGGCTGTGCTTAGACTTGATTGAAGAATTGAGAACAGAAAAAGGTACTTAAATAAACCTTGACCAATGTTCTGACAGGACTCGTCTATGAAGAAAGTTCTAGAGATACCTAGTATTTAAGTTGTTCCATGCTGTGCCTGATTTGTAGATTGGATTTGAGCAATAATGTTTTGTCCAGTATTGATTGATCCACATTGGTGTGCATGTTTGTTTCAAGATGTTAAAAGGCACATGTTCATTTTCGTCACCCCATTGCCATTGATCTTTAACTTGCATTAATAGAGTCAATAAATAAAGCATTGATTAAAAGCATTACAATATCTCCGATACAAGTAAATGTTCGGGAAACTAAACTACACCTGACTGATAGACTAAGACCAACCTGCAAGTTAGCTAGTTGACTGAATAATCATGGAACTTCTATTGTTTTTGTTGTACCTTGCATCTTCTCGGTATTCTGCACGGCACTACTCTACTCTTTCACATCTGTTTTACTCTGTTTGGTTTTCCATTGTGTGGGCTGTTCATAGTTATAACCTATTGGTTTCTCTTAGGATTCTCAAAGTAGACAGTCGGGATACAGTATGCACCAGCTTCAAGGCAACAAGGAGTATGGCAGCGAGAAGAAGGGATATCTCATGAAAAAAAGTGATGGGTATGTATTTTTCTATGCTTAATAAACTAATGATGTTTATTGACTTGCTTCCAAACTGAAGGTGCACCTATTCACATTACACTACTCAAACTCGATGCATGGATTTCACTAGAGTACCTTAAGTCCTTCTAACTCACTTTAGGTTTTCAGCATTAAAGCTGAATTTCAAGTGCAGAAAATGTGAGTGATGTGTTGCAAAAATAATAATAAACTTATGTCCACAAGCTATTGGATTCAAAACTTTCTTTCTGGTCAAAAGTGAAGCGAGAGATTCCAGGTTACCCAAATATATGAGCTAATATGTTTATAAAATTATTTCTTGACTTGTGTTCTTAATTGTATAACACCATGGCAATACATAGTGGAACCTCAATGAATTGTGTCAAAGAGTAGGTTTTCATCTGTGATTTCCCCCTTAGTTGTGCTGTTGTACAAGAGAGAGTAGAATACAGGAAGAATTTTTTAGAAAATTAGATAATTAGTCACTGTGAACATTACTTCCTTCTTGCGACATTGGTGGAGTCCTGGGAGCAAGTCTTAAGGCTAGCCGCATAGCTGAGCGAAGATATGCATTGGAAAGAGAGGAAAATAAGAACCATGTTTCAAAAAAGCCATTGGAATTCTGTTGAAGTGTAAATTAAGGGATACTGTCCAGAGCATTGTCTTTTTAAAGCAATACTAAGGTTTACTTATTGATGATGCAAAGTTCCTAGAATTGTAATGAGAAATAAAATTGCTAAGAAAATTGATTATCTAACAGTTAGGAATGCACGAAGCAGTACACTGATTCTGCTAAACTAATTGATTGTGGTACATTAAAAGTTAAAGGTGATGGAAATATGCAGCAGGTCTGTCAGCATTAGAAAAGAACAACGATAGGTTAATATTTAAGGTAGAAACAGTTCATTCTGGTGAAGGGTCCCTATCTGATATGTTAATATTTCTCTTTTCCAGATGCTGACCACCCTGTTGTGTTTTCTAGCTTTAGTTCAGATTTCTGGTTCCTGCTACTTAAGTCATAGTCATATGGCACAGAAGGCGGTCATTCAGCCCATCGAGTCCGTGCCGGCTCTCTGTAGAGCAATCCAGTCAGTCCCATTCCCCCGCTCTATCCCCGTAGCCCTGCAAGTTTATTTCCCTCAAGTGCCTATCCAGTCTCCCCTTGAAAATATTGAGTCTCTGCTTCCACCACTTCCGTCAGCAGCGAATTCCAGGTCGTCGCCACTTGCTGCGTAAAAAAGTTTTTCCTCACATCCCCCCTGTATCTCTTGCCCAAAACCTTAAATCTGTGTCCTAGTTCTTGTACCATCAACTAGTGGGAACAGCCTTTCCCCGTCTAGCCTATCCAAACCCATCATAATCTTGTACACCTCTATCAAATCACCCCTCAACCTCCTTTGCTCTAATGAAAACAAATCCAGTTTCTCCAACTTGTCCTTGTAGCTAAGATCCCCCATCCCTGGAGCAATTCTGGTAAATCTCCTCCACATCCTCTCAAGGGCCTTCACATCCTTCCTATAGAGTGGTGACCAGAACTGGACACAATACTCCAGTTGTGGCCTAACCAGCGCTTTAGAAAGATTCAGCATAACTTCTCTACTTTTGTACTCAATACCTCTATTTATGAAGCCCAAGATCCCATATGCTTTGTTAACCACTCTCTCAATATGCCCTGCCACCTTCAGGGACCTATGCACATTAACTCCCAGGTCATTCTGTCCCTGCACACTCTTTAAAACAGTGCCATTTAGTGTATATTGCCTCTCCCTGTTCCTTCTGCTAAAATGCATCACCTCACGCTTCTCTGTATTAAACGCCATCTGCCCATTCGGCTAGCCTTTCTGTGTCCTGTTGTAGTCGATTGGTATCATCCTCACTGTTTGCCATATTGGCCCCAGCACTGACCCTTGGAGAACACCACTGTCTACCATCCTCCAGTCTGAATAACAGCCGTTTACCACAACTCGCTGTTTTCTGTCCTTAAGCCAATTCCTTATCCAAGCTGCCACTGACCCACCTATTCCATGAGCCTCAATTTTGTTTACCAGCCTTCTATGTGGTACTTTGTCAAACGCCTTCCAAAAATCCATGTAGACAACATCCATTGCATTCCCTTCATCAATCCTCTCTGTTACTTCATCAAAAAATTCAATTAGATTAATCAAACACAATCTGCCTTTTACAAATCTGTGTCTGTGGCAAAAGCAGTATGTGAATATATGTGTGTCTGGCTGAAATTTTGCTCACCTCGGTGTGGCCGGTGTCGGTGGCAGGTCACGGCCCCGCTGCTGGCTCCATCCCGCTGCTTAAAATGAACTTGGCTCAATGGAGCTTGTTAAGCCCGCCCAGCACATTTCCCAGCCCAATTAGATGGAGCGGGTTTGGTGATGTCATTCATGACGCGTCTTGAACCGGTTTCCTTAACGGTACAATGGCCACCTTTTGACATTTGTGCTGTCAGTGTTCTACAGCATTGAAGTGCTGCAAACACTGACAATGACTGCACAAAGGTGCAAGGCTGCACCCAGGTTCTCCCATGACTCCCTCCATATGGAGGGAGTCAGAGCATGCAGGGTGGTCCTCTTCCCTTCCGATGGGTGGAACAGACCTCCCCAGGAGACCAAGACAGCCAGGTTGCACATTGCAGAGGAGGTCACAAGCAGGGATGTCGAAGACTTGGGTGCAATGGCGCAAACCTTTCAATGATATGAGATCAGGAAACGTGCGCACAAAGCCACACTCACCTTCATCCTGCTGTGTGTCTCATCACAACTCTATCACTCTGCCTTCCCTACCTAACTCCTGCACATCCTTACTCACACCAACTTATCTTGCACTTCCACCCACCCCTCTCTCTCTCTACATGATCACATCCCCATCTCAGTAGCCACCCCTCACACTCGCCCTCATCCTAGTGCAATCATACCAACTAACAACACACAAGGGTAGCCACTTGGATTCCCGACCCACTGTCAAAAAAATCAAATTTCCCAACCAACCCGCCACCGATCCTGCCCGCTGACCCCGGAAAATTCCGGCCTGTGTGTTTATAATGTGTATATATGAGAAGTAAGAGTATTGTAATGCTGCTAATTTTGTACCACATGAAGTAACTATTTGGATTTTGTTTCATTTTAGCCTTCGAAAAGTTTGGCAGAGAAGAAAATGCACAGTCAAGAATGGCTACTTGACTATATCACATGCAACTGTGAGTAATGGCTGTTCATATTTTCTTACAGCAAAGGAATTTGGGAGTTTTTATCAAATATTAAGCTAATTGATTACATATTGAGTATTAACTCGAGCAATTTGTGAAACTCAGTGAAGATCAGAGTGAACAAGACATTGAGATGCAAATAGAGTAGCAAAATTTAAAAACAATAAATACATTTTCCACATTAAAAAATGATAATTCTGTAATGACAATGGCCAATCATAACATACGAAAATAACGAATAGGGAAAGATGCACTGGCATATCTAGCCTGTCCCATATAATTGTAATGCCTAGTGCATCACAATACAGACACTCCCCACCTGCCCGGAGCCATGTAATTTTTTGGGAGAGGCGCAAAACTAGGGAAGACATCTGGAAAACTCTTTTGGCAATCTAAACGAGTCCAGGAGATCACATAGACCCTAATTTATATTACAGGATACCTACCTCTTGCATGAGGTGATCTCCGCCTCAGCCAGAAACGGGTCCAGCTCTCTGGAAGGAATACATCGGATCAGCGTTCACCGCACGAGCCAGCAACCTTTTCCACAGGTCCACTATTGTCTGGGAAAAGAAGAACCGCCTAACATCTAACCTAGTTCTGCCCTTGCATAACTTGTAAGCGTGACCCCTGGTCCTCGCTAACCTATTGATTTGAAATAATTGGTCCACATAACCACAATTTAGTACCTTCATTATTTTATATACCTCAATCAAATTGCCCCACGGTCTTTAAAGTATACAGACCCAGCTCTTGGAACCTATTTGGGTAACTAAGGTGTTTTAAACTGGGAATTAATCTTGTGGCCCTCCTCTGCACCCTTTCCAAAGCCTCAATATTCCCCTCACCATGTGAGGAGACCAAAACTGGACACAGTATTCTAACTGAGGCCTAGCCAAGGGCTTGTATAAGGACAAAAATGGTATTCTTTGTTTTATAGTGAGTTGTCCTGTGATTACAACCTAGGATTCTGTTTGCTTTAGCTATAGCTTCACGGCATTGGGCATGAACCTTTAGGGAGTATGTACTAAAACACCCAAATCTTTCTTTCACTACTGGCTTTAATTCTGTTCCCAGTAGGGTGTAAGTATATTCGACATTTGATCTGCCCAGGTGCATAACACTACACTTTTTCATGTGAGTCATCACATCCCTGAATTTCATTTGCTCCAAATCTGTAATTTGGAAATGTGGAGAATCCTGGCAGAAATCTGCAGCAAAATTAATATGGCCATTTCTTTTAGAACCTGTGTTTGAATCTAGCGCAGTTCAATGGAATAAAAGTTTCTTCTTTATCAAAGGTCTTACTAAAAATTAGTTTGAATAATCTCAACCCAGTTCCTGGTGGGTTTAGGCCCAAAGTATAAACTGTCCATTGAGTTAATACACTGCCTTTTTCTATACAAAAGATTAAATTGTCTTTACATTCTAGCCATTTCTGTCAGTTTCTTTAAGATAATGAGTATTGATGATTTCCAAGATTTAATGGAACCTAAGGAAAGAAACTGAATTAATATTATCATAGATGCAATTATAACCCATAGGGTGATTTGCTATCAGCTGTGTGCATGTTAGTTCAGCTCCCTCATCTTGTCAGTCAGTATCTCCTTTAAACTCCAATGATGTCATCAGTCACTGTTCAAGCAGATAGGTAATCTCGATCGATAGATCGAGCTAGTATGCATTTCCCGTCCACATTTCAAATGTCACACTCAGATCTCTGCGTTACACTTTTGAGGGAGGTGGGGTGGAGTATAAAGAAACCAAAGCAGTCACATATATGCCATCCTACAAAACTGGGAAAAGCTGACGAACAGCTTCAAAAAGTTGATAATTTAAAAATCCAAATACAAGTGAAAAACAGCCGTGAACTGTGGCCAACACTGACACAAGAGTGGGATGTGACCTTGTCATGACTTTAGCTGCAGGTGTACCCAATAACATCAGTTGTGTTATAGAGGGAAAAAGCTGAAGTACATAAGATGGTAATTTTTATCATGGTTTTTCCAAATTTTTGATAGAACAATGTTATTTCCTGGGAGGCCTGGGAAAATGTTGACACTTATTTGATGCAGCACTCTGCTCACCTTTTAACATATTTCTGCATGTTTTTATTTTCATCTTGGTGAACGCCTCCCCCTTTCTCCTTGCAGGATATCTCTTTGGCCACCTAATGCAAAGGGTAAGGAAAGTTCAGAACAGGTCCTATTAAACCATATGAGAAAATGACCTGTTCTGGTAGAGATAGTTGAGGGAGGTGTGTTGCTGTGGTCTTATTCTCCTCCACCCACCATCACTGAAGCATAATTTCTTCAAATAAGTTGTATTTAATTAGTTTGCCTACATAACAATCCAAGAGTATTGCATATTGTGTAGCACTTTGAGACATTTCAACAGAATAGGATGCTGTATAAATAGAAGTAATTCATTTAATTTTCTATCAATACTTAATTCACTGTCAGCAGAGGCAAGGAGGCTGGTGGTAGGTGGGGTGAGAGGGATAAGGAGGTGGGCTCCACTTGCACCCCCACCAAGCCCCATACCTGCTCACTAATACGATAGCAAAATACTGCGGATGCTGGAAATCCAAAATAACAACAGAAAACGCTGGAAAAACTCAGCAGGCCAGGCAACGTCCGTGGAGAGAGAAACAGAGTCAACGTTGCGGGTCGAAACCCTTCTACAGAACTGAGGAAAAAAAGGCAGGAAATGAAAAGATTAAAAGGCAGTTTGGGGGCTGGGAAATGGGGGAGGGGATGAAAGAAGAGACATTAAGAGATAGTCAAGGTGAGACGAGATAGTAATAGGACAGGTAAAGAAACAGACAATGGCTCTAGATGAAGTGTGAAATGCGCCGGCAGAGTGAGAGACAACTGCCATGTGGGAGAGAGAGAAAGGAAAAGGCACAAACCAGAAGTGTGGATAAAAAATATAAAAATATAATGGGGGCCGAGGTTATGATCTGAAGTTGTTGAACTCAATATTGAGTCCGGAAGGCTGGAAAGTGCCTGATCGGAAGATGAGGTGCTATTCCTCGAGTTTACGGTGAGCTTCCATGGAACAATGCAAGAGGCCACAGACGGTGAGGTCTGAGTGGGAATGGAACGGTGAATTGAAATGACAGGCGACCGGAAGCTCGGGGTCACCCTTACGGACTGAACGGAGGTGTTCCGCAAAGCGGCCACTCAATCTGCGTTTGGTCTCCCCAATGTAGAGGAGACCACATCGTGAGCGGCGAATACAGTATACTAGATTGCAAGAAGTACAAGTAAATCGCTGTTTCACCTGGAAGGGGTGTTTGGGACCCTGGACAGTGGGAAGGGAGGAGGTATATGGGCAGATGTTGCATCTCCTGCGCTTGCACGGGAAGGTGTTGGGGGTGACAGAGGAGTGGACTAGGGTGTCTCGGAGGGAGCGGACCTGATGGAATGCTGAAAGGGGAGGGGAAGATGCATTTGGTGGTGGGATCACATTGGAGGTGGCGGAAATGGCGGCGGATGATCCGTTGAATGTGGAGGCTGGTGGGGTGAAAGGTGAGGACAAGGGGAACCCTATCATGGTGTCGAGGGACGTACAATCCCTCTACACCTCCATCCCCCACCAGGATGGCCTGAGGCTGCTCCGCTTCTTCCTTGAACCGAGGCCTAACCAGTCCCCATCCACCACCCTCCTCCACCTGGCTGAACTGGTTCTCACATTGAACAACTTCTCCTTTGACTCCACTCATTTCCTCCAAATTAAAGGTGTTGCTATGGGTACCCGCATGGGTCCTAGCTATGCCTGCCTTTTCGTGGGATATCTGGAACACTCTTTGTTCCAGTCCTACTCGGGTCCCCTCCCTCACCTCTTTTTCCGGTACATTGATGACTGTATCGGTGCCGTTTCCTGCTCTCGCCGTTAACTAGACAATTTCATTCACTTTGCCTCCAATTTCCACCCTTCCCTCACCTTCACATGGTCCGTCTCCGACTCTTCCCTTCCCTTCCCTTCCTCGACTTCTCCGTCTCCATCTCTGGGGATAGGTTATTGACCAACATTCACTACAAGCCCACTGACTCCCACAGCTACCTGGAATACACTTCCTCCCACCCCGCCTCCTGTAAGGACTCTATTCCATTCTCCCAGTTTCTCTGTCTCCGCCGCATCTGCTCCGACGATGCCACCTTCCACACCAGTGCTTCCGACATGCCTTCCTTTTTCCTCAATCGAGGATTCCCCTCTACCGTGGTTGACACGGCCCTCGACTGGGTCCGTTCTATCTCCTGCACTTCTGCCCTCACCCCTGCCTCGCCCTCCTGGAACCACGATAGAGTTCCCCTTGTCCTCACCTTTCACCCCACCAGCCTCCACATTCAACGGATCATCCTCTGCCATTTCCGCCACCTCCAACGTGATCTCACCACCAAACGCATCTTCCCCTCCCCTTCCCTTTCAGCATTCCGTAGGGACCGCTCCCTCAGAGACACCCTAGTCCACTCCTCTATCACCCCCAACACCCCTTCCCCTTCGCCCGGCACCTTCCCGTGCAAGTGCAGGAGATACAACAGCTGCCCATATACCGCCCCCTTCCCACTGTCCAGGGTCCCAAACACCCCTTCCAGGTGAAACAGCGATTTACTTGTACTTCTTGCAATCTAGTATACTGTATTCGCTGCTCACGATGTGGCCTCCTCTACATTGGGGAGACCAAACGCAGATTGGGTGACCGCTTTGCGGAACACCTCCGTTCAGTCCGTAAGGGGGACCCCGAGCTTCCGGTCGCCTGTCATTTTAATTCACCGCTCCATTCCCACTCAGACCTCACCGTCTGCGGCCTCTTGCATTGTTCCACGGAAGCTCAGTGTAAACTCGAGGAATAGCACCTCATCTTCCGATTAGGCACTTTCCAGCCTTCCGGACTCAATATCGAGATCAATAATTTCAGATCATAACCTCGGCCCCTATTATATTATTTTTTATCCACACTTCTGGTTTGTGCCTTTTCCTTTCTCTCCCACATGGCAGCTGTCTCTTACTCTGCCAGCGCATTTCACACTTCATCTAGAGCCATTGTTTGTTTCTTTACCTGTCCTATTACTATCTCGTCTCACCTCGAATATCTCAATGTCTCTTCTTTCATCCCCTCCCCCATTTCCCAGGCCCCAAACTGCCTTTTAATCTTTTCATTTCCTGCCTTTTTTTCTCAGTTCTGTAGAAGGGTTTCGACCCGCAACATTGACTCTTTCTCTCTCCACGGATGTTGCCTGGCCTGCTGAGTTTTTCCAGCGTTTTCTGTTGTTATTTCCCATACCTGCTCACCCCACTCCATCCTACCACCTCTTGTTGCACTTCTGCCCTGCCCACGCCCTCCGACAACCTCTTGCCACATTCATCCACTACAAGCATCTCTGTTGTCTCTCCTCCCAGTTGTTCGTATTCGCCCGAGCATCTGTGCATTTTCCCCCTCCTGCTGCTGCAGCAATGCCTTTCCTCCCTCCTACTGCCTGTTGCACTGAAAACTCACCCCAAATACAGGAAACTTTCGATTTACTGGCACCTAAATAACCGGAAATGTCGGTTAACCGGCAAAATTCAGGAGTAGGTTTTACTTCATATTTATTTGCCTCCTTCCATCTGTGCTGTGCAAGGGTGTGGCTGCAGCCGTTGCTAAGCTACAGAGACGCTTGAAACTTGTGTTCATTGTTCTACAGTTATTGCTAAGCAACAGGGTTTGTTGCTTTATACGGAGCTGTCAGCTTTCCCTATCTTTTACTATAGCGCTCGGTTATCCGGAATTTTTGATGAACCGGCACCACGTCGGTTCCGTCCGTGCCGGATAAAAGAAAGCTTCCTGTACCTATTTCTTTCTCTCCAATACTGCCTGTCACCACCTGGAATGCTCTTTCCTTATCCTGCTCTCTGGTGCCATCTGTCATCATTTGTGCCTCAAATTCCAGTCATGTTCCTCCTCCATCTCCACACCACCCCCCTTTTCCCACTTGCCAGTATACATTCATTACTCACTGCTGTTGTCGAAGCACAATGAGGGTGAAATTGGGTGCCTTTTTGCCTCCTGATGGCGCTTACAGGGCGCAAGTGGCTTTGTCAGGCGCGGCGCTGACATCGACTCCCGCCATATTGGCCTTCACCCGGAGATTGTGACATGAGTGCCCTGGATCCAAAATTGACTACCGCCCCCTGCAGCAGCGCCGGTCGAAAACGCTGACAGCTGCAGTTGGCGTGCATTGGGTGGCCGGCTGCTTTGGGGGGCGATGATTAAAGGCGAGATGGCCGAGGTAAGTAAAAAAAAAATTTTTTAAACGTAGCTTGTTCCAGTTTTTTTTGCGGGTTCCTGCCGACGATCGATCAGCCTTGGCACTCTGAGTGCCGGGCTGATCACGCGGGATCGCGGCTGCCTTGGTGGTCCAGGTAGGTCTTTTTTATATTGCAGAGCCTGCAGCAATGGCCCTTCCCTTTAAGGGAGGGAAGGAGCCTTTGAACGGGGCAGCGCTGCACGGCCCAGTGTACAGTGCTGCTGAAGCCTCCGCCCCGCCTGCTGCCGATTTGCGCTCCAAGAAGGAAGTGGAGCGCTTGATTTAGGGCTCCACTTCCTTCCTGGAGTGCAAAACCAAATTTTTATAAAGTTTAGAAACATTAACGCCTGGCGCTAATTTTCTCAACTTTTAAAAGTTAGCGCCCCAAACGGGGCTATAATGAATTTCTCCCCCAATATCATCTTCTCCACTGCTGATCTATCCCTGACAAAACCTCCCATTGCTATGCTGCTTGCCCCACAGTGATGGATTTTCCTAACCCGCCCTCCCTCAACTCATTTCCATAACTGTAACACCCCACTCTCGAGCCTACCACAGTCTGTTACTTCCTTCCAAAGTGCTGGAACTGCTTCCTCAGTTCTTTCTGACCTGACCTCCTCAGTAGCATGCCTAAGGACCCTCTCCCCTAAACTCCCAGATCCAAATTTTACACTGCAGTTCCACCCTCCCCACAGTGCCACAGCTCAGACTATATAGCATCTTCTCCAACTACTCCCACCGCCACTATCCTAGTGTTCCAACACCGCAGGACTGTTCTTCCAGCGCTCTGACGCCATGATAATCGCCAACCCCATTCTTCCCAAACCCTAACACTCCTCCAATTCCTCAATACCTCTTTCCCACTGCCCTTGATCAGATAACATATCTTGCAACTTCCTATGAGCCAACACCACGAGATTTTCTTTATATGCATGTATCATTTAATGTAAATTTACAGTAAAAGCACATAGATTTCTGTTTTGATTTTTTTTGTAAGTGACCTTTACTTACTAATATTACTTTATTGATTACACAGCAAAAACACTTGCCCGTAGTAAACCCCAGATCATGATATTCACTGAATGACAGAAGATCCATTTAGTTAGGAAATACCATGTCCTCTGACTTCCTGTGAGCAACACCTCAGTACATCTATATAGTATATTAAAATTCTGGCCTATAGCCCACCATTCCTCTGTGTAACACTTTTACCATCTCACTTTTCACAACTCTGTACAGTCGTCTACTGTTAATTTAAAGTCTTTTTTGCACTTAAAAAAATTGACTTATCCAATAATTTTACCTAAGCAACCTAAATAACAGTACAAATTTAGTTCTAAAAATTGAATTATCACAGTTGAATTGAGCATCTTCCAACTCAGCACGAGAAATGTCACGGGATTTACTAGTAATATTTAAAAAAATGATTGAAATAGACAGAAGAAAACAAAAAGATGTTTCCTGTTAGTCCTAATTGTTTTAGCTGTTCAGTATTCAAAACAATTTCTGAATCTAAAATTTTACTTAAGTAAATGTCGACCAAATTCTGTAGTTGTGTACTTCTGATCAGTTTTAGAAATTTTGTTAATTGATAAGTTAGTAAGGGAAGGAGAGTCTATGGTAATTATATGATCTGTAAATTCTAATTGAGTAAACTGTTTTATATTGCAGTAATGCAAATGGTTTTGTTCAAGAACGTAACTCCACTGGATACAAACCAAAGAACAAAATTGTTAGACCTTTTGGCTGTCTCAATAATAATATAATAATAATCAACTTTATTGTCATTGTTAGTGCACAAGTGCAGTACAATGAAATGTAGGCTTGCGGCTCCCGAGAGTGTACATTTAGATTAAGACATTTAAACATTCAACATTCATTTGGCTTGTAATACATTAACATAAACATAACCATAATAAAGTGCATTGGCAGATGTGCAGGCTTTAGAGTTTATTTGTGGAGTTCAGTAGGATGACAGCCCTGGGAAAGAAGCTGTTCCTAAATCTGGTCGTTCGGGTGCGAATGCATCTGTAGCGTCTCCCAGATGGCAGGAGGGCGAACAGACTGTGGCTGGGGTGGGTAGGGTCTTTGATGATGGACCGTGACCTCCGTAAACAGCGTTTCTGGTATATGTGCTCTATGGTCGGGTGCCGGTAATGCGTTGGGCAGTTTTGACTACCCGCTGCAGGGCTTTCCGGTCATAGTAGCTACAGCTGCCATACCATACTGTGATACAGTTCATCAGGATGCTCTCTATTGTGCAGCGGTAAAAGTTAGAGAGGATCAGGGGTGACAGGTTACATCCCTTCAGCCTCCTTAGGAAATATAGGCGCTGCTGGGCCTTCTTCACCAGAGAGGAGGTATTGAGGGACCAGGAGAGGTCTTCTGTGATGTGGACTCCGAGGAACTTAAAGCTGTCCACCCTTTCCACCACAGCCCCATGGATGTGGATGGGGGTGTGACTTCCGCCTTTAGACTTCCTGAAGTCCACAATGATTTCTTTGGTTTTCTTGATGTTAAGGGCCAGGTTGTTATCGGCGCACCACTTCACGAGATGCTGGACCTCCTCCCTGTGTTTAAATTGAGTCGAAGTAAATGCTATAGATTGGCCAGGATTTAGGCTAGATAGATTGAACCATGCTGTAGAAAGCTGGCATTGCTGCAAGATCCTTATATATTTATTTAAAATATTTAGCCTAGATACACAGCTGAAACGCCTAATCTTTTTCTACACTGTAGTACAGATATCAAATGCAACAAGCTGAAACTTTTGTTCTATATAAGCAACCATACCTTAGTGAGCACAAAACATGTGTCCCGGCTTCCCTTATTAGAACCTGCATCATTGTCTTATTAATTTGTGATGATGGCAAACTGATTGTTAATAGTAATAATTATCAAACTGTTTAACGCTACATTTTACAGTCAGCAATTCTGAATAATTACTAGGCAGCATGCTGTGAGTGTATGGGGGAGTTGTCTCAGTAACATTACTATTTCTTGAGTAGAAAAGTGTATGCTTCTACCACTGCTGCATTTACTGAATAGATTTATGGTTTCTCAGGGCATGTTCAATAAAATGATAATAAGTAGGTTCTTGGGAGGTGGAAAACACTGCATACCCAAAATTGCTGGAACAAAATCCTTCAGCTCTGGATCAAAATTATATTTGAATGGTATTCGCAGCCCCTGTTCACACTTGTGATATGTCCGTTCATGCCCCAAAATAATCTTGATTCTCATTATTATTGGTTACATTTATTTTTGTCTTTTTTGAAGTATGTAGTACAGCAACCAAGTGGAAACAAGGTTGGCAGTCTGCTATTTTATACTCCCCTAACATCAATAATCAAGAGTTCAATAGGCAAGTAATCCATACACTATAGAAAAAGGACATAATCTATCGAAAGCAAAAACATAATCCAGAGTTTAAAATATTCCATTTATTGCACTGGGCTAAGAAATTATGTGTAGTGTTAGCAGCACAATTGATATGAAAATAGTTTCCCTCTCTTGGGGAAAGAGGTTTTCATGTGTAACAAAACAATTACCTTGTTTGTGGATGTTTTTTTATAAATTGTTTTCTCACACAGCAGGACCTCAAAGGTAGTACTCTCTGGATTACTCCCAGTGCCACGTGCTAGTGAGTACAGGAATAAGAGGATAGAACAGATGAATGCATGGCTGGAGAGATGGTGCTGGAGGGAGGGCTTTAGATTCCTGAGACATTGGGACCATTTCTGGGGAAGGTGGGACCTGTACAAGCCGGACTGGTTACACCTCAACAGAGCCGGGACCAATATTCTCGCGGGGAGGTTTGCTAGTGCTGTTGGGGAGGGTTTAAACTAGGTTAGCATAGAAACATAGAAGATAGGAGCAGGAGTAGACCATTCGGCCCTTCGAGCCTGCTCCGCCATTCAATGAGATCATGGCTGATCATTGAAATTCAGTACCCTGTCCCTGCCTTCTCCCCATATCCCTTGATCCCTTTAGCCTCAAGAAATATATCCATCTCTTTCTTGAATATATTTAATGAACTGGCCTCCACCGCCCTCTGTGGCAGAGAATTCCACAGGTTCACCACTCTCTGGGTGAAGAAATTCCTCCTCATTTCAGTCCTAAATGTCCTACCCCTTATCCTTAGACTATGACCCCTGGTTCTGGACTCCCCGACCATCGGGAACATCCTTCCAGCATCTAGTCTGTCCAGGCCTGACAGAATTTTATAGGTTTCGATGAGATCCCCTCTCAATCTTCTAAACTCCAGTGAGTATAAGCCCAATCGACACAATCTCTCCTCATACGTCATTCCTGCCGTCCCAGGTATCAGCCTGGTGAATCTTCGCAGCACTCCTTCCATGGCAAGAACGTCCTTCCTCAGATAAGGCGACCAAAACTGCACACAATACTCAAGGTGCGGTCTCACCAAGGCCCTGTACAACTGTAGCAAGACATCCTTGTTCCTGTACTCGAACCCTCCTGCTACGAAGCCAACATACCATTTGCCTTCTTAACCGCCTGCTGCACCTGCATGCTTACCTTCAGCGACTGGTGCACAAGAACACCCAGGTCTCTCTGCACTTCCCCTTTGTTGTGTCTGTGTGTTGATAGAGACACTGAAGACAGGAGTTGGTTTGATAGGTGTTTATTAAACAAAGTCTGGAGGGGAACTAACGGATACAACACAATATACAGGCTTATATAGCCCGAGTGGCCATTACCGGCATTACAGTACACATGGGGCTCTTAAAGGCACATACACTACAATTCCTCCCCTTTTAGCTAACCAGTACATAATATTTTAAGTAATTATTAATTACATGTTATAAGAAAAATAATATACACATTGCTGCAGTTAATTAATTATAAGCCAGTCTCTCTCTGGAGGCTTCCTGACTCGGTCCGGATAACGCCTCGGTGGTGTAGTAGTTTCTGGTGGTGTAGTAGGTTCATTAAGAGGGTGCAGAAGAGTTGATAAGTTTGGTAAAAATTTATGATAGTAATTTATTAATCCCAGGAACAACCTTAATTGTGAAACATTTTCAGGTGCTGGGGCTTTTATGACCGCTTCAATTTTTTCAGGTGACTTATGCAACCCTTCCTTATTAATTATGTGGCCACAATATGATATTTGATTTTGGAAAAATTCGCACTTGGGGCGATTTGCTCGTAGGCCCCGTTCTCTCAGCCTAGTGAGCACCTGCTCCAAATTGGCAAGGTGCTCGTTGTCGTTTTCTCCTGTTACAAGGATGTCGTTTAGGTAGCATTGAGTCCCCGGAATCCCTTGGAGGACTTGCTCCATAGCTCTTTGCCAGATAGCTGGAGCGGATGCTACTCCGAAAACCAGTCGATTGTACTGGTACAGACCTTTGTGTGTATTTATCGTGAGATATTTTTTAGAGGCCTCTTCAACCTCCATCTGTAGATATGCCTGTGCCAAGTCAATTTTTGTGAAACGTTTCCCTCCGGATAGTGAGGCGAAAATATCTTCTATCCTCGGAAGAGGATACTGTACCGTGTGAAGGACCGGGTTTACCGTCACCTTGAAGTCTCCACAGATGCGAATTTTTCTCTGTTCTTCAGATTTATCATTATTCAATGCTTTCTTCATGACTGGAACGATGGGTGTTGCCCACTCGCTCCAATCTATTTTGGATAATACGCCTGCATTTTCCAAATTCTCCAGCTCTGCCTCAACTACTGGACGAATTGCGTATGGCACCGGTCTTGCTTTAAAAAACTTGGGAATTGCTGCATCTTCCACTTTTATTGAGGCGGTGATGCCTTTCAAGGTTCCTAGTTTCTCTTGAAACACTTCTTTGGCGTTGGCCAAGATGTCTTTTAATCGTTCAGTATGACGTCATCATCGTTTTTTTTCTTACTGGTCACCGTCAGTGCCTGAATGGAGTGCCAGTCTAAACGTATTTTCCTGATCCATTCACGTCCCAACAGCGGTGGGCCACCATCTTGTAGAATGTATAAATACAACTTTTGTATTTCCTTGCCATTGTATACAACAGGCACCCTTATTTTTCCTTTGGGGTATACTTTCTGCCCCGTATATGTTTTCAAGATAATGGATGTGTCTTTTAAAGGTATATGCGGAAATAGCCGCTCGTAATCCCGTCGATTTATGACGGTCAGAGCTGATCCTGTATCTAGCTCCATTTTAACTGGGGACCCTGCTATCGTGAGGGTAACCCACATGGTCTGGTAATCATCTTTGGCAATTACATTATGTAATTTGAGACAGCTTAGTCTCTTGTTTTCGGAGTCGCTATCGCTCTTCTGGTCTTCGGAGCTACTGTCCGTCATCATTTGTACCTTTCTGTACTTTTCTTTATTGATTTTTTTTCCTGTCTGTGGATTTATTTTGTCCAGATCGGCATACCCGTGCAATGTGTCCAATCTTTCCGCATTGCCTGCATGCTTTGTCCTTGAACCAGCAGTCCCTCTGGTCATGGGTGGATCTGCCGCAGCGATAACATCTCTCGCAACCCTGTGTCATTTCATGGGTGCCGAAGTCCTGTGTCTTTTGTTGTATCTCTGCAGCTCCTCTTACGGCTGCTTCGTATGATACAGCCATACTGAAAGCCTTGCCCAGTGTTAAATCCTTTTCAGAAAGCAGCCTTTTCTGTGTTCCTTCACTTAAGAGACCGCAGACAAATTTGTCTCGAAGATAATCTGCTAGTCCTGCCCCGAATTGGCAGTGTTTTGATAGCTTCCTTAATTCGGTGAGGTAATCAGCGTTACTTTCATTCTTGTTGATTTCTCTTGAAGAACTTGAATCGTTCCGCTATCAGCAGCGGTGTTGGGTTTAAATGCTCCTGTAGGGTATCAACAATTTCTTTAAAATTCTTGTCCTTTGGTTTGGCTGGAGTGATTAAATTTCGTAACAGCCCGTATGTCTTTGCACCCATTAGATTGAGCAGTACTGAAGCTTTTTTTTCATCTTCTATTCCATTTGCAGTGCAATATACCTCCACTCTTTTTCCACATATGTGGTCCAATCCTCTATCTCGTTATCAAAAGAATGAATATTGCCAGACTTAGGCATCTTAGAAAAGATATGGTGCTTCCCGCGCTTTCCCACCACTGCTGCCGATGACAACGCTGTTTCCTGCGGTTTCCGTTCTTTTTTTATTTATTTATTTACAGTTGGAGACTCGTTCCCGCCGGACTTTCTTTCTAGGTCTGAACGCCGACCTGCTTGCAGCGCCGGCCATCTCCCGAGTTCTCCCTCCCCGTCTGTTACTGCTTGCCTCCGCTTTCGCTGCTTGGCCCAGCTGTAGAGCCAGCCGCTGGAGCCCCAGCCTGACGCCCAGGAAGGATTAGCGCAGTACCTGCCACCAGCTTGGCCAGCTGGTGAAACCACAGCTTCTTTCACTTTCTTGATTCTTCTGGACGCCAGAGGAATCGATGTCCTTGAGGTGCTGCCGAATTGCAGGTAAGTCCGTTTTCACTTCGTCGCCACTGTTGTGTCTGTGTGTTGATAGAGACACTGAAGACAGGAGACAGGAGTTGGTTTGATAGGTGTTTACTAAACAAAGTCTGGAGGGGAACTAACGGATACAACACAATATACAGGCTTATATAGCCCGAGTGGCCATTACCGGCATTACAGTACACATGGGGCTCTTAAAGGCACATACACTACACCCTTCTCCCAATCTATTGCCATTCAAATAATAATGTGCCTTCCTGTTTTTGCCACCAAAGTGGATAACCTCACATTTATCCACATTATAGTGCATTTGCCATGTTTCTGCCCAATCACCTAACCTGTCCAAATCGTACTGGAGTTTCATGACATCCTCCTTGCAGCATACCCTCCCACCCAGCTTTGTGTCGTCTGCAAATTTGGAGATATTACATCCAATTCCCTCGTCCAGATCATTAATATATATTGTGAACAGCTGGGGTCCTAGGACCGATCCTTGCGGTACCCCACTAGTCACTGCCTGTCACTCGGAAAACGACCCGTTTATTCCAACTCTTTGCTTTCTGTCCGCCAACCAGTTCTCTATCCAAGTCAATACCTTGCCCCCAATCCCATGTGCCTTAATTTTGCACGCTAATCTCTTATGCGGGACCTTATCGAAAGCCTTCTGAAAGTCCAAATACACCACATCCACTGGTTCTCCCTTATCTATTTTACCAGTTACATCCTCAAAAAATTCCAGTAGATTAGTCAAGCATGATTTACCTTTTGTAAATCCATGTTGACTTTGTCCGATCCTGTCACTGCTTTCCAAGTGCTCTGCTATTACATCTTTTATAATGGACTCAAGCATTTTCCCCACTACCGATGTCAGGCTTACCGGTCTATAATTCCCCGCTTTTTCTCTGCCACCTTTTTTGAATAGTGGGGTAACATTAGCTACCCTCCAATCCATGGGTACTGTTCCAGAGTCTATCGAGTTCTGGAAGATGACCAGCAATGCATCTACTATTTCTAGGGCCACTTCCTTAAGTACCCTGGGATGTAGATTATCAGACCCTGGGGATTTATCGGCCTTCAGTCCCATCAATTTTCCTAACACCATTTCCCTACAAATACTGATTTCTTTCAGTTCCACCCTTTCATCAGACCCTATGTTCCCCGGTATTTCTGGGAGGTTATTTGTGTCCTCCTTTGTGAAGACACAACCAAAATATGTATTTAGTCGGTCTGCCATTTCTTTGTTCCCCATTATAGATTCCCCCGATTCTGACTGTAAGGGACCTACGCTTGACTTCACCAATCTTTTTCTCTTCACATATCTATAAAAGCTTTTACAGTCAGTTTTTATGTTCCCTGCAAGCTTACTCTCATATTCTATTTTCCCTTTCTTAATTAATCCCTTTGTCCTCCTTTGTTGAAGCCTGAACTGCTCCCAATCCTCAGGATTATTGCTTTTTCTGGCCAATTTGTATGTCCTCTCCTTGGATCTTACGCTATCCCTAATTTCCCTTGTTACCCACAGTTGAGTCACCTTTTTTGTTTTATTTTTGTGCCAAACTGGGATGAACAACTTCTGTAGTTCATCTATTCGGCCTTTGAATGTTTGCCATTGCCTATCCACCGTCACCCCTTTGAGTGCCATTCCCCAATCAATCCTACCCAACTCGCTCCTCAGACCATCGTAGTTTCCTTTATTTAAATTGAGGACCCTTGTTTCTGAGTCAACTACTTCATTCTCCATCTTAATGAAGAATTCGATCATATTATGATCGCTCCGACCCAAGGGGCCTCGTACGACAAGATTGCTAATTAATCCTTTCTCGTTACATAATATCCAGTCTAAGATGGCCTGATCTCTGGTTGGTTCCTCGACATTGGTCCAGGAAACCATCCCGTAAACACTCCAGGAATTCCTCCTCCAGAGTATTGTTAACAATTTGGTTAGCCCAATCTATATGTAGATTAAAGTCACCCATGATGACTGCTGTGCCCTTTTAATGCCATCCCCAACCTCCGCCTTACTGTTTGGAGGTCTATATACCACTCCCACTAATGTTTTTTTCCCCTTAGTATTTCTCAATTCTACCCATACAGATTCCACATCATCAGAGCTAATATCCTTCATTACAATTGTGTTAATCCCTTCTTTAACCAGTAATGCTACCCCACCTCCCTTTCCTTTTTGCCTATCTTTCCTGAATATCGAATACCCCTGGATGTTGAGTTCCCAGTCTTGGCCATCCTTGAGCCACGTTTCCGTAATCCCAACCAAATCATATTCGTTTACCTCTATTTGCACAGCCAATTCATCCACCTTATTACAAATGCTCCTTGCATTAAGACACAAAGCCTTCAGGCTTGTTTTTTTAACGCTCTTAGACCTATTAGAATTATTATTTACTGTGGCCATGTTTGATTTAAACCGTTGATTTCTCTGACTGCCACTTTTGTTTTTCTCCTTCCTATCTTTTGCTTTTATCCTTGTTTCCCTTTCCTCTGTCTCCCTGCTCAGGTTCCCAACCCCCTTCCATTTTAGTTTAAACCCTCCCCCACAGCACTAGCAAACAAACCCCCTAGGACATCGGTTCCAGCCCTGCCCAGGTGCAGACCGTCTGGTTTGAACTGGTCCCACCTCCCCCAGAACCGGTTCCAATGTCCCAGGAACTTGAATCCCTCCCCCTGGCACCATTCCTCTAGCCACGTATTCATCTGGAGTATCCTTCTATTTCTACTCTGACTAGCACGTGGCACTGGTAGCAATCCTGAGATTACTACCTTTTGAGGTCCTGTTTTTTAATTTACCTGCTAACTCCCTATATTCTGCTTTTAGGACCTCATCCCGCTTTTTACCTACATCGTTGGTGCCTATATGCACCACGACAACTGGCTGTTCACCCTCCCCTTCCAAGATGTTCTGCAGCCGCTCGGAGACATCCTTGACCCTTGCACCAGGGAGGCAACACACCATCCTGGAGTCTCGTTTGCGGCTGCAGAAACGCCTATCTATTCCCCTTACAATTGAATCCCCTATTACTATAGCTCTACCACTCTCTTTTTCCTCCCATTCTGTGCAGCAGAGCTACCCCTGGTGCCAGGAAGTTGGCTGCTGCCTTCCTCTGATAAGCCATCCCCTCCAACAGTACTCAAAGTGGTGTATCTGTTGGAGAGGGGGATGGCCACAGGGGACCCCTGCAGTACCTGCCTGCGCCTACTACTCTGCCTGTTGGTCACCCGTTCCCTTTCTTCCTGTCTAACCTCTACCTGTGGTGTGTTCAACTCCCTAAACGTGCTATTCACGATGTCCCGAGCATCGTGAACGCTCCAGTATGCATCAAATCGCAGCTCCAGCGCCGCAATGCGGTCTGTCAGTTGCTGCAGCTGGGTGCACTTCCTGCACACGTAGTTGTCAGGGACACAGGAAGTGTCCCTGAGTTCCCACATATCGCAGGAGGAGCAGATCAAGGGGCCGGGCTGTCCTGCCATGACTTACCCTTTAATTAATTGAGTTTAAATTAAATCAATCAATCCCACTAATTACACTACAGTTAAATAGTTTTACCAACAGTCCCCGCTACACCAGAGAGAACTTAGAAACTTAGAAGCAGGGGGATGGGCACTAGCATATGGGAGTAGAAAAGAGGAATAAGCTGCATAAAAGAGTGAGTGTGTTGGATCGTGCTAGAAGCGGAAGTAGTACCATATTAGATGGGAGCAGACTAAGAAAGACTACGAAAAATTCGAAAATGGGTTTAGAATGCATGTACGTAAACGCACAAGTGCGGTGAATAAGGTTGGTGAGCTACAAGCACAATTAGCCGTGTGGCAATATGATGATGTGACAATTACGGAAACATGGCTTAAAAACGGTGAGGACTGGGCACTTAATATTCATGGGTACAAGGTGTTCAGAAAAGATAGGGAAGGAAAAAGGAGAGGTGGGGTGGCAGTGCTGATTAAGGAAGACATTGTAGTGTTGGAAAGGGAGGATGTTCTTGAGGGGAATAGGACAGAATCCATTTGTTTAGAGTTGAGGATCAAAAAGGGTATGATCACGGTATTGGGGATATTCTATAGGCCTCCAAATAGTGAGAGGGAGGTAGAGGAGCAAATCTGTAGGGAAATCACAGAGATATGCAAGAACTATGGAGTGGTGATATTGGGGGACTTTAATTAGCCAAATATCGATTGGGATAATGCTAGGGTAAAGGGAAAGGAGGGGGAGGAACTTCTGAAATGTGTTCAGGAGAATTTCCTTGGCCAGTATGTTCTTGGCCCAACTAGGAAGGAGGCATTGCTGGAGAATGTGGTGGGCCAGGTCGACCAAGTGTCTGTGGGAGAACACTTGGGTATGAGTGATCATCGTATCATAAGATTTAGATTCGCAATGGAGAGGAGCAAGGAACAATCTGGAGTGGAACTTCTAAACTGGAATAGGGCTAACTTCAATGGGATACGAAAGGATCTAGCCAGGGTAAAATGGAACCAAAAACTGACAGGAAAAACTGTAACGGAGCCATCCGTGATCTTTAAGGAGGAGATGTTCCAAATACAGACTAGATACATTCCAACAAGAGGGAAGGGCAAGGGAACCAAAGCAAGGGCTCCTTGGATGACGAGGGTGATAGAGAAGATGATGAAACAAAAAATGAGGGTGTATGATGAATGTCAGGTGAATTCAAGGGAGAACCAGACCAAATACAATAAGTTGAGAGGGGAACTGAAGATGAAAATAAGATTGACAAAAAGAGAGAATATGAGAGTAGAATGGTGGTTAACATAAAAGGGAACCCAAAAATCTTCTACCGGCATGTAAACAGTAAGTGGGTAGTAAGAGGTGGGGTGGAGCCTGTGAGGGACAAAGAAGGTAATATATGCTTAGAGGCACTGGGCAAGGCTAGAATACTCGATGAGTACTAAGGAGGTGGATGCTGAGAAAATATCGGTAGAAGTGGAAAAGGTAGAAGCAATGGAAGCGGTGAGAATTGATTGACAGGATGTACTAGAAAGGCTGGATATGCTTAGAGGGGATAAGTTGACTGGTCCAGATGGTTTGCATCCCTGGTTGCTAAGGGAATTGGGGGAGGAGATAGTGGAAAGGCTTGTCGTAATTTTCTATTCTTCCCTAGATGAGGGGAAGATGCCTGAGGATTGGAAAGTGGCAAATGTGACACCATTATTCAAGAAAGGGTGCAAGGACAATCCTAGTAACTACAGGCCTGTCAGTTTAACATCAGTGGTGGGTAAAGTTTTAGAAACAATAATCAAGGAAAAAATTAATGGGCACTTGTAGAGGTTTAAGCTAATTAAGGAGTGCCAACACGGGTTTGTAAAAGGCAGATCATGTTTGACTAATCTAATTGAATTTTTTGATGAAGTAAAAGGGAGGAGTGATGAAGTGGCAGCTTGGATAAGGAATTGGCTTAAGGACAGAAAACAGCGAGTTGTGGTAAATGGCTGTTTTTCAGACTGGAGGATGGTAGACTGGTGTTCCCCAAGGGTTAGTGTTGGGCCTACTGCTTTTTTTGATATATATAAATGACCTATATATTGGAATACAGAGTAGAATTTCTAAATCAGGACGTTGAAAGGCTAGCCGACTAGGCAGACAAGTGCAGATGAGATTTAATACAGAGAAGTGTGAGGTGATGCATTTTGGCAGAAGGAGCAGGGAGAAACAATATACACTTAGTGGCACAGTTTTAAAGAGTGTGCAGGGACAGAGGGACCTGGGAGTTAATGTGCATAGGTTCTTGAAGGTGGCAGGGCATATTGAGAGAGTGGTTAGCAAAGCATATGGGATCTTGGGCTTCATAAATAGAGGTATTGAGTACAAAAGTAGAGAAGTTATGCTGAACCTTTATAAAGTGTTGGTTAGGCCAGTTCTGGTCACCACACTTTAGGAAGAATGTGAAGGCCCTTGAGAGGGTGTAGAGGAGATATACCAGAATGGTTCCAGGGATGGGGGATCTTGGCTACAAGGACAGGTTGGAGAAGCTGGATTTGTTTTCGTTAGAGCAAAGGAGGTTGAGGGGTGATTTGATAGAGGTGTACAAGATTATGACAGATTTGGATAGGCTAGGCGGGGAAAGAATGTTCCCAATAGTTGATGGTACAAGGACTAGTGGACACAGATTTAAGGTTTTTGGCAAGAGATACAGGGGGGATGTGAGGGAAAACTCTTTTACGCAGTGAGTGGTGAGGACCTGGAACTCGCTGCCGACAGACGTGGTGGAGGCGGAGACACTCAATGTTTTCTAGGGGAGACTGGATCGGCACTTGCGGGAATGGGACTGACTGACTGGATTGCTCTACAGAGAGCCGGCACGGACTCAATGCGCCAAATGGCCTCCTTGTGTTCCATTATCACTCTGACTATGACTCTATGACAGTATATTAGAGAAAATATATGGGGAAATCATTTGCTTGACTTGATCTTTAGCAGTGATTCTGAGATGGTTTCAGAGCTCTATGTGGGGGAACATCTGGGCAACAGTTCACTAGTCATTAAAGCAGCAGCCACCAAAGAGAGGAGGCGCATCAGCAGAGTCCTGGTCAAAGTTTGTGATATTGTCCTCTTTGCTCTGTGGGTAAACTGCCATTGCAAACAATGCTACCCACAAATACATGCATGAACTTGAAGATGTATGTTATGTAGACTGATGTGGCTTCTGCAGCTCCTTATTGATGTCTGTCAGCTAGGACAGCTGATTACAGAGAGTGAATGTACAACTGGTCTATTGAGTTGAAGTTGGCTTTTAGAGCTTCTGTCTTCTTTCTCTCTCATACTCTCACCATTGCATTATGCTGCTGGTTACCAAAGAGCTGGGTCAGTGTGGTGAAGCAGTCATAGAGGTGGGCAATGCACTTTGATAGCTATCAAGCACAATGGTAGGAGACCAAAGTCTCATACTTTTCATCATTCAGCACAGTCAGCTCCTCATATTTGTCTTTGTGGATAGAGCTATACCGAAGTCATCCAGCACCACCTTGATGGCATCTGCCACATAATCTGGAACGCACTTTTAACTATCCTTAGCTCCCAGCATTTCTATACTTGTAATACATCTTTCATTGAACAATTTGGCATTGTTCACCCTCCTGGTCTTGCCTGCTAAGCCATTCAACTCTGACACCCCCACAGCAACATTGTCAAAGGTTCAAGCAACTAACTTAACCAAGACAGGTTTCACATTGGAATGCTTAGTCCATGGCACTGGAAAGTTTCTCTGCGTTAGGGCTGCTGTGCATTGCCTCATAATTGAAAAAGCACACACAAATCTTTCTTGATTTTATGCTAACATGGTGCATGTATATGGCCAACTGGCTGATGGAGGCTCTGTCTGTGGACTCATCAATCAAATAACTCCAAAATGGAGTCTATGCTGTATCCACAGCTAAATTTGGCTTCATTACCTTGTCGATGACTTCTTTAGTAATACCGGCTGTCTCCGCCCTAACCTCAACTTATTTGCTGCCGAAATCTTCATCCATGCCTTTATCACCTCTAAACTTGACTATTCTAATGCACTCCTGGCCGGACTCCCACGTTCTTCTCTTCATAAACTTGAAGTCATCCAAAATTCTGCCACCCGTGTGCTAACTCGCATGAAGTCCCGCTCGCCCATCTCCCTTGTGCTTGCTGACCTACATTGGCTCCCAGTTAAGCAACACCATTTTAAAAATTCTCATCCTTATTTTCAAATCCCTCCACGGGCTCGCCCCTCCTTATCTCTGTAATCTCCTCCAGCCATATAATCTTCCAGCAGCTGGCTGGCACGCATCTTGGCAAATACCACCAACAATGGGTCTTCAGCCGACTTACTGAATGGCAAGAGATTTTTTTGCGAGTTTATAGGGTTCGACAGTGATGAGCTTCTGTCAGTTGATCCTGCTGTACATCTGCATTGCAGCAATCTGTGATCATCCACTTTTCACTTGTAAATGATGTTTTTGGGTGCATCCTGGTCACATGCTTAACAATGTTATCTATCTTGATCTGCTTAAATTTCAAGTGATATTGCATGTTGGTCACATATGATGAGGAATTTTTCTCTCCAATTCAACTTGTATCCTGGCAGCTTGCAAGATACAGAGGGTTTTGGGGCTAGCACCAGTGTCACTCACAATAACCCTGGCTGCCTTATGCAGTGGTGTGGTTGAGAGGGGCTTAGCTTCTATTGCAAGTGAGGATGTTTCTCCTCTGGTTTTACAATGAGGGACAAGTCCAAAGTCTGCTGCAGTTGTATAGACAGGTCTGACAAATAATGGAACGTATAATAAACATCAAACAATTGAACTTAGTGGCTTATAAACCTCCACATGATTAAGATATTGACTGGTTTGCTTTCCTCTTCATGATATGTATGGGCTCTAACCAAAAATCATGTCATTCATTAGTCTGCTAGTAAGTACCCATTGTGCTTGGGGGTGTTTTGTTTGCGGTTACTGGGAGCACCTCTTTCTCTTTGGTTATCAATGAAATGCAACATCTTTTAAGCTGAGTCAACCAATATGTGTCCTTGAAAGATTGAGGTGCCAGAATGAAAAATGGAAAACCACATAATCCGTATGCCTTGCTGTCTAACTAGAAAAAAATATATATAAACAGCTGTGTGGACAGAACACATAGGTCTTTTTCACAGGATTAAGTGCATGAAAAATCTGAAGGAGGCTCTGACATAAGTTATTTGGCCTCTGTGCCATATGCATTCAAACAGTGCTATTGTAGTCTTCCCCTCCATGATGTTTTGCTTAACGCAGCTTCATTAACATGTGGCCCAAGATTTCAGATATAGTGTCAACTGGAACTTTATTCACTATTGCACTAAGAGGCACAGTTACATTCTAGAATGGCCCTGCCATCAGGTTCATGGCATGCCCACCATCAACAGCGCACAGCAATGTAAGGAACTTATCCTTCACAGACCCTATAGTGCGAATCACTTTTGTGAGCTGATCACAGTTGAGGTCCAACCAGTTGCCATAATGTCTCCACTTAAAACTGAAGTGGTGGACCTGGACTCTCACCCTTATAATGATGGAAATCATATTGCTCCCTTGACTCCTCAAGTAAGTCTACAAACTGGTGTACAAAAACCTCCCTCACACCCGAGATTGATGAGTACACAATATGAAAACATTAGCCACAATGTGCCAAGAAGGTTTTGTGGTAGAAGAGTTTTTTTTCATGTACTGTTGGGTGTGGATACTCAGAGCTAATACATGATACTAGTTTACCAAAGATTTCACCCTGATCGCCAAAGGTAAACTAGCAAAATTCATGCGCCATAGCTACACCATCTTATAGAACAATGGAGGAGTTGTCAATGCAGTTGGTGGTGGCAGCTGCAGAGACAAGGGAGTAGTGTTTGGTGCAGGAGGCCCAGGAGCTGAAGAGTCAGTTACAATGTACATGTTCATGTGCAAAATGTCCTCCCTGATCTTTAAAACCCATTCTCATTTCAGAGCTGCACCCCACGCAATCTTCGCTGGTACAAATGCTGCAACTTGCTAATAGGTAGTCAAAGCAGAGGCAGTAAATCATCATCCCAGGGACACCTGCAAAAGTAACAGTACAGGAGCAGTGTGCTTTCTATAGATTATGCTAAATTTGTGTCGCCTGGTGACGGGCGAGGAGGCCCGAGGCCCGAAGCTGCAGTGGGGGTTTGATGAGAGCGCAGGACCGGGCGAGGAGAAGACTCGGCACGGCGCAAGTTCTCTAAGGTGCCCAGAGTGGAGGGGAAAAAAGAAAATGTTGCAGTTGGTAGAGTTGGTGGATCTTCTGGTTTATCTGTGTACAATATGGAGCATGTTCACATCTTTCAGGATATCTGAAGCTGTGCCATTGCAGTCAGAAAGGAATACAAGAAGTATTTTACAACCAAGACCTTGCTGGGAAAAAGAAGAATTCAGCATTGTAAGAGAATGTGCTCCATGCAGTGATTATGAAAAGACCGTGCATGTGGAATGTACGTTTACTGGGTTTATGGAAGAAGTAAAGTGTACATCAGACCTGAAGTATAGAAGTCACAGCTGCATGGAAGTCGAACCGGTAGGAGGGGAGGCGGCCAGCGGACCAAGGGCGGGAAAAGCAGGCCCTGGAAGGTCGGACACCGGGGAAGGCTCGGAGGTCAGACAGGGAGAAGCAGGCCCCGGGACGTCAGCACCACGGCGGCTGAAGATTGTTGGGCAGGAGTGCGGGAAAGGCGGAGCGAGGCGAGAGCGGACCCTATTGTGATGGCGCTGATGAAGATGGCTGCCGTCCTTGCGGGCTCCGTGCGTACCAGGCAGCTAAGTGTCCTTGCTGCTTGGTGCGCTTGGCTCGTTAAGAAAAAAGCATTTCACTGACTGGATTTCACTTGTTGTATTTGGTTATGTGACAAATAAAATTAAAATTAAAATTGAAATAAAGTGGACATCAAATGCAAAGTTGTTTTTTTAGCTGAATCTATATTGTTAGGCTATATTTCCTAACTAAAAGTGAAGAATTAGCAATCGCGTGAATAAAACCAAGCTGCCAACAAAAGCACCTGTACAACAGCAGCCAGCAGCAACAACAGATGCAGATTGTGAGAGATTAAGTGAGTGGACAAAACAGGGACAGATGGAGTTTGATGTGGGGAATTGTGAGGTGCACTGGTATAAAAAATAATCAAAAAAACTGATGCAAAGTTTATCTCAAGGGGTCTAGAATATAAAAGGAAGGAAATGATGCTTCAATTGCACAGAGCCTTGGTGAAATCCTCTCTGGAGTACTGCGTTCAGTTTTGGGCACGGCCCCTCACGAAGGATATATTGGCCTTGGGAAGGAGTGCAGTACAGATTCGCCAGAATGCATCGGGGCTTAAAGGGTTTAATTATGAGAACAGGTTGCATAAACTTGGCTTGTATTCCTTGAGTTTAGAGGTTTGAAGGGTAATCTAATTGAGGTGTTCAAAATGATAAAGGGATTCGATATGGTAGATACAGAGAAACTATTTCTTCTATGCCCCCTTATTCTAGATTCCCCCACCAATCTTAAAATTAGAGGTAGGCCATTTATGAGTGAAATCAGGAAGCACTTTTTCCACACCAACAACAACTTTCATTTATATAATGCCTTTAATGTTGGTGCTTTATAGTCATATAACTCTGGAACTATTCTCCCCCCCCCCCCCCCCACCCCGCCCCCCCAGGCTGTAGATGCTGGGTCAATTGAAATGTACAAAATTGAGATCAATAGATTTGTATTAGATAAAGATATTAAAGGATGTGGATCAAAGGTGGGTAAATGGAGTTGGGGTTCATATCAGCTATGATCTGATTGAATGGCAGAACAGGCTCAAGAGGTTCAATGGCCTACTCCTTTTCAATGATCTGGATTGAAACGTATAAGATTCTGAGAGGCTGTTTTCCCTGGCTGGAGAGTCTAGAACTAAGGGGGCATAGTCTCAGGATAAGGGGTTGGCCATTTAGGAGTGGGATGAGGAGAAATTTCTTCACTCAGGAGGTTGTGAATCCTTGGAATTCTCTATCCCAGAGGGCTGTGGATGCTCAGTCGTTGAGTATATTCATGACTCAGATTGATAAATTTTTGGACTCTTGAGTAGAGGTTGAAGATCAGCCATGATCTTATTGAATGGCGGAGAGCAGGCTTGACAGGCCGTAGGGCCTACTCCTGCTCCTATTTTTTATGTTCTTATGACAAAAGTCTCAGTAGAGAAACAGTTCACTAGATAAGGACCAAGGCCTGTGGAAGATGAAAGCAGAAGCAAACTCAGAACAGTGGTAGAGGCAGTAGATCAGTAGCTAAGGAGTTTCCAACCAGCTTTTCAAGAATGCACCTGGAAAGAGTCCAGAACAGCAGCAATGCATTGAGACGATCTGAGGAACACGACAGATAGGAAGAGACCAATTGGTCCAACAAGCTTGCTTCATACTGTCAGTGTACAGGCCATGACCCCTAACCGCACCCCTGGCCCCACCACCAGCTAGTCACGCAACCTCCTGGGAGAGACAAAATAAACAAAAATTTAGAGGGAAAAGGTTCTGGGACGTTCCTTTCTGATCCTCCCCCGAAGGCAAAAATGCAAGTTGTGGGAGACACATTCCCAAATACTGTAAGACGTTTAAATTCACTCTTGTTCTTTAACCCGTCCAACAGTTTCCAAAGTTCAGACCCGTCGAACAGACAACACAAAACACAAGGATTTGAGAATAACTTTCTTTTTACTTAAAATCAGCAAGAGGTTACAAGTAAGCTCACACAAAACTGTTACATATAATACTCCTGATTATATCTAAGCATACACGGGTTTATTTCCTTATTTTAAGTTCAAATGATTATAAGCCAACACTAAATACGTACTAACACCAGCGAGTGGTCAGTTCGGCGATGGCTAGATGTGCAACTTTAACTGGCAACTGACCAAGTTGCCTCTGACTGCAGCAGCCCCGAGTGTCTTAAAACAGCATCTCCTATACCCTATAAACCTGGGCAGGCACCTCAATAAGAACATAGAACATAAGAAATAGGAGCAGGAGTAGGCCAATCGGCCCCTCGAGCCTGCTCCACCATTCAATAAGATCATGGCTGACCTGATCCTAACCTCAAATCTTCTATCACTCTCCATCCACCCGAACCCATGTGATCTCCCGGGAGAGGCGAAAAACCAGATAAAAGACCCAATGGCCAATTTGGGAGAAAAAAATCTGGGAAATCCCTCTCCGACCCATCTAGGCGATCGAAATTCTTCCAGGAGATCACTCTGTCCCTATATTTTCTACAGTACTTACCTTCTGTAAAGGCGATCTCCACCCCAGCCAGGAACAGGAATAAAACCATCTCCTGAAATCTAACACAGAATTAGAACACAGTAGGAGCAGAACCAGGCTACACGGCCCCTGGGCCCACTCCACTACCCACAGGGCCATGACCATTCCGAACCTAGACTCACGTCCAATTTCCTGCCCGCTCCCCGTAACCCTTAATTTCCTTTACTTCTAGGAAACTATCTATTTCTGTTTTAAATTTATTTAATGATGTAGCTTCCACAGCTTTCTGGGGCAGCAAATTCCACAAACCTACCACCCTCTGAGTGAAGAAGTTTCTCCTCATCTCAGTTTTGAAAGAGCAGCCCCTTATTCTAAGATTATGCCCCCTAGTTCTAGTTTCACCCATCATTGGGAACATCCTCACCGCATCCGCCCGATCAAGCCCCTTCACAATCTTATATGTTTCAATAAGATCGCCTCTCATTCTTCTGAACTCCAATGAGTAGAGTCCCAATCTACTCAACCTCTCCTCATATGACCACCCCCTCATCCCCAGGATTAACCGAGTGAACCTTCTTTGTACTGACTCGAGAGCAAGTATGTCTTTTCTTAAGTATGGACACCAAAACTGTATGCAGTATTCCAGGTGCGGTCTCACCAATACCTTGTACAACTGCAGCAATATCTCCCTGTTTTTATATTCCTTCCCCCTAGCAATAAAAGCCAACATTCCATTGGCCTTCTTGATCACTTGCTGCACCTGCATACTAACTTTTTGAGTTTCGTGCACCAGGACCCCCAGATCCCCTTGTACTACAGTACTTTCCAGTTTCTTGCCATTAAGATAATAACTTGCTCTACGATTTTTCCTGCCAAAGTGCATAACCTCACACTTTCCAGTATTGTGTTCCATCTGCCAAATCTCTGCCCACTTACTTAGCCTGTCTATGTCCCTTTGCAGGTTTTTTATGTCCTCCTCACTCACTACTTTCCGTCCCATCTTTGTATCATCTGCAAACTTTGATATGTTACACTCGGTCCCCTCCTCCAAATCGTTAATATAGATTGTAAAGAGTTGGGGACCCAGCACTGACCCCTGCGGAACACCACTAGTTACTGGTTGCCAATCTGAGAACTAACCATTTATCCCAACTCTCTGCTTTCTGTTAGAGAGCCAATCCTCCACCCACGCCAGAATATTACCGCTAATCCCGTGATTTTTTATCTTGAGCAATAATCTTTTGTGTGGCACCTTGTCAAATGCCTTTTGGAAGTCTAAATACACTACGTCCACTGGTTCCCCTTTATCCACCCTGTATGTTACTTCCTCAAAAAACTCAAGCAAATTTGTCAAACATGACTTCCCCTTCATAAAACCATGCTGAGTTTGTCCTATAAAATTATGCTTATCCAAATGTCCCGTTACTGTCTCCTTAATAATGGACTCTAACATTTTACCAACCACAGATGTTAGGCTAACAGGTCTATAGTTTCCAGCCTTCTGCCTACTACCCTTTTTAAATAAGGGTATTACATTAGCAGTTTTCCAATCTGCCGGGACCTTTGCTGAGTCCAGGGAGTTTTGGAAAATTATTACCAATGCATCCACAATCCCTACCGCCACTTCCCTCAAGACCCTAGGATGTAAGCCATCAGGTCCAGGGGATTTATCCGCCTTGAGTCCCATTATTTTACCAAGTACCACTTCCTTAGTGATTTTAATCGTATTTAGTTCCTCCCCCCCTAGAGCCCCCTGTTTGTCCAGTGTTGGGATATTCTTAGTGTCCTCTACTGTAAAGACTGATACAAAATAATTGTTCAGCATTTTTGCCATCTCCATGTTTCCCACCATTAATTTCCCGGTCTCATCCTCTAAGGGACCAACATTTACTTTAGCCACCCTTTTTCTTTTTATATAACTATAGAAACTTTTGCTGTCTGTTTTTATATTTTTTGCTAATTTACTTTCATAATCTATCTTCCCTTTCTTAATCAATCTTTTAGTTATTTTTTGCTGTCTTTTAAAGACTGCATGTGTCCCAAACTGTGTGACAAATGATCGGCAGTTGTTTTCCTCCTCTTATGTGGGCCCCAAAGCCGTTCACACCATTTGCCTGAAGATGTTCCTGTCTTTGTAACACCCAACTGTTTGTTCCTGCTCAGGATCTGTCGCTTCCATATCTGATTAACAGCTTTCGTACAAAGTTCCCACAGGAACCAACCTGGGATTTAAATTTGGTCAACTTTTTAAGTCTGGCCAAGTTATAGCAAATTCTTATGGCAAATGGCTTATTCTTAGAATACCCCACCTACTTTCTATACGTAGTCATGTCAGCCACAGTCAGGAACTCGTCCAGCTCTCTCTCGAATTCGCACTCATTGCACAAGCTGCAACTTGTTCCATAAGTCGATGACTCTCCACAAAAAACAATATCTCCTGACATCTAACCTAGTTCTATACTGATGTAACTTGTACTCATGTCCTTAATCTTTCATAACCTATCTAACTCAAAAAACCTATACACATGGACCAAGTCTAAACCTTTCATTACTTTAAAGGCCTCAATCAAATCTCATCAAAGTCTGCTTTTCTAGAGTAAAAAGCACGAGCTCTCTCAGACCATTGTGGTAATTGAGGGTCTTTAAGCTTGGTATTAATCTTCTCTGAACCTTTTCCATGCCCTCTATATCACCTACCATGTAAGGGGACCAAAGCTAGACACAGTATTCTGAATGAGGCCTATACAAGGACAGTGTAGTATTTTTTGTTTTTCATTTAATTGTCCAGGCACTACATCCTAAGCACTCTATTTGCTTTTGCAATAGCTTCGCAGCACTGGTTACGAAGACCAGCCGCGGCAGCAGCAGAACCATGAAGGCAGAAGGCATAGCTGAGGTACTAAATGAGTACTTTGCATTTGTCTTAACCAAGGAAGAAGATGCTGCCAAAGTCATAGTGAAAGAGGAGGTAGTTGAGATACTGGATGGGATAACAATTGATAGAGGAGGTACTAGAAAGGCTGGCTGTACTGGAAGTTGGTAAGTCACCAGGACCAGATGGGATGCATCCTAGGATACTGAGGGAAGTAAAAATGGAAATTGTGGAGGTATTGGCCATAATCTTCCTTGGATATGGGGCTGGTGCCAGAGGACTGGAGATTTGCAAATGTAACACCCTTGTTCAAAAAAGGGTGCAAGGATAAACCGAGCAACTACAGGCCAGTCAGTTTAACCTCGGTAGTGGGGAAGCTTTTAGAAACGATAATCCGAGACAAAATTAACAGTCACTTGGACAAGTATGGATTAATTAAGGAAAGGCAGCATGGATTTGTTAAAGGCAAATCGTGTTTAACTAACTTGATTGAGCTTTTTGATGAGGTAACGAGAGGGTCGATGAGGGCAATGCAGTTGATGTGGTATACATGGACTTCCAAAAGGCATTTGATAAAGTGCCACATAATAGGCATGCCAGCAAAGTTGAAGTCCATGGAATATAAGGGACAGTGGCAGCATGGATACGAGATTGGCTAAGTGACAGGAGAGTAGTGGTGAACGGTTGTTTTTCGGACTGGAGGAAGGTATACAGTGGTGTTCCCCAGGGGTCGGTCCTGGAACCACTGCTTTTCTTGATATATATTAATGACTTAAACTTGGGTGTACAGGGCACAATTTCAAAATTTGCAGATGACACAAAACTTGGAAGTATAGTGAACAGTGAGGAGGATAGTGATAGACTTCAAGAAGACATAGACAGGCTGGTGGAATGGGCGGACACGTGGCAGATGAAATTTAACGCAGAAAAGTGCGAAGTGATACATTTTTGGTAGGACGCACGAGGAGAGGGAATATAAACTAAAGGGTGCAATTCTAAAGGGGGTGCGTGAACAGAGAGACCTGGGGGTATATGTGCAGAAATTGTTGAAGGTGGCAGGGCAGATTGAGAAAGCTGTTAAAAAAGCATACCGGATCCTGGGCTTCATAAATCGAGGCATTGGGCTGGATTTTGCCAGGCCCGAGGAGGCGGGAATGGAGGCGTGTGGGGTGTTAAAATTGCAAAAAGTGGTGGGCGGGTCCGACCCGCCTCCAAGCAATTTTCCCAAATGCGTGGTTTCTGATCCCGTCTCCGTCCCGCCTCCAAGAGGTGGGATAGACCCTTAAGGCCCTTAACAACCACGAAATTGCCTCTGTAATCCCATTTTGAGAGGCCTTTCCGATTATAACACGTTTCCCACGTGATTCACGTCTCCTCTGAAACACGACAGTGAAACCTGGTGGGAGCACAATTGGATTGCTGACTATCTGCTGCAGCTCTACCATTAAATAGGAGATTTGATCAGTCATCATTTGCAGGTGACAGGACTTTGTTGTCTTCGGTCCAGGGGAACTTTTAGCAGGCATAACCATAGCTGTGGAAGTTTGGAGCATGACCCCCATCTCCAGTGTGACCTCCTGGGAAACTCCTCTCGCCACCTTGACTGAGCGCTTCCTCAACTGAGGCATCTACCAGAAGCATGGGAACCATTTATTTCCTTTCCTCCTGGACATCAGATTCGGACGAAGACCAGCCACGGCAGCAGCAGAACCATGAACAACAGCAGCACCAACAGCAGCGGCAACAACAGGAGCGCCAAGTTGCTGCTCACCCACCTGAAGCTGCACAGGCCAGAAGGCGCCAGTCCATAGAAGCCCATCGGTGCAGCAGATACCCCTCAAACGGTCTACAGACAGAGGATCATGAGTGAGCAGCAGTGCCAAAGGCGGCTCCGACTTTCGCGAGAGGTAGTGGGTGACATCTGTGCAATGATGCAGCAAGACCTGGAGCCCAGAGGAGCAGGTGGACACCCCTTACCAGTGGCCATCAAAGTCACCACCGCACTCAACTTTTTTGCTTCAGGCTCATTCCAGGGATCAGCGGCATCTCCCAGGCGTCCGCACACACTTGCATCACGCAAGTAACCGATGCCCTCTTTGCCATCGCACACAATCACATCCATTTCTCCAAGGATCAAACAAGTGTCACGGCACGTGCGGTTGGATTAGCTAATCTGGCAGGCTTTTCAAGGGTGCAGGGCGTTGTTGACTGCACACATGTGGCCCTTAAGGCACCCCATCGTAATCCAGGTATTTTTGTCAACCGCAAGGGCTTCCACTCCCTCAACGTGCAGCTGGTGTGTGACCACAAGAAGGAAATTTTGCATGTTTGTGCCAAGAACCCTGGCAGTTGCCATGACTGCTTCATACTGCGCCAGTCTAGTGTGTCTCCGCTCTTCAGTCCGCAAGACCAACTTAACAGATGGCTACTTGGAGACGAGGGCTATCCCCTGAAGACGTGGCTAATGACGCCATTGAGGAGCCCATTCAACGAAGCTGAGGAGAGCTACAACTATAAACACGGGTTGCCAGGACTAGCACTTGAACAATAAATGGGGGGGGGGGGAGAGAATTTTGCTCTTGTCAAAAGCAGGAATGTTAGTACGAGGGAACGGAACACTTTTCTATTCTGGAGATCTGCCGTCTAGATTGAGCACTGCTGGTGATCTTCAGGCGAGATGCAAAGCGAAGTTGCTGCAACTCTGCACCGCAATGTCGCTGGGTCAAAATCCTGGAATTCCTAGATGTAATATCTCCAAGTTTGCAGACGACACAAAGCTGGGTGGGCGTGTGTGCTGTGAGGAGGATGCCGAGAAACTCCAGTATGATTTGGACATGTTGGGTGATTGGGCAGAAGCATGGCAGATGCAATATAACGTGGATAAATGCGAGGTTATCCACTTTGGTGTCAAAAACAGGAAGGCAGATTATTATCTGAATGGCAATAGATTGGGAGAAGGGGAAGTGCAACGAGACTTGGGTGTCCTTGTGCACCAGTCGCTGAAGGTAAGCATGCAGGTGCAGCAGGCGGTTAAGAAGGCAAATGGTATGTTGGCCTTCGTAGCGAGAGGGTTTGAGTACAGGAACAAGGATGTCTTGCTGCAGTTGTACAGGGCCTTGGTGAGACCACACCTTGAGTATTGTGTGCAGTTTTGGTCGCCTTATCTGAGGAAGGATGTTCTTGCCATGGAGGGAGTGCAGCGAAGGTTCACTAGGCTGATACCTGGGACGGCAGGAATGACGTATGAGGAGAGATTGGGTCGATTGGGCTTATACTCGCTGGAGTTTAGAAGAATGAGAGGGGAATCTCATTGAAACTTATAAAATTCTAACAGGACTAGACAGACTAGATGCAGGAAGGATGTTCCCAATGGCCGGGGAGTCCAGAACCAGGGGTCACAGTCTAAGGATAAGGGGTAAGCCATTTAGGACAGAGATGAGGAGGAATTTCTTCACCCAGAGAGTGGTGAACCTGTGGAATTCTCTGCCACAGAAGGCCAATTCATTAAATATATTCAAGAAGGAGTTGGATATATTTCTTGAGGCTAAAGGGATCAAGGGAGATGGAGAGAAAGCAGGGACCGGGTACTGAACTTGGATGATCAGCCATGATCTCATTGAATGGCGGAGCAGGCTCGAGGGGCCGAATGGCCTACTCCTGCTCCTATCTTCTATGTTTCTATGTAACTACAGCCACATTTCTACCAGATCCATAATTGAACAAATCATCGGCATGGTGAAGATGCGCTTCAGATGCCTGGATAGATCAGGTGGAGCCCTGCAGTACTCAGCAGCCAGGGTCGCCAGAATCGTCGTGGTTTGCTGTGCACTTCACAACATGGCACAGCGTCGTGGCTTGCAGATTCCTGAGGACCAAGTGGCTCCTCAGATGAGGAGGAGGAGGAGAGCAAAAATGAAAATCTTGCAGAGGCCCATCAACCAGCGGCAGCAGTACGCGAGAACATTGCTGCCCGGGATGCAAGCAACGCACTCATCTTGGCCAGATTTGCTTAGCCTAGCCAATCGAGCACTTTTGCCTCGCAGCATCTTACCAGAGCATCGATAATGGCCAAGAACCAGCAGATTCCTAGCACTCTGACCACCATACTGACAATTGCAAGTAATCCTAAGCCCTCAATGTGGAAGTCCCATTAGCGAAATGACACACGTCACAACTGCAACAGTTGCCATCAGAATTTTTATTTACAATAACCAACTGATGGCATTTTAAAAATAAACACAACATTTCACCCAAGTGACTACCCTTGTGACTATTTGTGCAGTATCTTTCTCTTACGCGTGCTCCTACGTGGTGCTTCCCCTGTGGCTTCAGCAGATGTGGAGGCCCCTTGCTCACTTTCTCGCTGCTCCTGTCTCGACACCTTTGGCGGGCGTCCTCTGGGGTTGCGAGCCTGTGAGGGCTCGGCAATAGTCTGCTGCTCCTGCGGCTGTGCAGGGGTTGAGACGCCGATCTCAGTTGGGTGGGGACTCTGGTGGGGCTCTGACCAAGGAATTAGCAGTAGCATGGAAGTGCGAGCGCTTGGAGAGGAGCCCCCACTTCCTTGTTCTCTGCCACCAACATCCCTGTCATGGGTCAGGTCCACCTCAGTGCTTGCAAGTGGCTTGAGAGCACCTTGCTGCACATCAGGGGAGCCATGGGGACCTGTATCTGCTTTGGCTGTCCTACTCAGAAGGACTTCCATGAAGGTCTGGTTTCTCTGTTCAATAGCTGACCATCGCTCCTCCAGAGATGTCAGTCTATTCTGAACACTCACCATGTTTTCTACACTCTGGTGACTTAGCTCCTCCATGGCCGTAGCCATCCTCTCGTCTACTGTAGCCATTCTTTCCATGGAGGTTGCCATCCTTTCTGTGGTGCTGTGTTTGTGCGCCAATGACTCCACGAAGGCTCTGCTCATGTTCGCGATGGACTCCTCCATTCACTCCACACTCGCAGTGACCCTGGAGACAAAACCTGCCAGAGACAAAGGAGGACACAAATAACCTCCCAGAGATGCCGGGGAACATAGGGTCTGATGAAAGGGAGGAACTGAAAGAAATCAGTATTTGTAGGGAAATGGTGTTAGGGAAATTGATGGGATTGAAGGCTGATAAATCCCCAGGGCCTGATAATCTACATCCTAGGGTACTTAAGGAAGTGGCCCTAGAAATAGTAGATGCATTGCTGATCATCTTCCAACATTCGATGGAATCTGGAACAGTACCCATGGATTGGAGGGTAGCTAATATTACCCCACTATTCAAAAAAGGTGATAGAGAGAAAACGGGGAATTACAGACCGGTAAGCCTGACAGCGGTAGTGGGGAAAATGCTAGAGTCCATTATAAAAGATGTAATAGCAGAGCGCTTGGAAAACAGTGACAGGATCGGACAAAGTCAACATGGATTCACAAAAGGTAAATCGTGCTTGACTAATCTACTGGAATTTTTTGAGGATGTAACTGGTAAAATAGATAAGGGAGAACCAGTGGATGTGGTGTATCTGGACTTTCAGAAGGCCTTCGATTAGGTCCCGCATAAGAGATTAGCATGTAAAGTTAAGGCACATGGGATTGGGGGCAAGGTATTACATAGAAACATAGAAGATAGGAGCAGGAGTAGGCCATTCGGCCCTTGGAGCCTGCTCCGCCATTCAATGAGATCATGGCTGATCATCCAAATTCAGTACCCTGTCCCTGCCTTCTCCCCATATCCCTTGATCCCTTTAGCCTCAAGAAATATATCCAACTCTTTCTTGAATATATTTAATGAACTGGCCTCCACCGCCCTCTGTGGCAGAGAATTCCACAGGTTCACCACTCTCTGGGTGAAGAAATTCCTCCTCATTTCAGTTCTAAATGGCTTACCCCTTATCCTATGACTATGACCCCTGGTTCTGGACTCCCCGGCCATCAGAAACATCCTTTCTGCATCTAGTCTGTCCAGACCTGACAGAATTTTATAGGTTTCGATGAGATCCCCTCTCAATCTTCTAAACTCCAGTGAGTATAAGCCCAATCGACACGATCTCTCCCCGTACGTCATTCCTGCCATCCCAGGTATCAGCCTGGTGAATCTTCACTGCACTTCCTCCATGGCAAGAACGTCCTTCCTCAGGTAAGGTGACCAAAACTGCACACAATACTCAAGGTGCGGTCTCACCAAGGCCCTGTACAACTGCAGCAAGACATCCTTGTTCTTGTACTCGAACCCTCTTGCTACGAAGGCCAACATACCATTTGCCTTCTTAACCGCCTGCTGCACCTGCATGCTTACCTTCAGCGACTGGTGCACAATAACACCCAGGTCTCTCTACACTTCCCCTTCTCCCAATCTATTGCCATTCAAATAATAATCTGCCTTCCTGTTTTTGCCACCAAAGTGGATAACCTCACATTTATCCACATTATAGTGCATTTGCCATGTTTCTGCCCAATCACCCCACCTGTCCAGATCATACTGGAGTTTCACGACATCCTCCTCACAGCTTACCCTCCCACCCAGCTTTGTGTCGTCTGCAAATTTGGAGATATTACATCCAATTCCCTCGTCCAGATCATTAATATATATTGTGAACAGCTGGGGTCCTAGGACAGAAATGAGGAGGAATTTCTTCACCCAGAGCGTAGTGAACCTGTGGAACTCTCTACCACAGAAGGCGGTGGAGGCCAGTTCATTAAATATATTCAAGAAGGAGTTGGATATATTTCTTAAGGCTAAAGGGATCAAGGGGTATGGGGAGAAAGCAGGGACTGGATACTGAATTTGGATGATCAGCCATGATCGCATTGAATGGCGGAGCAGGCTCGAGGGGCCGAATGGCCTACTCCTGCTCCTATCTTCTATGTTTCTATGACTCCTGAACCTGTTCCTAGAGTTCCAGCACCACTGCTCTTCTGGATGGACCCAGAGGCAGAGTAGGTTGAGAGGAGATTTGATAGAGGTGTTCAAAATCATGAGCGGCCTAGACAGATCGAGAGAAACTGTTCCCATTGGCGGAAGGGTCGAGGACCTGAGGACACAGATTTAAGGTGATTGGCAGAAGAACCAAAGGCAACATGAGGAAAAACTTTTAACGCAGCGAGTGGTTAGGATCTGGAATTCACTGCTTCAAAGGGTGGTAGAGGCAGATTCAATTATGGCTTTCAAAATGTAATTGGATAAGTACCTGAAAGAAAAAAATTTGCAGGGCTACGGGGAAAGGGTGGGGGAGTGGGACTAGCAGAAGTGCTCTTGCAGAGAGCCGGCACAGGCTCAACCGGGCCGAATGGCCTCCTTCTGTGCTGTAACCATTCTATGATTTTATTCTACGATTCTAACCAGTCCCCACGCAGAACTGCTCATCATTAATAACATCCTTCTGCCTTGCGAATGCAGCCAATTCCTTATCCAACCCAAAAGCTGCCTGTTAATCCCATAAGACTTTTATTAAGTAGCTTTGAAACTACTTATCACATTAACAATTTCCTAAAGCATTCACGCCTCCAAGCCAAAGTGATATCATTCATATTAAATCCTTTGTTTCCATTTTTTGTTTGTATTAATCAGTAGGTCAGTTAGCATCTTTGGAGAGTACTGATGAGTTAAAATTTTAGGTGTAACTCTTCACCGGAGATGCAAAAATTCTCAAATCTTCATTACACTTCACATTAAGCTATTTGCAACACCATTCATAGAAACATAGAAGATAGGAGCAGGAGTAGGCCATTCGGCCCCTCGAGCCTGCTCCGCCATTCAATGAGATCATGGCTGATCATCCAAATTCAGTACCCTGTCCCTGCCCTTGATCGCTTTAGCCTTAAGAAATATATCCAACTCCTTCTTGAATATATTTAATGAATTGGCCTCCACTGCCTTCCGTGGTAGAGAATTCCACAGGTTCACCACTCTCCGGGTGAAGAAATTCCTCCTCATCTCTGTCCTAAATGGTTCACCCCTTATCCTTAGACTGTGACCCCTGGTTCTGGACTCCCCGGCCATAGGGAACATCCTTCCTGCATCCATTCTGTCCAGTCCTGTTAGACGGTTTTAAGCGTATTTACGTTTCGGCCGGGCTAAAATCGCGCCCGCGGTATCCCAAAAACCTTCAACGTTCCGCTCATTAGCATCTCATTATCCGCTCATTAGCGACAGAGTGACCTCGAGCTCGACCAATCGTACGCCGGGTTGCTGGCGTGTGCTGCCGGGCCAATCGGTGCGTGTGTGGCCGGGCCTTATCATTCTGAACCGAGGTGAGTCGCCGCCAGCTTGATTCCAAACTTTTCCTTTCTTTTTCCCGCTTTCTGCGTCTTAAAAAAAAACGTTGCTTTAAAACACATAATTGTTTTAAAAAAAAATGATTTAGAAAGTAATTAACTTATCTAATCTCATTAATTTTCCTACCTTTCCCCGTTTTTCCAGGTAGGCCTAGAAGCCTCGGCGTCTCCTCTGCACCCACGCCCGAGCTAGGCACCTCCCGGCCCCACTCGAAGGCTGGAGGGCCGAGCCTCAGCCCAGCGCCGCTAGGGTGCGCGCGCAGCAGGAGCTGAGACGCGGCGTCTCTCTCTGGCTCGGCCGGGGGGCGGGGCTTGCTGAGCGTCGACGGTTACCCTGGCAACTGGCCCCGCTGGCCGTCTCGCACAGCCGCAATCGGCGGTCTTCACCTCGGGGGGGGGGGGGGGGGGCCGCGCGCGCAGCAGGAGCAGCTGAGACGCGGCGTCTCTCTCTCTGGCTCGGCTGGGGGGGGCGGGGCTTGGTCAGCGTGACGGTTACCCTGGCAACCGGGCCCGCCGGCCGAGCCAGAGAGAGACGCCGCGTCTCAGCTCCTGCTTCACGCGCAATCGCCGGTCTTCACCTCGGGGGGGGGGGGGCCGCGACCCTCGGGGGGGGGCCCGCGACCCTCGGGGGGGGCCCCGCCCTCCCTCCCCCCCTCCTTCCTTCCCCCCCCCGCCCTCCCCCCCTTCCCCCCCTCCCTTCCCCCCTCCTCCCCCCTCCCTCTCTTCCCCCCCAGTCGCACGCTCTCTCTTCCCCCCAGTCACACTCTCTCTTCCCCCCCAGTCGCTCTCTCTCTCTTCCAACAACAACATTCCCTCGAAAAAGCCTCGGCACCGCCGGGCACTTCAGCTGGTCTATATAATAAAGCGGTTCCTTCCGTTTTGTCTGTCCGGCTATACGCTCGAAAGTTATAGAGCGTACCTACTCGTGCGTTACATCCAAAGAAAGCTTACCATTCCAGAACGGTCGTAAGCGTATTTACTTTTCGCTCGGACAAAAAGTGTCTGCGCGTTATACAAAAAACCTTCAAAATTCCACTCATTATCTACTCATTAGCATTGATTGACTGACGTCAAGGTCGACCAATCCTGTGCCGCCACCTGATGGTTGACCAATCGGTGTGTGTGTGGGCGGGACTAATCGTTTTCATCTCAGGGAACTGGCAGCCATTGCCTCAAGCTTTCAACTACTTCCAGCTCAAAATCTGCTAATCCAGCTTCGAAAAAGTTAGTATCTCTTTTAAAAAATAACATAAGATCTACCAAAAACGTTTTATAAGTACTTTCACTTTCATCTTTGAAGGTATTAAAAGGTAGAAATGTTGCCCGGCAGCAGATTCACAGAGACAGGGCCGAAAGCCTGGAACTCGATTTAAACCGCCCGGCCCAAAACAGCCCTGGCAACGCCGGGCTCCCCCAGCTAGTTAATATATATCGTGAATAGCTGGGGTCCTAGGACCGATCCCTACGGTACCCCACTAATCACTGCCTGCCACTCGGAAAAAGAGTCGTTTATTCCAACTCTTTGCTTCCTGTCTGCCAACCAGTTCTCCATCCAAGTCAGTACCTTGCCCCCAATCCCATGTGCCTTAACTTTACACGCTAATCTCTTATGCGGGACCTTATCGAAAGCCTTCTGAAAGTCCAAATACACCACATCCACTGGTTCTCCCTTATCTATTCTACCAGTGTAGGAAGTCACACAACACCAGGTTATAGTCCAACAGCTTTATTTGAAATCACAAGCTTTCGGAGCGCTGCTCCTTCGTCAGGTGAAGCTGTTGGACTATAACCTGGTGTTGTGTGACTTCCTACATTTGTCCACCACAGTCCAACACCGGCATCTCCACATCATGGCTATTCTACCAGATACATCCTCAAAAAATTCCAGCAGATTAGTCGAGTACGATTTACCTTTTGTAAATCCATGTTTACTTTGTCCGATCTTGTCACTGTTTTCCAAGTGCTCTACGATTACATCTTTTATAATGGACTCTAGCATTTTCCCTACTACCAATGTCAGGTTTACCGATCTATAATTCCCCATTTTCTCTCTACCACCTTTTTTGAATAGTGGGGTAACATTAGCTACCCTCCAATCCATGGGAACTGTTCCGGAGTCTATCGAATTTTGGAAGTTGACCAGCAATGCATCTACTATTTCTAGGGCCACTTCCTTAAGTACCCTTGGATGTAGATTACCAGGCCCTTGGGATTTATCGGCCTTCAATCCCGTCAATTTCCCTAACACCATTTCCCTACAAATACTGATTTCTTTCAGTTCCTCCCTCTCATTAGACCCTATGTTCCCCGACATCTCTGGGAGGTTGTTTGTGTCCTCCTTTGTGAAGACAGAACCAAAGTATGTATTTAATTGGTCAGCCATTTCTTTGTTCCCCATTATAAATTCCCCTGATTCTGACTGCAAGGGACCTACACTTGACTTCATCAATCTTTTTCTCTTCACATATCTATAAAAGCTTTTACAGTCAGTTTTTATGTTCCCTGCAAGTTTAAATACTCTATTTTCCCCCTCTTAATTAATCCCTATGTCCTCCTTTGCTGAATCCTAAACTGCTCCCAATCCTCAGGTTTACTGCGTTTTCTGGCCAATTTATATGTCTTCTCCTTGGATCTTATGCTATCCCTAATTTCCCTTGTTAGCCACGGTTGAGTCACCTTTTTTGTTTTATTTTTATGCCAAACTAGGATGAACAAATTCTGTATTTCATCCATGAGATCTCTGAATGTTTGCCATTGCCTATCCACCGTCAACCCTTTGAGTAACATTCCCCAATCAATCCTACCCAACTCGCGCCTCATACCATCGTAGTTTCCTTTATTTAAATTCAGGACCCTAGTCTCTGAGTCACCTACTTCACTCTCCATCTTAATGAAGAATTCTATCACATTATGATCGCTCCGACCCAAGGGGCCTCGCACAACAAGATTACTAATTAATCCTTTCTCGTTACCTAATACCCAGTCTAAGATGGCCTGATCTCCAGTTGGTTCCTCGACATATTGGTCCAGGAAACCATCTCGTATACACTCCGGGAATTCTTCCTCCACAGTATTGTTACTAATTTGGTTAGTCCAATCTATTTGTAGATTAAAGTCACCCATGATAACTGCTATGCCCTTATTGCACGGGTCTCTAATTTCTGCCATCCCCAACCTCCGCATTACTGTTTGGAGGTCTGTATACCACTCCTACTAACGTTTTCTGCCCCTTGGTATTTCTCAGTTCTACCCATACAGATTCCACATCATCAGAGCTAATATCCTTCCTTTCAATTGTGTTAATCCCCTCTTTAACCAGCAATGCATCTCCACCTCCTTTTCCTTTTTGCCTATCTTTCCTGAATATTGAATACCCCTGGATGTTGAGTACCCAGCCTTGGTCACCCTGGAGCCATGTTTCCGTAATCCCAGTCATATCATCTGTTTACCTCTATTTGCGCAGCTAATGCATCCACCTTATTACGAATGCTCCTCGCATTAAGACACAAGGCCTTCAGGCTTGTTTTTTTAACACTCTTACACCTTTTAGAATTATTATTTACTGTGGCCATGTTTGATTTAAACCCTTGATTTCTCTGACTGCCACCTTTGTTTTTCTCCTTCCTTTCTTTTGCTTCTATCCTTGTTTCCCTTTCCTCTGTCTCCCTGCTCAGGTTCCCAACCCCCTGCCATTTTAGTTTAAACCCTCCCCCAGAACACTAGCAAACACTCCCCCTAGGACATCGTTCCCAGTCCTGCCCAGGTGCAAACCATCCGCTTTGTACTGGTCCCACCTCCCCCAGAACCGGTTCCAATGTCCCAGGAATTTGAATCCCTCCCTCTTGCACCATTCCTCTAGCCATGTATTCATCTGAAATATCCTTCTATTTCTACTCTTACTAGCACGTGGCACTGGTAGCAATCCTGAGATTACTACCTTTGAGGTCCTATTTTTTAATTTACCTAACTCCCTATATTCAGCTTTTAGGACCTCATCCCGTTTTTTACCTATATCATTGGTACCTATATGCACCACAACAACTGGCTGTTCACCCTCCCCTTCCAAAATGTTCTGCAGCCGTTCTGAGACATCCTTGACCCTTGCACCAGGGAGGCAACATATCATCCTGGAGTCTCGTTTGCGGCCGCAGATACACCTATCTATTCCCCTTACAAATGAATCCCCTATTACTATAGCTCTCCCACTCTTTTTCCTCCCGTCCTGTGCAGCAGAACCACCCACGGTGCCAGGAAGTTGGCTGCTTCTGCCTTCCTCTGATAAGCCATCTCCCTCACCAATATCCAAAGCGGTATATCTGTTTGAGAGGGGGATAGCCACAGGGGACCCCTGCACTACCTGCCTGCGCCTACTACTCTGCCTGGTGGTCACCCATTCTCTTCCTGCCTGTGCAGCCTTTACCTGCGTTGTGACCAACTCCCTAAACGTGTTATCCACGACGTCCTCAGCATCGCGAATGCTCCAGTATGTATCCACTCGCAGCTCCAGCGCCGCAATGCGGTCTGCCAGTAGCTGCAGCTGGATACCCTTCCCGCACGCATGGTCGTCAGGGACACAGGAAGTGTCCCTGATTTCCCACATAGCGCAGGAGGAGCATACCACGGGGCCGAGCTTTCCTGCCATGACTTACCCTTTAATTAATTCAAATTAAATCAAATCAATCCACCAATTACACTACAATTAAATGATATACTTAAGGGCCATGGTTTACCAGCAGTCCCCGCTACACCACAGACACCCTATAAACTATAAACCACAAAATTTAAGTTTGGGAAAAAGGGGAAAGAGAAATACCAACCAATCACTTACCTGCTTTCTGGTGACGTCACACTTCGATTGCTTTTTACTTCTCTCTCTCCCTCCCTCTGAGCTCGGAGATTGGTAAGCTTACCTGTGCCTTGCCTCTTTAAATCACCGCTGCCGCCGCCTCGCTCTACACAGGTTCGCCGCTGCTGTGGGGCCTACCTGCTCCTCGCCTCTTTAAATCACCGCCGCCGCCTCGCTCCACACAGGTCTGCCGCCGCCACTGCTGTCATATCAAATCTATCCATGAAACATTCACACACCATTCACAGTAACTTGCTAATAGCATTTATATTAGTTCCTTTGTTGCACTAGGCAGTCAATGAATGTGCAATGCCCTCACCAGAAGCAATTTGCTGAATCACTCAAGTTAACTGAAATTAACTATCTGCATGCTGCACCAATCAGTAAGTCAACCAACAAAACTATTGAAGTTGTGTATTGACACAGCAGCAGTACATCAGCATGGCAAGGATCCAGCATCCACTGCACCAGTTCCAGAATGAGTTCAGCACGTCAGGGAGAGGTGTCGTTCAGGCCTTCAACATCACAAAGCAGAGTCAGGAAGCTGAGTCAGGGGAAGTCCTGTCCGTAAGATATAAACTAATATACAAGGAATGGTGGGATAATGCAAAAGAAATAATCATGAAGCTCAAAGCAAATGAATGATTTTTTAGTACTGGATTATACTCAATGGTGGAGCGATGAAAATTTGGGATGCGCAAGAGGCCAGAATTGGATGAGCGCAGAGATCTCGGAGGGTTGTAGGGCTGCAGGAGGTTAGAGTTAGGATGGGGCGAGGCCATGGAGAGATTTGAAAACAAGGATGAGAATTTTTAAATCAAGGCGCTGTCGGATCGGGAGCCAATGTACATCAGTGAGCACATGGGTGAGTGGGATTTGGTACAAGTTATGATACGGGCAACAGAGTTTTGGATGAGCATCAAGTTTACGGAGGGTGCAAGATGGCAGGCCAGCCAGGAGAACATTAGAATATTCAAGTCTAGAGGTAACAAAGGCATGGATGAGGGTTTCAGCAGCAGATACGCTAATGCTGGGGCAGAGACGGGTGATGTTACGGAGGTGGTGATGTTACGGAGGTGGTCTTGGTGATAAAGAGGATATGGGAAGCTCTGTTCAGAGTCAAATATAGGATGGCAAGCAAATTTCCCTGTAAGCTGTGCGGCCACACCGTGCTCCAGGGGTCCCACGCATGCGTAATTTTTCTATTGACTTTTAAAGGGCCCGCACGGCCCTAAAACAAATTACAGGTTACATTGACGCAAAGGTTGCGAACAAGCTGGTTCTGCCTCAGACAGTGGTCAAGGAAAGGGTTGGAGTCGGTGCCTACGAAACGCTGCCCAGGGCTTTCAGCTGCCTAGGCTCTAAGCTCTGGAATTCTTTCCGCATCTCTACCTCTTTCCTCCTTTAAGACGCGCTTTAAATCCTACCTCTTTAACCAAGCTTTTGGTCACCTATCCTAATATCTCCTTATGTGGCTCGTGTCAAATTTTGTTTGTTAACGTCCTGTGAAGCACTTTGGGACATTTTACTATGTGAGAGGTGCTATATAAATGCAAGTTGTTGTTGAACATGAGTGGGAAGCCCTTGTTGGTGCTGGAAACAAAGAGGGAGCTTGGTCAGGCAGAAGAATTTGGGAGGGAATCACTGCTATCCTGGGCCACCTGTTTATGAAACGGTGCCATGCCCAATAGTTCAGCCAGCACAGACTGAATCGGAGGTTCATAGTTGAGCTACCAGACTGAAAATGCGAGTAGAAAATTCCTTGCTTAATGTAATTTGAGTAATCCATTGCAAAGGCAAAATTAAGCAAACATCTGATGGGCCACAAAGCCAGATAGATGAACAAGCACTAAGGGGTAAAAATTTGTTGGGGCCCGTTTGTGGTCTTTCCCTACTACAACAGTTAGTTCCATTTTACTGAACATATTAAGGAGTTGTAAAAATTGTCAATCCAAGTTCCAGTACATTTTTGGGGCTTTTGAGATTCAACTGTATCAAAAGAATGGAAATGTATAGATGAACTGATTTCAGGTTTAAGTTTCAAATATTTTTGTATGCTCACCAGTGTATTTAAAATTCTGTGAATGTTGTACCCATTTCTCTTGTTCAAATATTCACCTAGTTGGGGGGGGAAAGTGTTAACAAATGAGAATCATAAATTATGTAGCAGCCATTAAGTTAGGAAAAAGTTGTCAGCTGAAGAGGAAGTTTCATTTTGTGTTGGAATCAACATTATCTCCAGGATATTAGGTTATGTGGCCTCAGCACAATGACTGGCAAAGCATCATGAGGAGAAGTACTCTGAAATATAGCATCTTGTCAAAAAACTAAATATTTTTGCAGTTTCTAATGACTGTCTTCCCTTGCTGTCCATTACCTTTATTAATTTCCATCTTACCTTCGGTATACACACAACCTTTTCCTTAATTGTTCTCATCTCGAGATGTAAATTGTACTTCAGTTTTATGCACGTCAAGTCTTTTTATTTTTTTTAAAACTACATGTTTTTACAGAAGACTTATTCTGCCTAGAAGTAGCCGAATTGAAGCAGACTGCATCTTATACTATTGAGTGGGAGCAGAGCTGGGGAAATGGGTTTTCACGGCCATCTCTTATCCAACATTGCTTTCCACATAGTTAATCTTTTTACAGACTGATTTGTGGAGTCCCTTTTTAGCACAACAGAGCTCAGCGGAGACCATGTTTAAAAAAAAAAAAATACTTCTGACTTATGTTAAAAGTGCAGTTATGCAGAATTTTTTTTCTGACACATTTGCTGCTGGGTTCTGCACATTGACCCCTCAGCTAAGGATATCGGTACAAAGCAAGGTGACTTTTTTAAAGATTGTAACACATAAGTGGGTAAGCATTTCCTGTCCAAAATGCTCTATAGCTTTCTTTGCCTTTTAATATTTTCATTCCCACAGGTAAGTAAAATAGAGTTTTTTTTATTTTCTAGTATATATTTAATATACTAGAGTTTAATGTAACATTTTCAAGCTTAAAACGCAACTTATTGCAGAAAGTGTTTAGCAGACTTGTTTTCATTTAATTACGATACAGTGACCATGTAAACTGCATTAAGATGCATCTTCACATCACTTACATGTGACATTATTGTAAGAAAAATAAGTACTGTTCTGCTGGCTCATCTCCCCAAACTAAAACTTGTTTTCATGAAGGTATTGCCTCTACAGTACTATCACGAATCACAAGTACTGTATAACAATGTTTGTAGACTGTTACAGGTCTATATATTTTCCAACAGAGACTGAAACCCTATTAAATGAATCCCTATAATACTAAACTTCTTGCCTCAGCTCTTACACTTTGAAGGATTAAAAAGAACAGTTTGTAACTGAATGAGGAACCTCGGACACAGCTATTTCAAATATTGCTCCCACAGCTTCCTTTCATATCTTCATTACTAAAACAGGAGAAAATTCTTCCTACATTTTGAGAATTAAACTTGCTAGGTGTGATATGGTCCATAGGTTCCTATGATTGTTTCACTAAAAAATTCAGTATTAGCTTATAAGGTGTAAGTTTTACAATATACGCTAAAATTTGGGAAAACCTCTAACTATGAGCCTGGAAAATCTCCATATTAAATCCAACACAAATTAGTGAGGTTCACATGCTGCACGGAGAGCCTTTCACCTATGGATTTATATGCAAAGCAAAAGAGGCAAATAAATACTTAAATGAAGGCACTTTTCCCCTATAGTCACTTCCTCTTCAACTACTGTACATTGAATATAAAAAAAAGTCCTCGTCATCTCAACCATTCTGACTTGTGATGGATTCTAATATGTATTTTGCATTTTTAGACCAACAGACAACCAGCAAGGCTGAATCTACTGACATGCCAGGTGAAACCCACTGCAGATGAGAAAAAGTGTTTTGACTTGATATCACGTATGTTTCTTTACTGGCTTGGATTCTGTAGTTATGAAATAACTTGATGTTTTGAAATTCCCTCATGGTTTAAACTTAGGAGTATATATTTATATTCTTTGAAGTAAAAACAGCCAAAAAAAACCCACATTTTAAAAAAAAGTATGCTCGAGATAACCCGAATTGTTTTAACTGATTATTGTTAAAAGGGATGCAGACAATAAGGCTGCGATTTTGCCGGCGCTCAGAGGACAGCTTTGGAGGCGGGTCCAGAGTTAAAATCAAAATCATTGACAGCGGGTTGCGAACCTGCCGTCATCCAGCCTCCACACAACTTTACAAAGTGTTGGGTCTGCGACTTCCGATCAGACCCGACATCAAGCGGCAGGGGAGCCACTTAAGGCAGTTAACAGCTTGTTAACTACCTGGATAATCCTATTTTGAGAGGCTATTTCCATTTTGCAATCTTTTCAGCGTGTTCCACGTCATTCGACAAACACGCCAGCTGATTGTGTCGGATATAGCAACAAGCTGAATAGTTGACAGCTGCAACTGCAGTATAAAAGCTGACCTGCAACATGAGTTCACTTTCAGATGCCAGAACTTTCTGTTTTGAGGATTTAGAACACATTTTCCAGGTGTTTTGAGGTTGTAAGTGTTTATTCTGAGATCCATATGCACTGTGACCTCCTTGGAATACCTTCTCCCGACATTGACTGAGCATGTATAGCATCTCTTCCTCAACTGACATATATACGAGCAGAATGGGAACCATTTATACGCTCTCATCCTAGTCCTCAGAATCGGAGTTTGAGCAGCCACGGCAGCAGCAGAACCAGGCGCAGCAGCACCAACAACAGGAGTCATAGGGGGAAAAATTCAGTTGGTTGCGCCACCCGTTAGTGCCTTAAGAGGGCGCTAAGTGGGGCGCAAACCAACTAGCGCCCGGGCGCGGCACTGCCCACGCCTCCTGCAAAATTCAGCGGGAGGTTAGTGGTGGCGCTAACCATTAGCGCTGCGCCGCTGGCGATGACGTCATCGGTGTGCGCAGCGCCCCGCTCACGCCCCGGCCGCGATCTTCGGGAGCGCCCCCTGATATACCGCCGGACGCTATGTCCAACAGGGTCAGGGTGGCGTACCTGCGGCCGGCGAGGCGCAAATTAAAGGCGAGGTGCGGAGCGGCCATTTTTTTTGTTGGCCGCCTGCTAGCACCTGCCTGCGCTCCCGTCCCCGGCCTCTGCAACCCCCCCCAAGGAGTGCCGGCTGCGCTCCAAGAGCCCAGCACTTCTCTTGGGTGCCGGGGGCCCAGCTGGGCCCCAGATCGCGCTGCACAAGCCCCCTCACCTTTAAGAAGGGGAGGAAGGCCTGCAATACCGCAGCACGACGTGCCGCAGCGTGTGGCGCTGCGGCACATAGCGCCATGATATTCACTCGCAGCGCCCCAAGAGGGAGGCGGGGCGCCTCCAGTAGCGCCCCGCTTCCCTTTGGGGCGCAACCGACCAATTTTCGGCGTGGGAGCGCCCCGGCGAAGTTAGCGCCCCAAACGGGGCTATACTGAATTTCTCCCCCATAAAGTCATAACGGCACAGAAGGCTCCGTGTGAATCAACAAACCCTGTTGCTTAGCAACAGCTTCAAAACAGTCGGCCGCAGCTTAAAAGCGTCTCTGTAGCTAAGCAACAGCTTCAGCTAGACCTTGCAGAGCCTGACTGGAAAAAAAAGCAACAAGAAGTAAAAAAACTTATAGGAAACGGCTCCTGAATTTTGCTGGTAGATAGAGCTTTCCGGACATTTAACCTCTGGTTAAACGAAAGTTTCCTGTAGAATCAGTCTGGGTGGAGCTAAGAAGCACCAAGGGGCAGAAAACATTGGTGGGAGTTGTCTATAGACCTCCAAGCAGTAGTGGTAATGTAGGGGATGGCATCAAACAGGAAATTAGAGATGCATGTAACAAGGGTACTACAGTAATCATGGGTGACTTTAATCTACATATAGACTTGCCAAACCAAATTAGCAATAATACTGTAGAGGATGAATTCCTGGAGTGTGTACGAGATGGTTTTTTAGACCAGTACATTGAGGAGCCAACTAGGGAACAGGCTATCCTAGATTGGGTATTGTGCAATGAGAAGGGGTTAATTAATAATCTTGTTGTGCGGGGTCCTTTAGGGAAGAGTGATCATAACATGATAGATTTCTTCATTAAGATGGAAAGTGAAGAAGTCCAATCTGAAACTATGGTCCTAAATCTAAACAAAGGAATCTACGAAGGTATGAGGAGTGAGTTGGCTATGATAGGTTGGGGAGCTTCATTAAAAGGCATGACTTTCTCACTATTGCTCTGATTTCATCCTTTACTAACAACGCCACCCCACCTCCTTTTCCTTTTTGCCTGTCCTTCCTAAATATCGAATATCCTTGGATATTCAGCTCCCAGCCTTGGTCACCCTGCAGCTATGTCTCCGTAATCGCAATTATAGGAATGGCTAACATTTAAGGAACGAATGCATGAATTGCAGTAGTTATACATTCCTTTCTGGTGCAAAAACACAAGGAAAAGCGGCCCAACCATGGCTAACAAAAGAAATTAAGGATAGTATTAGATCCAAAGAGGAGTCATATAAAGTTGCCAGAAAAAGTAGCAAGCCTGAGGATTGGGAGCAGTTTAGAGTTCAGCTAAAAAGGACCAAGAGATTGATTAAGAGGGGGAAAATAGAGTATGAGAGTAAACTTGCAAGGAACATAAAAGCGGATTGTAAAAGCTTCTATAAGTATGTAAAAAGAAAAAAGATTAGTAAAGACAAATGTAGGTCCCTTACAGTCAGAAACGGGAGAATTTATAATAGGGAACAAGGAAATGACAGAGCAATTAAACAAATACTTTGGTTCTGTCTTCACGGAAGAGGACACAAAAAACTTCCCAGAAATGCTAGGGAACCAAGGGTCCAGTGAGAAGGAGGAATTAAAGGAAGTTAGTATTAGTAAAAAATAAAATAGTGCTGGAGAAATTAATGGGACTGAAAGCCGATAAATCCCCAGGGCCTGATAATCTCCATCCCAGAGTACTAAAAGAGGTAGCCATGGAAATGGTGGATGCATTGCTTGTCATCTTCCAAAATTCTATAGATTATGGAACAGTCCCTGCAGATTGGAGGGTGGCAAATGTAACCCCACTATTTAAAAAAGGAGGGAGAGAGAAAACAGGGAACTACAGACCAGTTAGCCTAACATCAGTAGTAGGGAAAATGCTAGTGTCTATTATAAAGGATGTGATAACAGGACACTTAGAAAATATCAACAGGATTAGACAAAGTCAACATGGATTTATGAAAGGGAAATTGTGTTTGACAAACCTACTGGAGTTTTTTGAGGATGTAACTGGTAGAATAGATAAGGGAGAACCAGTGTTTGTGGTGTATTTGGACTTTCAAAAGGCCTTTGATGAAGTCCCACTTAAGAGGTGAGTGTGCAAAATTAAAGCACATGGGATTGGGGGTAATATACTGGCATGGATTGAAAATTGGTAAACCGAGTAGGAATAAATGGGTCTTTTTCGGGGTGGCAGGCGGTGACTAGTGGGGTACTGCAGGGATCAGTGCTTGGGCCCCAGCTATTCACTATATATCAATGATTTGGATGAGGGAACCAAATGTAATATTTCCAAGTCTGCTGACGACATGAAACTAGGTGGGATTGTGAGTTGTGAGGAGGATGCATAGAGGCTTCAAAGCGATTTAGACAAGTTGAGTGAGTGGGCAAATACATGGCAAATGCAGTATAACGTGGATAAATGTGAAGTTATCCACTTTGGTAGAAAAAACAGAAAGGTAGAGTATTATTTAAATGGTGATAAATTGGGAAATGTTGATGTACAAAGGGACCTGGGTGTCCTTGTACACCAGTCACTGAAAGCAAACATGCAGCTGCAGCAAGCAGTTAGGATGGCCTTCATTGCAAGAGGATTTGAGTACAGGAGCAAGGATGTCTTACTACAGTTATACAGGGCCTTGGTGAGACCACACTTGGAGTACTGTGTGCAGTTTTGGTCTCCTTACCTAAGAAAGGATATACTTGTCATAGAGGAAGTGCAGCGAAGGTTCACCAGACTGATTCCTGGGATGGCAGGACTGTTGTGTAAGGAGAGATTGGGTCGACTAGGCCTGTATTCACTAGAGTTTAGAAGAATGAGGGGGGATTTCACTGAAATGTATAAAATTCTGACAGGGCTAGACAGACTGGATGCAGGGAGGATGTTTCCCCTGGCTGGGGGTCTAGAACGAGGGGTCACAGTCTCAGGATATGGAGTAGAACATTTAGGACTGAGATGAGAAATTTCTTCACCTGAGGGTGGTGAACCTGTGGAATTCTCTACCACAGAAGGCTATGGAGGGCAGTCACTGAATATATTTAAGAAGGAGATAGATAGATTTCTAGACACAAAAGGCATCAAGGGGTATGGGGAGAGAGTGGGAATATGGTATTGAGACAGAGGAGCAGCCATGATCACATTGAATGGCGGAGCAGGCTCGAATGGCCTACTCCTGCTCCTATTTTTCTATGTTTCTATGTGGTACTTTGTCAAACGCCTTCCTAAAATCCATGTAGACAACATCCATTGCATTCCCTTCATCAACCCTCCCTGTTATTTCGTCAAAAAATTCAATTAGATTAGTCAAACACGATCTGCCTTTTACAAATCCATGTTGGCTCTCCTTAATTAGCTTAAACCTCTACAAGTGCCCGTTAATTTTTTCCTTGATTATTGTTTCTAAAACTTTACCCACCACTGATGTTAAACTGACCGGCCTGTAGTTACTAGGATTGTCCTTACACCCTTTCTTGAACAATGGTGTCACATTTGCCACTTTCCAACTCTCCGGCACCGCCCCCTCATCTAGGCAAGATTGGAAAATTATGGCAAGCCTTTCTGCTATCTCCTCCCCAATTCCCTTAGCAATCTGGGACGCAAGCCATCTGGACCAGGCCACTTGTCCACTCTAAGCATACCCAGCCTTTCTAGTACATCCTGTCTATCAATTTTCACCCCTTCCATTGCTTCTACCTTTTCCACTTCTACTGATATTTTGTCAGCATCCACCTCCTTAGTAAACACCGATACAAAGTACTCATTGAGTATTCTAGCCTTGCCCAGCGCCTCTAAGCATATATCACCTTTTTCCCTAATAGGCCCCACTCTGCCTCATATTACCCGCTTACTGTTTACATGCCGGTAGAAGATATTTGGGTTCCCTTTTATGTTAACCGCCATTCTACACTCATATTCTCTCTTTGCCAATCTTATTTTCATCTTCACTTCCCCTCTCAACTTATTGTATTTGGTCTAGTTCTCCCTTGAAGAATTCACCTGACACTCATCATACACCCTCTTTTTTTGTTTCTTCATCTCTCTATCTCCCTCGTCATCCAAGGAGCCATTGCTTTGGTTCCCTTACCCGTCCATCTTGTTGGAATGTACCTAGCCTGTACTTGGAACATCTCCTCCTTAAAGATCATCCATTGTTCCATTACAGTTTTTCCTGTCAGTCTTTGCTTCCATTTTACCCTGGCTAGATCCTTTTGCATCCCATTGAAGTTAGCCCTATTCCAGTTTAGAAGTTCCACTCTAGATTGTTCCTTGCTCACTCGTACCCAAGTGTTCTCCCACAGACACTTGGTTGTTCTGGCCCAGCTCATTCCCCAGCACCAGATCCAGCAATGCCTCCTTCCTAGTTGGGCCAAGAACATACTGGTCAAGGAAATTTTCCTGAACACATTTCAGAAATTCCTCCCCCTCCTTTCCCTTTATCCTAGCATTATTCCAATCAATATTTGGGTAATCAAAGTCCCCCAATATCACCACTCGAGCTCTTGCATATCTCTGCAATTTCCCTGCAGATTTGCTCCTCTACCTCCCTCTCACTATTTGGAGGCCTCTAGAATACCCCCAATAGTGTGATCATACCCTTTTTGCTCCTCAACTCTAAACAAATGGATTCTGTCCTCGTCCCCTCAAGAACACTACAATGTCTTCCTTAATCAGCACTGCCACCCCACCTCCCTTTTTTCCTTCCCTATCTTTTCTGAACACCTTGTACCCTTGAATATTAAGTGCCCAGTCCTCACCGTTTTTAAGTCACGTTTCTGTTATTGCCACACGGCTAATTGTGCTTGTAGCTCACCAACCTTATTCACCACACTTTGTGCATTTACGTACATGCATTCTAAACCCATTTTTGAATTTCTCGTATTCTTTCTTAGTCTGCTCCTCTCTAATATGGTACTACTTCCTCCTCTAATACACTTTCTTCTCTAGTACTATCCAACACACTCTTTTATGCACCTTATTCCTCCTTTCTACTCCTATGTGCTGGTGCCCATCCCCCTGCCAAGCTAGTTTAAACCTTCCCCAACAGCACTAGAAAACCTCCCCGCGAGAATATTGGTCCCGGCTCCGTTGAGGTGTAACCCATCCGGCTTGTACAGGTCCCACCTTTCCCAGAAATGGTCCCAATGCCTCGGGAATCTAAAGTCCTCCCTCATGCAGCATCTCTCCAGCCACACATTCATCTGTTCTATCCTCCTATTTCTATACTCACTAGCATGTGGCACCTGGAGCAATCCGGAGATTACTACCTTTGAGGTCCTGCTTTTTAATCTCTTTCCTAGCTCTGTTTAGTCTGCCTACAGGATCTCATCCCTCTTTCTGCCTATGTCGCTGCTACCGATATGGAGCCTCCGATTAGGTCCGCGCTGTTTCTCTGCTCTCTGCTTTATGTCCTGCCGCTGCTGGAGCCTCTGATTAGGAGCGCCAACCTTCTCAGCCACCTGATGCTGCAGAGGGTGTCAGCACATGGCTGCGCCGCGCTGCAGGAGATACCCCCAATACAGGGTTTACAGGCGGAGGATGAGCTTCCTCAACATGAGTGAGCAGCAGTGCCAAAGGAAGCTGAGACTTTCGCGAGAGGTAGTCGCTGACATTTGCACAATGCTGCACCAACACCTGCAGCCCAGAGGAGCGGGTGAACACTCCTTACCACTGGCTGCCAAAGTCACCACGGCACTCAACTTCTTTGCTTCAGGGTCCTTCCAGGGATCAGCAGCAGACATCAGCGGCATTTCCCAGTCGGCCGCACACAGTTGCATCACACACGTTACCCATGCCCTGTTTGCCAAGTCGCACAATTACATCCACTTCTCAATTGACAAAGCAAGTGTTACCGCACATGCGGTTGGCTTTGCAAATATGGCAGGCTTTCCAAGGGTGCAGGGCATCATAGACTGCACACATGTGGCCGTTAGGGCACCCCATCACAACCCAGCTGTATTTGTGAACCACAAGGGCTTCCACTCCCTTAATGTACAGCTGGTGTGTAACCACAGGAAGAACACTATGCATGTTTGCGCCAAGTTCCCTGGCAGTTGCCATGACTCGTTCATCCTGCGGCAGTCCACTGCCTCAGCTGTTCAATCCGCCAACCCAACTTTCCGGATAGCTCCTTGGAGACAAGGGCTATCTCCTGAAGATGTGGCTAATGACACCGATGAGGCCATCAAACGAAGCTGAGGAGCGCTATAATGAGAGCCACATTTCCACCAGATGTATCATAGAGCAAACCAAAATGCGATTCAGATGCCTGGACAGATCTGGTGGAGACCTACAGTATGCACCAGCCACGGTGTCCAGAATCATCGTGGTCTGCTGTGCCCTGCACAACATCGCACAACAGCGTGGCTTACCGCTCCCTGAGGAACAAGTGGCACAGCGCATAGCCTCCTCCTCCTCCTCAGAGGAGGAGCCGAATGAGGCGGCAGATGACGACCTTGCGGAGGCGGCTGTGCAAGTACCACCAGCACGCGAGCACATTGCTGGCCATGAGGCAAGGGATACACTCATCCGTGCCAGATTCGCGTAACTTTTCGCAGCAAACACATGTGGCTGACACATGGATATGAGTGTTTGCATGACTTTCATTACACACCATACAGCATCTGTACAATAAACTGTGCATTCCTATCACTCTCCCCACCATCACTGCAGATGAAAGGCACCCTGACACTACACTGTGCAACTTCCATTTCTGAGCACACATAGGCCAACTCTTTAAATCTTTGACATCGCATTTCTTTAATACAGTTGAAATAACGATGATAAACGTAACTTTGTATTATATCAAAACACCCAAGTGACTATCCTTGTGATTATTTGTGTGTTAACTTTCTCTTATGTGTGCTTCTACGTGGTGCTTCCCCTGTGGCTTCAGCAGATGTAGAGGCAGCTTGCTCACTTCCCTGCTGCGCCTGCTTAGACGCCTTTGGCAGGCGTCCTCTGGATTTGGGAGCCTGGGAGGGCTCCGCAAAAGTCTGTTCCTCCTGCGGCGCTGCAGGGGCTGAGACGGCCATCTCAGTTTGGTGAGGAATTTGGGGCTCTGACTAAGGGCTCTTCAGTGGCATGGGAGTGTGAGTGCTTGGAGAGGAGCCCCCCACTTCCTTGTTGTCAACCACCAACATCCCTTTCATGGGTCAGCCCCACTTCACTGCTAGCAAGTAGCTGGAGAGCACCTTGCTGCACATCAGTGGGGCCATGAGGACCCATTTCTGTGTTGACATTCCTCATAACAAGGACGTCCATGAACCTCTGGTTTCTCTCCTCAATAGATCTAGCCTCCATAGATGACCATCTATTTAGAAGTGTTACCATGTTCTGCTGTGTCTGGCGATTTATGTCCTCCATGGAGGTTGCCATCCTTTCCGTGGCAGCACCTACATTCGCCATTGCGTGCACCACGGCATTGCTCATGTTTGACATGGACGACTCCATTCTCTGTACACTCGCAGTTACCGTGGTTGAAAACCCTGTCAGAGCCTCCTGCACTTGTTCCTGAAGCTCCAGCACCGCTCTCTTTCTGGATGGCCCCAGAGGCACAGTGCCCACATGCAGTTGAGCAGAGCTAGGAGCGTCCAGCGCCCTCCAACGAGGACTCTCCACTGCTGTCCCTGTCTCCACCATCTGCTGATGCTCACTTGTGAGCTGTGATACACCAGGTGACAACACTACTCTATCTCGCAAAGGACCCACCGAGGTGTGCGTCTCTGCGCTGGTGCTGGGTGCGCTCATTTCTGCTGACGCTGCTCCTTCAGAGGCTGCAGCTTCCTCTGAGGAGTTGTCCGGCTCTTCCTCCTGGACAGTGGGGAGGGGGGCTCTCGATGGTCCTGTGGGGGAGTAAAGGCATGAGTTAGACATGTGATATTTAGGTAGCAGACACATCCCATTGTGCAGATGATCAGGACTCAATCTGTATGAACATCAGATGCCATATCAGTCACTCACGAAATCTAAATGAGGGTTGCAAATCTATTCTGTCACCAGCTTGCTTTACTGCGCCCGTCTCTATGTCCCCCCACTTCCAGCTCCTCTGCACCTCTGACGATCTCGATAGCAGCTTCCTCAGCGTTTGTTAAATGCACCATGGAAGGTGGGCCTCCTCCTGTCCTCCCCCTCTCCCTCTTATTGTGAGCTCTCTTTTCCTGCAATGAGGGATATAAGTGGAGTTTGAGCAAGAATGTTGGAGTGAGTGTGGAGAATCCATAGCATAGATGTTTAGAGGGAGACAAAGATAGAGTGAGGTGCCAATACCAAGGGCCCTCCCTGCACGTTGCGTAACAGTGAGAGCGAGTGTGAGGGGTGCATAGTAGAATAGTGAAGTGATTCTATACATAGAGAAAGAGGGATGGTTAAGGGTGCAAGGGATGTAAGGGTAAGTTATGATGTGCAGGAGTAGGTTGACAATGCAGAGTGCTGGTGAGAAGAGATGGGAAGCAGATTGAACGTAAGTGTGATGTTATACTCACTCTTGCTGAGCGTAGCAGATCATTAAACCTTTTCCTGCACTGCACCCAGGTGCGTGCATACAAAGACCTGGTGCTAACCTACTCAGCAATTTGCAGCCAGACTGCCTTTGTGTGCTGAGGAGGCTTCCTCCGTCCATTGGAGAGGAACAGAACCTCCTTGCGCCCTCTTACTCCCTCCACAAGAGCATGGAGGGAGTCGTCATCAAAGCAGGGAGAAGCCTTTGTTCTTGGAGCAGTCATCTCGCAAAGAATAGCACTCCGGAGCATCAGAAAATTACTAACACCCAAAGGCTGCATGGGCCCCTTAAATGCAGCTGAATTGAAGACGTCAGCAGAGGCGAACAGCAGACCCGAATGCGCACAGCGGGCTTAAAAAGCCCATTAAAATGAAAATGAAAATAGTTATCTCTGCGGCTGAAACCGGCAGCGGGACTGGAACCCACCAAACCACGAACCCAATGCGAACTCGTCTCCACTGGGAACATCCAGCCCTACGTCTTTTTAACAGTTGTACAGCTGATCAAATTTAGTTTTTAATTGAAGACTGGTGAAGTTCACATGTTGATGGTAATTGGAGTAGGATAATGTACTGTATGCACAAGGGGGATATTCCAGATATTTCTAGTACCTTACTGGAGATATTGAGTGAAAATCATTTTTCAGGGCACTAAATAAATACCTCTAGCTTTAATGGATGCTAGCGTTACAGTCCATGCTGGGTTGGACAACATTGCAGGGATATTAAAATAATTACAGTAATTAATGGTTTGGACAAGGAGTATTCAAGACCGAGAGCTGTGTAGAATCACCTAGTTGAGGATTTCCTCCTGAATTACAGAACCAGTTATTATTGGCTTTCCCCTTTGCCATTCTTGGAATGGCTCCCATGATCCTATCCAGACAACATTCCTTCCTAGGAGGATCTGGCACACCAAGATTACAGTTCTAGGGCCAAATGAACCAGGCAAAGTAAACAACAGGGAGGATATAAAGAATAGCTTCCTAAATCTTTCACTGCACGACAGTGAGTTGGGGAGAGGTCATTTTTGAAAAACAGGAATTGGGATATTTTGGCCTGAACTGAAATCAAGTCATTTGATGTCCAAATCTGGTTTTGTTGAACTGTTGCTTATTATGCAGAGACCAAGAATTGAAGAAGGATGTTGGATCACTGATTATCAAAATTTAAAAAATGTTTTAACTGCAGTACAATTTCCACAACTAATCCAACCCCTTTATTCTTTGACCTGTTGCAATGGACAACCTGGACTTGAAATGTAATTATGGTGTGCTATTAAGTTTTTTTATATGTAACCAAGATGAAGGGTCGAGGCCATAGTGCTGGACATCACCAAGGTTGAAACAAGTAAGAGTGGATGAGGTAAATCCAGATCAAGATGGATACCATACTGGTGCATACATAGGCTACACCTTGAACTTATAAACTAATTTTTTGCGTTATAAAATGATTTGAGTTAATATGGTATACAGTTGAGTGGGAAAAGAGCCCTTGGTATGTAATCAGATTTAAAACTCAAGTACCACTAAGTGCCTCCCTCCTAAGTAAATGAACAAAGTATCATGTCTGTATCCTCTGATTGTATTACATTTAAATAATTCAGAAAACTTCACCTACAGTGGGTAATCTAATGTGTTTGGAGTTCAGTATAGCTACCTGACAGTATTTATGGAATGTTATTTCTGTTGTTTACTTAATGGCTATTTTCGCCATGCCTTTTAACCTATTTTAGTCATTCCTTTTTACCTTCTCTTACCCCTCCCCCACCACAGACAACAGGACCTATCATTTCCAAGCAGATGATGAACAGGAATGTCAAGTGTAAGTGCTTCTGTGACAAAAGTCATTTTAATCCAAGATTATGTTATGTGGAAAATAGAATGAGCTGACCACATGAGATTGATGTCATTGTAATTTTATTAAACACAAACTCATTTATCTATTTTGAAAACTTCGAAGTAGTCTGAACCCAGTTTCAAATAATGTCACAAATCATTCATAGAGCCATGTTGTCCTGTTCAGCACAATCACCCATCATGGGAAAAAATATTATTTACGTTATGGATTTTATCGGTTTATATAAGCACTTAAGATTGTCTGTTTATTTTCAAGATTTTCATTAAGTTCCAAGATGCTGTTTACAGCAGATTGTGCTACCCCATTGCATAACAGCCAACTTAAATTTTAAAGATGCTGTCGGTATAAATGCATATGTACAGTTATAAAATGGATTGCGCTAAATATAATCAACTTGTTATTGGGCTTAGAATGTTTAAAACAGAAAAACAGAGAGCTTATCCAATGAATAACTGAGTCATATAAACTGGGAAAATTACATGTTTGCTTTCTGTTCTGTACTGAGTTTTAGCTGATGTCAGCTGAGGTCATATTGGGCCTTCTACAGTTAGCTTCATCAATTGGAAGAGGACATTCGGCTGGAAGTGCGTATATGTGGGCATCGGATGAGGACAAGATTGGGTTTTGGGTTTGAATACGATGCCCACCATGGTTGAGTACTGCTGCATTCGTGGATTAAGGTGCACATATGAATAATGGTCACTTAGACAAGGCACCAGAGGGCAACAGACACCTGTGAAATTATCCCAGCAAGGAGTCAATGTCCTCAGGAGAGGAGGCGAGAAAATAAAGCCAAGAAAACATACACAGCACATTGGAGCATAAATACACTGTGCTGCTTAGTAGTAGGACGTTCATTTGTGCCTGCAGTTCTCCATGTAGTGAGTTCTTAGTCTTGGCTAGTCCATCAAGATGAGATTACCTCTTGAGGAAAGTTACCACTGGCAGAAGCCAGGATCCAGTTTTCTACCACACATTCCAATTGGGTCACTCAGGAAGATTCAGAAGACAGACAAGAGGAGGAAAAACTAGAGAATAACTTATCTACCTCCAAAATAACAGACCTGTTCAAAAGTAATTTTTTTAAACTTATTTTTACTTCTTTTAAACCAAGTTTGATGAAACTTCCTGATAGTTACTTGAGCAAGTATTTTGTTTGGTACTGAGCTATACACATACCACATACGCCCCAAGGTTCGATTCCAAGTCAGAGCTTAATTGTCTAGACTCTACAAGGGTACTATAATTGACCACTGTGGCATGGGGTGGGGTGGTGGTAGGTAGGTAGGTTGCTTGGAGGAAAAATCAAAGTGTCCTGCTAATGACTGCACTTCAGTGATGCCACTGGGAACTGCTCATGTCAGGTGAGATGTGGATTTGGCTTAGCTGTGATGCTGTTATTATATACTCTGCTCACTTTCTTCCCTCCTTTCCTGATGACTTCTTGATGGGCTTCAGGAATATGGTCGTATCGGGGTTATGGTACTGGGCTAGCAATGCAGAGGTTGAGAGTTCAACGCCTAATATGGCAAATTGTGAAATTGAATTCAATAACTCTGGTAATGAGTGGGCTGGCACTAGAAAAACTGACCATGAAAGCTGCTGTTTTTGTCATAAAAACCTAATGTACATCAGGAAAGGGAACCTGCCACCCCTACCTGGTATGGCCAACTGGCTCATTCTTAATGCCCTCCGGCAACTAAGGATGAGAAATAAATGCTGCTTTGCCAGCATCACCTACATCCAGAGAACAAACATATATCTATATATAAGCTGGATCCTGTTCTGGTATCCACATCTGCAATAGGAATCCTGGCTGATGTTCCCCTCCCTGACGAGGAGCACAGTGGCTAATTGTAGTGAGATCAATAAACTCAACTCCAATTAGGTATTAAACCTGGTCCCCTTCAATCTAGAAAACTCAGCTACTCACTACCTTAACCAGCTGAGCTATCCGAGTAGCCCACTGTAATAGGTTTTAAGAAATCTTACTGTTTAGTATGTTCTTACTAAAGATTAATCGCGTGCTAAAAATCTGCCAGTTAAGCATGATTAGTTTTGTTTCCCAAAGTGATGGATTTCCATGCTGGAGGCATTTGAACATTTTACCCTTTTACATCCAATGTCACCGCAAACCACTTCCTGCTTAGATATAAGCACCGATTAAGACGCAGGATAATAACCTTCAGCATTGTCTCGTCAATGTGCCTTAACATCACCCTCTAAAGAACAATCCTTATTGAGACATTGTGAAAATTTAATGTGCCTTAACATCACCCTCTAAAGAACAATCCTTATTGAGACATTGTGAAAATTTGTTTTCATAACATGTTCTATTGGGCTATCAGATTTTTTTTTTATTCGTTCATGGGCTGTGGGCATCGCTGGCAAGGCCATCATTTATTGCCCATCCCTAGTTGCCCTTGAGCTGATGGTGGTGGTGGTGGTGAGCTGCCTTGAACCGCTGCAGTTCGTGTGGTGAAGGTACTCCCACAGTGCTGTTTTAGGGAGGGAGTTCCATGATTTTGGCCCAGCGCGATGAAGGAACGCCGATATATTTCCAAGTCGGGGTAGTGTGTGATTTGGAGTGGAATTTGTAGTGGTGGTTTTCCCATGCACCTGCTGCCCTTGTCCTTCTAGGTTGTAGAGATTGCGGGTTTGGGAGGTGCTGCCGAAGAAGACTTGGCAAGTTGCTGCTGTGCATCTTGTAGATGGTACACACTGCAGCCACGGTGCGCTGGTGGTGGAGGGAGTGAATGTTTAAGGTGGTGGATGGGGTGCCAATCAAACGGGCTGCTTTGTCTTGGATGGTGTCGAGCTTCTTGAGTGTTGTTGGAGCAGCACTCATCCAAGCAAGTGGAGGGTATTCCATCACACTCCTTACTTGTGCGTTGTAGATGGTGGAAAGGTTTTGGGGAGTCAGGAGGTGAGACACTCGCCACAGAATGCCTAACCTCTGACCTGCTCTTGTTGCCACAGTATTTATGTGGCTGGTCCAGTTAAGTTTCTGGTCAATGGTGACCCACCAGAATGTTGATGGTGGGGGATTCGGCAATGGCAATGCCGTTGAATGTCATGGGGAAGTGGTTAGACTCTAGCTTGTTGGAGATAGTCATTGCCTGGCACTTCTGTGGCGTGAATGTTACCTGCCACTTATCAGCCCAAGACTGAACAGCGTCCAGGTCTTGTTGCATGCGGGCATGGACTGCTTCATTATCTGGGGAGTTGTGAATTGCACTGAACAATTCACTCCCTCCACCACCAGTGTACCGTGGCTGCAGTGTGTACCATCTACAAGATGCACTGCAGCAACTCGCCAAGGCTTCTTCCACGGCACCTCCCAAACCCACGACCTCTACCACCTAGAAGGACAAGGGCAGCAGGCGCATGGGAACACCATCACCTGCAAGTTCCCCTCCAAGTCACACACCATCCTGACTTGGAAATACATCGCCATTCCTTCATCGCTGGGTCAAAATCCTGGAACTCCCTCCCTAACGGGAGTACCTTCATGGGAGTACCTTCACCACAAGGACTGCAGCAGTTCAAGAAGGCAGCTCACCACCACCTTCTCGAAGGCAATTAGGGAAGGGCAATAAATGCTGACCTAGCCAGCGATGCCCACAGAACGAATATTTAAAAAAAAGCTGGAGTAGATAGTCAATGAAAGTAAATATGCTAAATAGTTCATTGTACACAATGAAGGACAGTTGAAAGAATGTGGAGCAAGAGAAAGTAATGAGAGGGATGATTAACCTCTGTGAAAGTAAAGTATATATCCTGAGAAATTTGAATACTTATTTACTACTATGGTTGTAAACAATGATCTTGCAGTGGAAAAGAAGTTGAAATTGTAAACCTAGATTGCAATCAGAGGCTGTGGTGGTGCTAAACTGATCATCTTTGAGCAGTAATGCCCTCTGCCTTCAGCTTTCAGTATTACTACACATTCAGTAATTACAGCTTATGCTTGCTGATACAGTATTTATTTAATAAATAATATATATTTGAAAAATCAGCTTTAGTTGCTGAATATATAGTAATATTAGTATTTATATTATAGTAGACATGAACCTTGATGTTCTGGTAGTGATACTGCATTACAGTTCTTTCATAAATGTTGAAAAAAAATATACCACTAGTGCCACAGGGTGCAGAATGCAGCTCTATTCCAGTTTTTCTACAGCTAATGGCTAGAAACAAGTACAGGATATTGTACTCTTATAGGGATAATTTTAAGAAAGACTGCTCCTCGCTCTAAGCCGTACCCATTTTGAACAATTACCCCATCCTTCACACAAATTTTCATCCATTCATAAAATTCTGTGTGTGAACACACAGGAAGATTTTTTGGCTTTGTTGGAATCCTAGCACATGTTTTGGGTCAGTGGGCATGGTTTTGCCTGCCCTTGACCATGGTCAATTTTTTGGAGTCTGCATCTTTTTAATGTTTTTGCTGGGCTCCCAGCAGAATTTCTACCTCCGTCAGGGAACTCTCCTGTAGGGAATGGGAAATGGCTGCGGCAGGCCTGGAGAATACTGAGGCTGGTTGTTATGGAGCAGCTGAAGAGAGTGTTGGAAATGTTTTAAATAAAATTTATGGAGTTGGGGATTGATTCAACTCCTGGTCCTTCCCCTCCCCTCCCGCTGGACACCAGGAATACACAGGTTGGGGAGGCTGGTAGAACTCTAGCAGAAAGTCTTGCCCACAGTTAGTTTATTTTATATGTAAACAAGAGGCAAGTACAACACTATATATTAAAATTAGGAGGTGCAGACTAATAGAGTATAGCCAGATAAGTGACAAAACAAAGGAGTTAGATGTACATAATGTAATCTGTCTTAAATTTAATGGCATCTGGACCGAGAGATTATTTTTGGTTATTTTTGCAAAATTTCAGAATTATACTTTTAGTTTTCGAAAAGATGATACCTAAATGAATCATCATTTCAGAAAACACAACCACCATACAAATGTTTTACCAGCAGCTCTAGTAGTTCTGACAGTGACACTAAACATTTTTTTAAAAATAGGTATTCCATCTGATTGACCTTTGCTATCATTTATTCTATTTTGTTTATGGACAAATCCTAATTAGTGTATATTGCTGTAAGGACATGGATGGATTGTATAGAAAGTGTGGCTGAATGCAGTGACAGACAGCTTCTAAAATGTTTAGATAGGGGAGTGAAAACTCCTCCATCATTTATACAACAACAACTTGCATTTATGTAGCAGCATTAATATAGGAAAACATCCTAAAGCATTTCACAAAGGCATAATCAAAAAAATGGATGCCAAGTCTAAGAACGAAATATTAGGAGGGGTGACCAAAAGGTTGGTCTAAGAGGTGGGTTTTAAGGAGGGTCTTAAAGGAGAACAGGTCAGTGTAGAGGAAGAACGGTTTGGGGTGGAATTTGAAAACATGGGCCCTAGGCAGCTGAAGGCATGCTGCCAATGGTGGAATGAAGAGAGGCTTAATGCACAAGAGGCCAGAGTCAGAAGAACAGAGTTCAAGAAGGGTGAGGGAGGGGGTGTGCGCAGTTGTAAGGCTGGAGGAGATTACAGATGGGATGGGGCGAGGCAATGAGGGATTTAAACACAAAGGTGAGAATTTCAAATTTGAGCTGTTGTGGGATTTGGAGCCAATGTAGGTCAGAGAGAACAGGGTTAATGGCCATGCAGGACTTGGTGTGGGATAGGTTACAGGCAGCAAAGCTTTGATGAGCTGAAGTCTCTGGAGGGTGGCAGATGCGAGGCTGACCAGAAGAACATTGGAATAGTTGAGTCTGAAGGTAACCGAGGCATGGATGAATGTTTCAGTGGCAGATCGGCAGAGGTAAGAATGGAGGCGGACAGTGTTATAGAGCAGGAAGTAATCAGTCTTTGGTGGAGGGCATATGGAGCAGAAGCTCAGCTTGGGGTTGAACACTACACCAAGCTTGCGGACAGTCTGGATTAGTTTGATACAGTGGCCGGGCAGGTTGATGGAGTCAGTGGCATGGGTGTGAAGTTTGTGGCAGGACTGAAGATGATGATGGCCCCTGTCTTCCCATTGTTCAACTGGAGGAAACTGCATCCATCCAAGACTGGATGGCATAGAGGCAATGAAAGAGTCAACGGAGATGTTGGGGATGTACAGCTGGGTGTCGTCAGTATATTTAGAAGCTGACCCCACGTCTGTAGTTGATGTTACCAAAGGGCGGCATGTAGATGATAATTAGGAGGGGACCAAAGATTGGGGGACTCCAGAGGCAATGGTTCCAGGGGCTGGTAGAGAAGTAATTGCTGGAGAAGCTCTGGTTATGATTGGATAGGTAAGAGCAGACATGCAGTTTTGCAACAAAGTGAGCAGACATGCAGTTTTGTTGCTAATATTTCCACCATCAAAATAACCCAAACTACAGTTTCAGAAATACTTTTTGATGTGAATAGCTATACCTTTTTGAAGTGATGTAATGTCTTTAGATTTTAAGATATTTCCATTTTTTTTTTAATAGATGGATATCAGTATTAACCAACAGTAAAGAGGAAGCATTAAACATGGCATTCAGAGGAGAGCAAAGCAGTGGAGAGAACAGCATAGAGGACCTAACCAAAGCCATCATTGAAGATGTGCAGCGGATGCCTGGCAACGATATCTGTTGTGATTGTGGAGCTCCAGGTCTTGTTCCTTTGTTTATTTTTCAACTCCGAAATGTTATTTTAACTGATGTGTTGTTAGAGCGGTTTTGTAATTTTCTGACCAAATGCTAAAGAATGTTACCAGTTAAAGACGTGGTCACAGTGACACAAGTCAAGCCTTTCTCAAGAAGGCTGTTCAGTATTGTTTAATTTCAGCTATATTCAAATCCAAAACAGTTAAGTGCTGGCCTGCAGTAACCTTGTAATGGATTGGTCTTTGTAGCTAGCTGTTTAGTGCAGAGGACAAACAGATGGATTTGCACAAAACGAATACTGCATAATAAGGTTCTACAGTGGCCGCCTTCTAGATTATCCTGATATAAAATGTAACTCCATATTTTTGTGCCTATTTTATTTTTAAAAAGGTAATTATCTATGATACTTGCCAAAATTAGCACGCTTCTTCCTGCTCTACTTGTCATAGTGAGAAATGGCCACTATAACTCTAGCACTGCAAGGCAGCATTGTAGTGCGCTTCCATTGAAAATATTTCATAATTCCCCATGGCAGGTATATCCTCATTTTAGCATAATGTAATTTTTAGTGTTAAATTGCTTTCACAATGCGTAAATGTGCATAACTTTTTACTTTTTAATAGGTAGTTTCAAACATTTTTGAGAAACAATTTCACTGTGAAAGATCAGTTACAAACCTATTTACTCCCTGACCTGAAAATGCTATGGTCATTCCAGTATCAGCACTGTTTCACAAATGGGTTTTATATATGGCTATATCCTATCTATCTACTTAACTATCTGATTAAAAGTCTTGCATGTAGCACATCACATCTTAAGTGTGGTCATAGCTTGAAAAACCATCTTTTATGCTTTTCCGAAGGCTTAAATAACCGCTATCTTTTGGAATATAAAGTAGTAGGAATAGCTACCAATAACAAACCAGCAATCAATGCAAAACCAAGCACTTGATCCATTTTTTTTTCAAAATTATCAACTTGACACAAAACAAACCAATCAGTTTGCTCATACTTTTTTTTCCTGATTTCTTTGAGTTGCCATGTTGTTTCCTCAACCAACTATTTTATACATGAACACATAACAACTTAAATAATTTGTAATTAAAAATGTCTTTAGATTTGCCGATAAAATTGCCCATGTCCTGTTGGAAATCTCACAGAATCGTATAATGGTTACAGCACAGAAGGAGGCTATTTGGCCCATCAAGCCCATGCTGGCTTTCTGCAAGAGCACTTCAGCTAGTCTCACTCCCCTGCCCTTTCCCCATAGCCCTGCAAATTTGTTTCCTTCAGGCTTGTGGGTATGCACAGCCTAAGTGCCATCAGTGCAGGCCCTTCAGTGGATATTCTATCTCCTTCACAGGTTTTTTAAACCTTTTTTCCCCCATTGCCTGCAATTTCCGCGTGCGGTTTTAGCATGCACTACCTTGCCTCGAGCAAGGCTCAGAAAATCTACCCTTGCATCTCCAAACAAAAGGTACCCACTAAATATAGATATGTAAGTATTGTTCATGTTTGCTTCTGGCAAAGCAGTGCCTTGCAGATTAGAACAGAATTATTAATTAGGAAAAAAATCTCATCAGTCAAAAACAGTTGTATTTTGTTCAAATCTGACATGAACTTGTAGTGCAGTTTAAATAATTTGTGGATTTCAACTTCATCATGCTGCCACCTGCAGGTAATACTAATAATATGCAACACAATTTCAGATTTTATTTATTATGGTTAACTATAGACTGAAATAACATGTCATAAATATTATCACTCCAAATACTACAGTGCATTGTACATAACATTGATAAACCTTATTTACTTTTAACATTGCACTTGCATCCCTCTGGAGGCAACTTTAAAGTTACTGGTGGAGTTGCTCTGGTTCACTTTGTATCAAGTGATTTCTTGGCCTTTTCAGATATACCAGAGTCCCTTATGCACAATCCATATACGAATCAATCTTTCATGGCTTTGCACACAGGGAATCATCGGCATATTTATTTGTGTGAAGCAATGTTAAGGGGGCCTGGGATAATTGTACCAAGGTGCACATACGGAATTCGGTTCCCCTTTCATCATCCTACATTCTGCCCTTATTTTTATATTTCAATTATAAATTCCTATGTCTGCATTTATAATGGAAACTGCCTACGTAAACTCGTCATGCTATAATTACATCCTCCTGCCAGTGGTGGCTCTGCAGTACTTCCTGAACCACTCTTTTGCTGGAAGGCCCCAGAGGCATAGCGTCTGCATGCAGCTCAGCAGAGCTAGGAGCTACAACTTAACAAGGAACTTGTAATGGAAAACGTTGACATGAATTGAGTAGAGATGTAAGGTATTTTATCTATAATATGTAGCTCAACTTCTAGCCACTCCTTTAAAAAAAAAACCTGCTGCTGGCCAACTTCCGACACCACGCCTAGCTCAGGCAGCCTCTAGTCCTACTCCTGCCCCTCTGCTGTTTCTGCCTCTCTGGCCCTGCTCCTGGCTTTTCAATTTGCAGCCTCTTAACCTCTGTTGTTCCTGTTTCTTTTCTTTTTCATTCACTGTCCTGCCACACTTATTAAATCTTTCCATGCTTTTTTATTTCCTGTCATTTAAAAAAGTTACCCACTATTTTATTCCCCTCATGTTGCTAATTTTTTTCAAATATCTGTTCTGCTTTATCTTTTTGTTGCTGAACATCTATTCCAAGCTGTTCTTTACTGTGTCTCTTCCTGAACACCTGTTCCCCACTTTTACTTAAACCCTTTATACTTTCCTTAACATGATTCATTGCATTCCTCAATGATGATGGAGCCCAGCACGAGAGTGCAAAGACAAAGCTGAAGCATTTGCAAACTTCTTCAGCCAGAAGTGCCGAGTGGATGATCCATATCTGCCTCCTCCTGAGGTTCCCACCACCATAGAAGCCAGTCTACAGCCAATTCTATTCACTCCACGTGATATCAAGAAACGGCTGAGCGCACTGGATACAGCAAAGGCTGTGGACCCCAACAACATCCCGGCTGTCGTGCTGAAGACTTGTGCTCCAGAACTAGCCGCGCCTCTGGCCAAGCTGTTCCAGTACAGCTATAACACTGGCATCTATCCAACAATGTGGAAAACTGCCCAGGTATGTCATGTCCACAAAAAGCAGGACAAATCCAATCCGGCCAATTACCGCCCCATCAGTCTACTCTCAATCATTAGCAAAGTGATGGAAGGTGTCATCGACAGTGCTATCAAGTAGCACTTACTCACCAATAACCTGTTCACTGATGCCCAGTTTGGGTTCCGCCAGGACCACTCGGCTCCAGAGCTCATTACAGCCTTGGTCCAAACATGGACAAACAAGCTGAGTTCCAGAGGTGAGGTGAGAGTCACTACCATTGACATCAAGGCAGCATTTGACCGAGTGTGGCATCAAGCAACTGAATGGGAATCAAGAGGAAAAACTCTCCACTGGCCAGAGTCATACCCAGCACAAAGGAAGATGGTTGTGGTGGTTGGAGAACAATCATCACAGCCCCAGGACATCGCTGCAGGAGTTCCTCAGGGCAGTGTCCTAGGTCCAACCATCTTCAGCTGCTTCATCGATGACCTTCCCTCTATCATAAGGTCAAAAGTGAGGATGTTTGCTGATGACTGCACAATGTTCAGTGCCATTCACAACTCTTCAGATAATGAAGCATTCCATGCCCGCATGCAGCAAGACCTGCACCACATTCAAGCTTGGGCTGATAAGTGGCACGAATGTTTCTTGCCATTTAAGTGCCAAGCAATGACTATCTCCAACAAGTAAGCGTCTAACCACCGCCCCTTGACATTCAATGGCATTACCATCGCTGAATCCCCCACCATCAATATCCTGGGGGTCACCATTGACCAGAAACTTAACTGGACCAGCCACATAAATACTGTGGCAACAAGAGCAGGTCAGAGGCTGGGTATTCTGCGGCATGTATCTCACCTCCTGACTCCCCAAAGCCTTTCCACCATCTACAAGGCACAAGTCAGGACTGTGATGGAATACTCTCCACTTGCCTGGATGAGTGCAGCTCAAGAAGCTTAACACCATCCAAGACAAAGCAGCTCACTTGATTGGCACCCCATCCACCACCTTAAACATTAACTCGCTCCACCACTGGCGTACCGTGGCTGCAGTGTGTACCATCTACAAAATGCACTGCAGCAACTTGTCAAGACTTCTTTGGCACCTCCCAAACCCCGACCTCTACCACGTAGAAGGACAAGGGCAGCAGGCGCATGGGAACACCACCACCTCCAAGTTCCCCTCCAAGTCGCACACCATCCTGACTTGGAAGTATATCGCCGTTCCTTCATCGTCGCTGGGCCAAAGTCCTGGAACTCCCTCCCTAACAGCACTGTGGGAGTACCTTCACCACACGGACCGCAGTGGTTCAAGAGGGTGGCTTACCACCACCACCTCAGGGGCAACTAGGGATGGGCAATAAATGCTGGCCTTGCCAGCGACGCCCACATCCCATGAACGAATAAAAAAAAGAGACCCTGCACCTCTACGAAAGTCCATGCAATGTAACAATGAGAAATTATGCTGCAGTAAAACCTATATGGGAAAAATGTTCAAAGTACAAATAAATATAGCCATAGTATTATCCTTGCATATAGATAGCATACACATATATTGTCATACTACAACAGGCTTGAATCAAACCTAAGTGACTGTTTAGCAGCAGATATGGCCAAGGAATTCCTGGGGACTTGCGCCATTGTGGCACAGAGACGCTTGAACAGTGCAAAAGAAAGGTGAAGTTATGGAAAGGTGAAGGTGAAGTGACTTACGCCATTAATCTTGCCATTCCATATTTTCCTGTGACTTTTGTGCCGCTCTACCATTACCCTCATCGAAAACAGTTGGAAGGTAATTATCATAGTTTCATTAAAATCAATAGCCATTGCAATTTTCCTGCATTTAATCTAGTTTTTACTTGCTGCCACTTAGACTGAAAAATAATGGCGTGATGGCCTGGCAGCTGCGTGATTGATTTCAATTGCATTCTCCGATTGCATTTAAATGACATGCTGATGTGTTTGCTGATCAGGACTTGTTGAAAGACTGGTTCTTAAACCACTGCATGGTCATGGCAATAAAAAGCTATTATTAACATTCTTTTCTTTAAGTTTTTTTTTAATAAACTGTGTTTCTTTTTAAGCATTAATTGTTGCTATGAAGAATATAATTGTTTTAAAACAGCAGCAGAAACACTCTCAAAAATAAACTGGGCCAAAGGGTGCAGCAAAAGCTGTTATGAATAATATAGTCAAGAAGTTCAAGGACTTATTGATGACACCTGCCCCAGCTCTCCATATTTACATAAAAATATTCTGTATTTGTATGAAATGGCAGTTTTATGGGCCTGTTAATCTAATAAAATTTACTTAGCTTTTGCGCAACATTTGAAAAGGCCTGAAATTAATTGGAACCCCAACCTGCTTCAATCTAAGGTTTTTTTTTCCTCAATCAGCAATTGTGAAGAGTAAGATGCTCTGGAAGATTCCTGTCGCTATTTCTAGCAGCTAATAAAGGTGAAATACCTTATTCGTTGAATCGCTGGAAAAAAAATGGCTGTGCCACTTCTGATTTGCCGCCATGTTTGCTGCGGCATATCCTAATTAAAAATGCAGGAAAATAAAGAGTAAGCTATCAACGGTGAGATCGGCGCACTAAACAGCGAAATTTAAGGTGTACATTGCTGATCTTGCCATTGCAGGAAAATCTGGACTTGTATTCATTTTTCTTGCTAGATTGACTCTTAGAACAGTAGGCAAGCATTTAAAAATCTTATGGCAGCTTCAAGTCACGGTGTGATACGACTTGGGGAGGAAGATACAGATCAAAGGCAAATTTTCAAATGCTCTGCTCTTGGACTAGAGTCCTGTTTGATGATAAAATTGACCGCTGTGCCCAATTCTTCATGCCCACACTTCCGCCAAGGAAGACTCTGTGTGGGGTGTGGAGCAATGTTCTCTAAGTTGCATGGCCATGCAGGGCTGCTGCGCAGGTGGCTTGCTGGCTTTTCAATAGAAAAACTGCGCATGCATGGTATTTTGAATGGGCCGCGCAGCCCAAAAAAAAAATTACAAGGGAACATTGGTGTGGAGTCATGCAAAATTCACCCTTGTATACTAAATGTGCCCCTCTTACCCCTCACCCAAGGGAAGAGAGGACAAATCAGAGTGATTCCCTCAGGTTGACTGTGCTGCCAGCTGTGGACAACCAAACAGTAGCAATAGCAGAGTCCAATGCATGGTGCATGATGTGGGAAATCTAAAAGAGGAAGAGCACTAAAATATATTTCCACCAGCAGTGAATCTGAGACTTTAGTATTTTTTAATATGCAGTAACAATATAATGTATGCATGATTTCTTAACGCATTCCAAAGAATTTACACACATTATGAATATTTTTACAGGAGGATTTCAGTGAGCATTGCTTGTGTTTCTGCATTGTATGAGTACATTTTGATAATTGTCATTTTTTGTTTTCATGCAGATCCTACTTGGCTGTCAACCAACCTAGGAATTTTGACATGTATAGAATGTTCTGGAATACACCGAGAAATGGGAGTGCACATTTCCAGAATACAGTCCCTAGAACTAGATAAATTAGGAACCTCTGAACTCTTGGTGAGTTATTGTAATTATAATATACCCTAACAAAAATATAACGGTGTTAACTTGTAGGAACCTATTTCAACAATACCAGATATACTGCGGTAGCACAAATTGTGTCCGATATTCAGTTCTATTGAGCAGGGCATATAACAAGTGGCTGATACGATACCGACCATTTTTGGGAACTGCCCAAGACAGCTTTTTACCGCACTAACCGCAAATAAAAAAAATTATTTTCAGCTGGAAGTTCGAATTTGAGGTTTGTTAAAATAATGTGATTGTGAATTTAGTCTGTATTGAAATCTTGAGTATTATAGCATTAGCAATTTAACTCCAAAAATAGACTCTTATTATAGAATGACCTGTTGTGTCAAAAGCTTTAGTAACCAGAAATGTATATTATGACATTTGTTTAATAGCAAGCTTCACTTTGGATTTCCATTAGCATAGTTTGATTTTAGTTGTTTTAATTCTTGAAGATCTACTAATACAAATGCAATACTAATCCTTATGCAAGGCAATTTTCTGCTATGTCTACAGAAGATGAAATTTGCACAAATAGCATTACAGATCAGTATATAAAATAAGGCACAATACTTTTGAGTTTAAATATTTGCTGTTATACATGTAAAATAATTACACTACGTCAGGAAATAAATTGTTAGCAGCGCTTATACATTTGAGTTGTACCTCGCCTTTAATGGTGTTAATTCCACCATCTACAAGGCACAAGTAAGGAGTGTGATGGAATACTCTCCACTTGCCTGGATGAGTGCAGCTCCAACAACACTCAAGAAGCTCGACACCATCCAGGACAAAGCAGCCCACGTGATTGACACCCCATCCACCACCTTAAACATTCACTCCCTCCACCACTGGTGTACCGTAGCTGCAGTGTGTACCATCTACAAGATGCACTGCAGCAACTTGCCAAGGCTTCTTCGGCAGCACCTCCCAAACCCACAGCCTCTTCCACCTAGAAGGACAAGGGCAGCAGGCGCATGGGAACACCGCCACCTCCAAGTTCCCCACCATCCTGACTTAGAAGTATATCGCTGATCCTTCATAGTCACTGGGTCAAAATCCTGGAACTCCCTACCTAACAGCACTGTGGGAGTAGCTTCACCACATGGACTGCAGCGACTCACCACCACCTTCTCAAGGGCAATTAGGTATGGGCAATAAATGCTGGCCTCGCCAGTGATGCCCACATCCCATTTTTTAAAAAACAAATAATTCCCCTGTTGAGACTCTTCTGACAGATTTTGTATCTGCTTCTTGTAATAATTTGGGATTATAAGGCACTGTTTTCTCAAACAGCCTGACAACACTTTCCTTGAGCAGCTCTTGCCTCTTCTATATCTTTCACTTTCTGCTCTTGCAGAAATAATGTAGCCTGCGTCCAACAATCAAAATTGATTGTGGGAAACTGCACACTGAAGTTAATGTAAGATTCCCACCTTGACTACAGTCTATTGGAATACAGAAAATACCACACACTAAACCATCTATGTGCAATCTAAAGCGTTGGAAGAGGTTTATTCATATTTAAATAATTTATAACAGCAAAGATATTAAGCATAAACTATATACTTCATCTAATTTACAATACATACATACAACAAGAATGACAACTTAAATTATAAACTCCATTTCTAAAGTGCACATTTTATAATTTTTATTGCAAATGATTTGTGCATCATTGTCAATGATAACAGCCTATGATTCATCACCAATTTAACATAGGTTGTGGGTTCTCATATAACTGTAAAGTTTGATTTTTGTAGGGAATGTTTTTCTACATACAGGCCATCCAATGTGATCCTGAGGGATGATATTTCTTTGATTTTCTTTGGACTCCCTTTTTTGTTTGGCTAGTTGGATACAACTTGCTTCAAGCTTTGTCATGCCATCATAAATCATCTATTGGCAATTATTCCTGTCACAAGCACCATGCTCCCATGTGTCAGTTGAGATGCCCCATTTTTTTTAGATTGGTCTTTAGGCAATCCTTATATCTTTAGAACTGACCACGAGAGCATTTATCAAGTTGCAGCTTACTGTAGAATACCTTCTTGGGTGGTCTTGTATCAGGCATTCGAACTAAGCGACCAGCCCACCTTAGCTGCGCCTTTACTATAATTACCTCTATGCCTGGCATATTTGCTCTTCTGAGGACAGTGTCTGGAATCTTGGGCTACCATCGAATTGTCATGTCAGGTTCTGAGGCAACCTTGGTGGAAATTTCTGATGTGGCGACTGTAAGTGGTCCAGCTATTGCGCACATACAGTAAGGATGTTATAACTAAAGCAAAATACTGCAGATGCTGGAAATCTGAAATTAAGAGAGTAACTGCTGAAAATACTCAGGTCAGGCAGCATCTGTGGAGAGAGAAACAGAGTTATTGACCTGAAACATTAACATTTAAGGATGCCGCGTAGATGTTAAGTTTTGCTTCCCGTTTAATGCTCCTTTTATCCCGTAACCTCACACTGAGCCTTTCAAAAGCACTACTGGCCAATGTTCCCGCTAAGTTGCATGGCCACGCAGTCATATGCAAGGTTCCATGCAGGCTGCCCATTGGCTTTTCCAGTGTAAATACTGCGCATGCGCAGAAATTTAAAAGAAACAGGCCGCGCAGAACAAAGTGCAGCTGACAGGGATCATTGGTACTGGCTTTAAATAATCTGTGGTTCACTTCCATCATCTAGGAGTATATCAGGTGACATGGTGCTTCCTAGGTAGGTGAACCTGTCCACTGCAGCCTGTGCCCTTAGATAGTAATATTGGGTGGCACGTAAGGTTTTCCAGGAGCAGGGTGGTATATAACTTCCATCGTCTTCAGACTGATAATGAGGCCAAATCTCTTAAAAGCATCCGAGAAATGGTACATATGACTTGGAGGTCCTCTTCTGTGTGGACAACAAGGGCACATTCATCAGCAAACTAGAGCTCCCAATCAAGTTGTGCAGAGGTCTTGGATTTAAACTGCAGGTGGCGGAGATTGTACAATTTGCCATCTGTCTTGAAGTGAATATACGCTCCTTCATACAAGTTCCTAAAGGCATAAGTACGCATAGAAGCAAACAAGGTACTAAAAAAAGGGGAGCTAAAACACAACTGGATACTGACTTGGATAGAGAACTGGCTTGCAGACAGGAAGCAAAGAGTTGGAATAAACGATTCTTTTTCTGAGTGGCAGGCAGTGACTAGTGGGGTACCGCAGGGATCGGTCCTAGGACCCCAACTATTCACAATATATATTAATGATCTAGACGAGGGAACTAGATGTAATATCTCCAAGTTTGCAGAGGCTGGGCATGTCTGCTGTGAGGAGGATGCTGAGAAACTCCAGTATGATTTGGACAGGTTGGGTGATTGGGCAGAAACATGGCAAATGCAGTATAATGTGGATAAATGTGAGGTTATCCACTTTGGTGGCAAAAACAGGAAGGCAGATTATTATTTGAATGGCAATAGATTGGGAGAAGGGGAAGTGCAAAGAGACCTGAGTGTTCTTGTGCACCAGTCGCTGAAGGTAAGCATGCAGGTGCAGCAGGCGGTTAAGAAGGCAAATGGTATGTTGGCCTTCGTAGCAAGAGGGTTCGAGTACAGGAACAAGGATGCCTTGCTGCAGTTGTACAGGGCCTTGGCGAGACCGCACCTTGAGTATTATGTGCAGTTTTGGTTGCCTTATCTGAGGAAGGACATTCTTGCCATGGAAGGAGCGCAGCGAAGATTCACCAGGCTAATACCTGGGATGGCAGGAATGACGTACGAGGAGAGATTGGGTTGATTGGGCTTGTACTCACTGGAGTTTAGAAGATTGAGAGGGGATCTCATCGAAACCTATAAAATTCTGTCAGGCCTGGACAGACTAGATGCAGGAAGGATGTTCCCGATGGCCGGGGAGTCCAGAACTAGGGGTCATAGTCTAAGGATAAGGGGTAAGCCATTTAGGACTGAGATGAGGAGGAATTTCTTCACCCAGAGAGTGGTGAACCTGTGGAATTCTCTACCACAGAAGGCAGTGGAGGCCAATTCAGTAAATATATTCAAGAAGGAGTTGGATATATTTCTTAAGGCTAAAGGGATCAAGGGATATGGGGAGAAGGCAGGAACGGGGTACTGAATTTGGATGATCAGCCATGATCTCATTGAATGGCGGAGCAGGCTCGAGGGGCCGAATGGCCTACTCCTGCTCCTATCTTCTATGTTTAGCTAAATGTGGGTGAGCACCTTGGGACTAGTGGCCACAATATAAGGTTTAAGTTCCAACTAGAAAGGGGGGAAAAAGTCACTACAAAAACTACGACACCAGATTTTATTAGGGAGATTCAAGAAAGATAAGCACGCTAACTGAGATGAGGTGGATGGAGAAATTAGCACTCAGGCCTGCAGAGCAACTGTGGGATGTTTTTTTTTAAAAAGGTTACAGAGATAGAGAATAAGTATATTCATTAAAAAGAGAAACTACTAAAAGTTTAGGATGCCATAGATAAATAGAAGCCAATTAAAATTGAAGAGGAGGGGCTATCAGGGCTATAAAAATAATGAAAAAACTAGAGTATGAGAAAATAAGAAACTAGGTTAAGTGTGGGATATGGAAAGCTAACAGGAGTATCGGGGGGAGGGGGAAATGTCACAAAACATAAGTATATCAGTAAAAAGGGAATTGTTAAAAATTAGATAGGGCCCCTGAAAGGTGAGGATTGTCAATTTGCAGATGATGCAAAAATGATAGAATAATTATTAAATACATTGCCTCGGTTTTTACTGAAGGAAAGGGGTATCTGAGAAGAGGTAAAATCCTAAAAGTAGTTGAGAGCAAGAGGAGCGATATAATGGATAAGAAGAAATTTTAGATGTTAGTTAAACTGAAGGAAGACAATGTGCTACAGCCTGAAAGAATACATCCAAGGATCTTGAGGGAGGAAATTGCAGAGGTCCTAGAAATTATGGGGGTAATTTTAACCACACTAAATGGGTGGGTTGGAGTCAGGTGGGATGTTAAACCCGACTCAAACCGGCGTGGCTCATATTTAACCTGTCTTCCAGGTTTAACCCTGGCCTGCCGGGTTTCCCAGGCCTTGGGAAATCCAGCAGTTGAAGGGAGGTGAGGACTGCTTTGTGGAAAAGGTAGTTGCCTTTACAGTACTGTTTGTGGGCCAGGAGGAGCAGGAGTGCTTTCTCCCAACCCACCAAGCCTAGCTTCTTCCCTGCCCACCATTAGACACCTATCCAAAGACTCCCCCCCCCCCCCCCCCCCCCCCCCAAACCTGGATATCAGACCACCCCCCCAGGATTGGGGATCGAACCTGCCTCCCAAGACCCAGACCCATGCTCCCCTAATGCAAATGCAGACTCCCTACCTGTAGCCTATGGGCGGGGAACCTGTTAGAAAAAAGACGCACACTGGAGTTAAAACTCACAGCATGCAGGAACAACCGCCCCCACCCTCACTCACGGAACCCCGCCCCAGTCAATATCGGGGCCTATATTTCAGGGTTCCATTGAGTGTGGATGTGTGCCAAAGCACTGGAGAGTGGTGGATCTAGAACCCATTTTTTAAAAAGGAGACAGAGTTAATTGGGTAATTACAGGCCAGTTAGTTTAACATCTGTGGTAGGGAAATATCTAGAGCCTTTAAGGATGAAATTACCACGCATTTAGGTAAAGAGAAAATAGTTAATACAGATATCAAAAGGGAAGATCATGCTTGAGAAATCTCATAGAATCTTTGAGGATGTAACTGTAAGGATAGGCACGTATAGATTATTAAATAGAATAAGCCATTACAATATATAGAATATTGAGCTAGAGTTGTTGGGTTAAAACACACTTCAGAAAGACGCACAGATATACCAGGCAGCCTTTTAGCACGGCGGGGGACAGTGTGAAGAAATAATGGCCCGGAATTTGCGGTCAGCATCGAAGCGGCGCCGCTTGTCGCTGACCTCGAAGAAAGTTGCCCACAAAGATCTAGCAATCTCTGTAGCGTGAATTTCAGCTCTCCCGATGTTTGTTTGAAACTGCCGCCAAATCAAGCATATCTCCAGCGTTCTTCAACAGTGATGTCATCAAGCAGGCCAAGCAGGCTAAGCAGCCAATTACATTGAAGAATTCTCAAAGACAGCAAACCAGGATGTAAAATGCACAGATTATAATTTGCTTTTTATAAATTTTACAGAGAACAAAATAAAGATTGGGACATACAAATAGGATTAAGGTAGAAGCTAAAATATCATGAACAAACATTTTTTAATAAATTATTTTAAAAACCATGTAATTATCATAATAATGGAAAAAAATTGACATTCCGCAAATATAAAATTTGTTTTTCAGGGCCAGAACGGTTGTTCAGCAGTCACTATGCCGTTTAAAACGTAGTTAACACCTCTTTCAACAAGACTTAACCTTTTCGGGGGTGGGGGCGTTTAACAGCGATATTCCAGCGTAATAGGGGAAATTTTCGTCCCTCTATGATTTGAATTGATTGCCAACTCCAGGAAGTTCCACAGAGCAACCTGTGGCGGAGTAGCGAATGACTGACGGCAACTTTTGGATTTTAGCATTTATCTGCACATGCGCTGACTCTGGACGTTTCTGTCACTTTCAGAGGCGTAATGACGGCGAACGCTGACCGTTTTGCCGACATTACCACAGTAATATCAGCCATTGTCGATTGCTGAATGGATTCCAGTGTATATAAGGGAATTCATTTCTTTTGCAATAAAGATTGGAGGCGATAAGACATCAAAGGCAGGCACAACAAATTGTAGCAGTTAACAGCAGCTGTATTAACAGCATACACACAGACAGATTGTGATGACATACGGCATACACATTTGTCCTACGTAATTAAACCTATAAAAATACAACATACTGGAGTGCCTTGATAACTTCAATTTGCTCTTTCTGAGGCTAGCATAAGCAGGCAAGACAACATGTTTGCAATTTTCTAATGAAGAATCTTTTGCACGTGAGTTATAATCAATACCAATCTCCTATGCATTCTATGACTGGAATCCATCTTGGTTTACCTTGGCTTTTCTGCATAACTATAGACCAAACGGGACAATGTCAATCCATAACTACCCTCTTATTAACAAAATTCTGGAAATATAAATTTATTAACTATTACAGTATACAAGATTTCACTCCATTGAGGACAATTAATTATTTTAAAAGAGAATTAACTACTGTTAATTCATATCTCACCATTATGGTCATTGAAAACCCAGAACAAAACATTTTCTTTGCAAATTAACCCATGACTGCCTACAGCTAGTATTTTTCTACTTCAAAAATAAAACAGCACAGATTTCACAATTTGTGACATTGAGATATAATGAGGTAATTGGGATTTAAACCCATTCCATCTGATGCTGGCAACACCTGTCTCTTCCCTATCCCACCTTTATATGTTCTAGATTGCAAGCAATTACTACCCCATTCCAAATATGCTTACTGTAAATGTAGGTGATCTCATTGAAACATACTAAATTCTTATAGGGCTCGACCGGGTAGATGCAGGTTTCCCCTGGCTGGGGAGTCTAGAACCAGGGGTCACAGTCTCAGAATAAGGGGTCGGCCATTTAGGACTGAGATGAGGAGAAATTTCTTCTGAGGGTGGTGAATCTTTGGAATTCTCTACCCCAGAGGGCTGTGGAGGTTCAGTCTTTGAGTATATTCAAGACAGAGATCGATAGATTTTTGAATATTAAGGGAATCAAGGGATATGGGTATAGTGCAGATGAGATAGACAATCAGCCATGATCATATTGAATGGTGGAGCAGGCTTGAGGGGCCAAATGGCCTCTCCTCCTGTTTCTTATGTTATTTATGACTGTACTGGCCGCGCTAGACGTGCTCCTATCTAGCTATCCAGCAAGTTAAACACTCATTCAAAAATAATTCTTCTGAAGCCGGTTGCTGTTTTGAAGCTTTACTTGAACAAATTTGTGAAACTGTAAACAAAGACAAAGTATGTTTTGTACATAAACTGAGTACTATACATTCGATATTACATAAGATATAAACATATTTACAACAGTAGAATAGACTAATTGTATAACTAACTAACATTTGAACTAACTTCTGTAACTATTAAACATTAACCTTTTATAAACATAGTATTATCAAAATATTACTCTGACAACATTGCTATTATGCTAAGAACCAAAGATACTCACAGATATTGCGCTTGGCCTAACATATGAAATCAGATTACATTGGATTGTGAATGGAACCTCTCATGGCAGATTCTCCATTACTCAAGTCAGGTTCTTCCTAGCAAAACTGCTTCCTGGGGTCAACAGGAAGAAAGATAGGAAGGTCAAATGACCTCTCACAGGAAGAAAGGAACAAAGGTCAAATGACCTCTCACAGGAAGAAAGGAACAAAGGTCAAATGACCTCACACAGGAAGAAAGATCAGATGACCTTTCCAGCATACAAACTGTTAACACAATAACCACCACCAGAGGGTGCTATCTGCACACATAAAATGTTCATTGGTCCAGAACAATGACATTAAATGCATTCTGTGTTCTTTTGAAGAACTGAAACAAAAACCTTTTTTTTGCTTCCAGCTGGCCAAGAATGTAGGAAATATCAGTTTTAATGAAATTCTGGAAGCCAATCTGCCGCATCCATCACGAAAGCCTATTCCATATAGTGACATGTAAGTACATTTGAGAGGGGTAAGGTGATTTAGAAATAATTAACGACGATGAACTCAAACACAAATGGGCATTCTTTTACTCATTGTTTGGGTTAAATTTATTTTTTCTTCAAATGCCTTCCTTGTAATTTGTTGTCAAAGTATTGGTTTAAATCCAATTACCAACCAGTGAATGATTTCTGCTAGTATTTGATCTAGCACTATTGCCTAAATATTGCCAAGTTATGCCAGTATAAGGGTTGATTTTTGCATGGTTCCGCTGCTCGCTGAATTGGAGTTGCAGATTGTTAGAATCATCCTCGGCCTGGAGCTTCACACCCCAATATATGCTCAGCCATATAAAATCTACATATGCATGTCTGGATAGTTTGCCTTTAGGAGTTGATTTCCTAAAGGTAAATTGGACTTTTTAGAGTTGGTTTGAAAGGTTTTGGTTTCTAGCTTTATCTGTATTATTATTGTTGTATTATTTTTTATTGCTGTTTAGGCCGCTTTTACAACTCTTTCTGATAACAATCTTGCTCCCAGCTGCTGTTTGATGTACAGCAAGCAAAGTAGTAGTATGCAAATTCCTTTGTGGGTGCCAATGGTGTTTAGATTTGGAGGAGGAAGAGTGGTTCCTCTTCTAAACACTACTGGAACCTTAAGGGGCAGATGTGACTACGCCTCAGGCACTAAATGCGTACTATCTTTAATGCAATACTCACATTTACATATGCAGGGAGTCCCTCCTGGACATTTCAAAAGAGACCTGTCTTCAGCACCAGTGCTCTGCAGGAGAGACTGTCAGAGAGCCATATGGATGGCTCATGCTATATATGTAAAGATGACTACTACATAAAACTTCTTCACCAGCAGATCCGTCCAAGCCACCACCAACAAGCTAAGCCACTCAGTGGTCCAAAGCTGCATCAGACAAATGCATTTGCTCTGCTCACATTATTTGGTTTTCTCCAGGAGAGGGCCAGAGGCTTCTATCCTGTGCTGAATCTCAGCAGCTTTAGCAACTTCAACTGTATCGAGAACCTATGGTGCAGCACTAGATCTGGGGAAGTATTTGACAATATGGGGACCTTTCCTGGAAGCCAATGCAGTGCAAATCTTGCATAAATGAATGCTCTTGGTGGCATAAATTTGGCATGAAAATTTTTCATAGTACTGTTGAGAAATTGGCAAGCAGCCATGTTGGGATACATTTCTACCATTGAAAGTATTAGAAACTCAAAATAGAGGAATTAAGTTCCCAGTACAAGATCTCCTAATTGGATTGGCATCAGCACTAATTGTTGGATCTTGTTATACGATAACATTCACACTTCAAAAAATATATTCATAGCTCTATATACGTAATATTTTGTGATGTAGTTATATAATTTAATAAGACAATTTTGGGGTAATAGATTGATATCTTATGTTTACTGCCATATTCATATACATTAGGAGTACAGCTGAAGCTTGCTAGAATACAGTCTTTCCAGACTTTTGAAAGGTAACTTGAATAAACCAATAACCTAAATTAGGTTAGGTACAAAGATGCCAGTAGCCATGTCATATTAATCAAGCTGATGCCAGTGGGGCCAATTAAAATGATACTACCTCACTTGGTCCAGCTAGATAATTAAATAGAATAAAATTGTCATCCTTCTATTTAAATCTCTAAATGGCCTCACCCCTCCCTATCTCTGTAACCTCCTCCAGCACCCCTCCCCCTTCCCCCCACCCCATCTCCATTTGTCCATCTTTGGCCTTTTGTACATCCGTCTCACTTCCATTCACCCCACCATTGGTGACTATGCCTTCAGCTATTTAGGCCCTACGCTCTGGAGTTCCCTCCCTGAACCTCTACTCCTCTAAGTTCAAATCAACAAAAACATATAAAGAGAAAGACAGAAACTGCAGTACAAAGTTGACCGAGACACCATATCATTCAAATACGTTGTTGAACACCACAGTTGATCTGTCCCTCTGTCTACTCACTTTAGATCCCTCCTCTCTCTCCATGTGCCTCTGCTGCCCCTCATGATTCTGATTAAACATTTATTTTCATTTCCATGGGAGTTAAATTTGAGGAATGGAAATGACACGGTGTTGAACTGTGTTTTTTCTTTAGTGCCATAAAAGTTAAAAACAGTAAAAAGAGGCAAAATTCTCAAATGGTGGTATCCTAATTGATTGCCTTAACTATCCTAAAAAGGATAGATCAGAGTATATTTTAAATGGTGAAAAGCTAGAAGCAGTGAAGGTACAAAAAGACTTGGGAGTCCATGTACATAGATCATTAAAATGTCATGGACAGGTGCAAAAAATAATCAAAAAGGCTAATGGAATGCTGCCCTTTAATATCTAGGAGGATTAGAATACAATGGGGTAAACATCATATTACAGTTTACAAAGCCCTGGTTAGATAACATCTGCAGTACTATGTTCAGTCTGGGCACCAGACCTTAGGAAGGATATATTGACCTTGGAGGGAGTGCAGCGTAGATTTACTAGAATGATACCTGGACTCCAAGGGTTAAATTACGAGCAGAGATTACACAAACTAGGGTTGCATTCCCTGGAATTTAGAAGATTAAGAGGTAATTTGATCAAAGTTTTCAAGATATTAAAGGAAACTGCTGGGTTGATAGAGAGAAACTATTTCCGCTGGTTGGGGAATCTAGGACTAGGGGACATGGCCTAAAATTAGAGCCGGGCCTTTCAGGAGTGAAGTTAGGAAACACGTCTACACAGAAAGGGTGATAGATGTTTGGAATTCTCTTCTACAAACAGTAGTTGATGCTGGGTCAGAATCTGAGATTGATCGATTTCTGTTAAGCAAAGGTGGGGCAAAGGTGAGTATGTGAAGTTAGATCACAGAGCAGCCAATGATCTCATTGAATGGCGGAACAGGCTCGAGGGGCTAAATGACCTACTCTGGGTCCTATGAATTTTTTTTTTTTAAATCACGTTTGTTTTATTGAACTGCTGCAAAATACAGATTTACTTTCATTAATACAAGCAGTCGTGACATTTTAAAATTTCTATGCAACGACAGTTTAAAAAAGGGGGCTATAATTAAGAAAGTTAATAGGCTAATTAATCAGGATAATCCCTACTTTTTTTCTTTAAAAAGCAAACCCTGGTACGTAACAATACATATATTATATAGTTGATTTGTTATCCAGTAATTATATTCTGGTAACAAAAGGAATGATCACTGCTGAATTATACCACAACTATAAAACTTATCAGTTGGGTGTTGAACTACTCCTTTGTATCTTTATTTGCAAGAAAACTATGACGTGTTATTCAACTGCATAATTTTGCTTTTCTTTTGACAGGACTGCACGTAAAGAATACATCCATGCAAAATATGTAGACCATAAGTTTGCCAGAAGGTTGTGCACCACTTCTTCAGCTAAAATGAATGAGTTGTTGGAATCTGTGAAATCCAGGGATTTACTTGCACTAATTCAAGTCTATGCAGAGGGAGTTGAACTAATGGAGCCACTACCAGAACTTGGGCAGGTGAGAAATAGTAACTATTTTAACTATCTGAGATTACGTGACTCAGTTCAATTCTCTATACAGAGCGTATATATAACATTCAAACGATTTGTTTTTGATGGATAAAGTAAATTTTTTTAATTCTGCATTTCAACTTTACCCAGGTTTTCATTTTACTATAAAATCCAACATTACTTCTCTGGGTTTTGGTTCCTAAGGCAAAAACCATATAAAATATCTCTGTTATACGAGTATGTAGGAACAGGAACATACAGGACCGAGAAGACACTGCAGTCCATCTGGCCTGCCCCACAAACTAATGCCTTTCAATTGCTCGATCACAAGATAATTATGGATGAGGAAGGTCATTTGGTCCATTTGTGTTCATCCATCCAGAGAGATATCACAGTCCCCTATCCGGTATTCAATTGTTTTTTTCAATAATTCCAGTGTTTTATCTCCACTGGAGGTCTGTGCCATGTATTGAAACTAACAGTAAGAAATTATTCCAGTACTTCAACAGTAAGAAGGCAGTCAGGGAAGAAGTGATAACCATAAAGTATGCAAATAGCTTCAAAACAGAGCAAGAGTATTAGGTAATAAACATTATCATTATGACTTCCTCCAAGTATTCACGAGACAAGACCTGAGCAACATGTCCTCCCCAAACAGAAATAACCTGAGCTAAATGAATATAAATGAGATGGAAGTCTTTGACAGATTGAAAGTACTCAAAACCAATAAAAAGGGTATTTACTCCAAATTGCTAAGACATACAAGAGATTATATTTGTGAAGTACTGACAGTTCTTATCAAGAAGTTACTGGACACTGGAGAGGTGTTACCAGATTATAAACAGGCCAACATGATGCCCATATTCAAAAACAGGAAGACAGATTATTATCTGAACGGCAATAGATTGGGAAAAGGGGTAATGCAATGAGACCTGGGTGTCCTTGTGCACCAGTCGCTGACGGTAAGCATGCAGGTGCAGCAGGCGGTTAAGAAGGCAAATGGTATGTTGGCCTTCGTAGCGAGAGGATTCGAGTACAGGAGCAAGGATGTCTTGCTGCAGTTGTACAGAGCCTTGGTGAGAACACACCTTGAGTATTGTGTCCAGTTTTGGTCAAATTATCTGAGGAAGGATGTTCTTGCCATGGAGAGAGTGCAGCGAAGATTCACCAGACTGGGATGGCAGGAATGACGTAGGAGGAGAGATTAGGTCGATTAGGCTTATATTCGCTAGAGTTTAGAAGAATGAGAGGGGATCTCATTGAAACTTATAAAATTCTCACAGGACTAGACAGACTAGATGCAGGATGTTCCCGATGGCGGGGGTGTCCAGAACCAGGGGTCACGGTCTAAGGATAAGGGACAAGCCATTTAGGACTGAGATGAGGAAGAATTTCTTCACCCAGAGAGTGGTGAACCTGTGGAATTCTCTACCACACAAGGCAGTTGAGGCCAATTCATTAAATATATTCAAGAAGGAGTTAGATATATTTCTTAAGGCTAAAGGGATCAAGGGATATGGGGAGAAAGCAGGGACAGGGTACTGAATTTGGATGATCAGCCATGATCTCATTAAATGGCGGAACAGGCTCAAGGGGCCGAATGGCCTACTCCTCCTATCTTCTATGTTTCAAAAAGACAACAAAATACATAGGCAACTACAAACCCATTAGTTCTATTTCTGTTATGTGTAAAATAAGAACATAAAAATTTGGAGTAGGAATAGGCCATATGGCCCCTTGAACCTGCTCCACCATGCAATGAGATCATGGCTGATCTTTGGGCAGGAAAGTGAAGTTGAAGTCAATCTCCATATCCCTTGATTCCTCTAGAGTCCAAAAATCTATCAATCTCAGCCTTGAATTTACTCCGATTCAGCATCCACTGCCATTTGGGATAGAGAATTCCAAAGATTCACAACCCTCTGAATGAAGAAATTTCTCCTCATCTCAGTCTTAAATGGTCGACCCCTTATCCTGAGACTATGCCCCCTAGCTCTAGACTCCCCAGCCAGGGGAAACAAAATCTCAGCATTTACCCTTTCAATCCCCCTCAGAATCTTGTATGTTTCAATGAGATCACCTCATTCTTCTAAACACCAGAGAGTAAAGGCCCAGTCTACTCAATCTCTCCTCATAGGACAACCCTCTCATCCCAGGAATCAATCTAGTGAACCTTTGTTGCACAGCCTCTGAGGCAAGTATATCCTTCCTCAGATAAGGAGACCAGAACTGTGCACAGTACTCCAGGTGTGGTCACACCAAAGCCCTGTACAATTGTAGCAAGACTTCCTTACTCTTGTACTTCAACCCAGTTGCAATAAAGGCCAACTTGCCATTTGCCTTCCTAATTGCCTGCTGTACCTGCATGCTAACTCTGTGTTTCCTGTACGAGGACACCCAAATCTCTCTGAATGCCAACATTTAATAGTTTCTCACCATTTAAAAAACATTGGGGGAAAAATTCAGTTGGTTGCGCCTCCCATTACGCAAACCAACTAGCACTGCCGACGCCTCCCGCAAAATTCAGCGGGAAGTTAGTGGTGGTGCTAACCGGTAGCGCCCTGCGGCGCTGCTGGCAATGACGTCATTGGCATGCGCAGCACCCCGCTCACGCCCCGGCCACGATCTTCGGGAGCGCCCCCTGACTTACCGCCAGATGCTATGTCCAGCGGGGTCAGGGGGGCACACCTGCGGCCAGGGAGGTGCAATTTAAAGGCGAGGTGCGGGGCAGCCATATTTGTTGCTGGCCACCTGCCTGCGCTCCCGTCCCAGACCTCCTGAAACGCCTCCCCCCCCCCGCGGAGTGCTGGCTGCGCTCCAAGAGCCCGGCATTTCTCTTGAGTGCCAGGCTCTTTTGCCTGCACTCCCAATCCCCGGGGGCCCAGCTGGGCCCCAGGTCGCGCTGCACAAGGCCCCTCCCCTTTTAAGAAGGGGAGGAAGGCCTGCAATACCACGGCGCGACATGTCGCAGTGTGTGGCGCTGCGGCACATAACGCCGCAATATTGACTCGCAGTGCCCCAAGAGGGATGCAGGGCGCTTCCCCCTTGGGGTGCAACCACGCAAGTCCCAGCGCGGGGGTGCTAATTTTTCTGGGGCGCTAAAAGTAGCGCCCCGGCGAAGTTAGGGCCCCAATTGGGGCACTACTCAATTTTTAGCCCATTCTGTTTTTCTATCCTTCCTACCAAAGTGAATAACCTCACATTTCCCCACATTATACTCCATCTGCTACCTTATTACCCACTCACTTAACCTGTCTATATCCCTTTGCAGACTTTGTGTCCTCCTCGCTGCTCACTTACTTTCCCACCTAGCTCTGTATTGTCAGCAAACTTGGATACATTACACTCGCTCCCTTCATCTAAGTCATTAATATAAATTGTAAATAGCTGAGGCCCAAGCTCTGATCCTTGAGCACCCCACTAGTTACAGCCTGCCTACCTGAAAATGACCTGTTTATTCCTACTCTCTGTTTTCTGTCCGTTAACCAATCCTCAATCCATGCTAGTATATTACCCCCAATCCCATGAGCCCTAATTTTGTTTAATAACCTCTTGTGTGGCACCTTATCGAATGCCTTCTGAAAATCCAAACACAGCACATCCACTGGTTCCCCCTCATCTATTCTGCTAGTTACAACCTCAAGATTCGTCAAACACGATTTCCCATGCATAAATCCATGTTGACTCTGCCCAATCCTATTATTTTCTAAGTGCCCTGTTACCACGTCCTTAATAATAGATTCTAGCATTTTCCCTACCACTGATGTCAGGCTAACTGGTCTGCAGATCCCCATTTTCTCTCTTCCCTCCTTTCTTAAATAGTGGGGTTACATTTGCTACCTTCCAATCCATGGGAACTGTTCTAGAATCTATGGAATTTTGGAAAATGACATCCACTATCTCTATTAGCCACCTCTTTCAATACCATAGGATGTAGGCCATCAGGTTCGAGGGACTTATCAGCTTTCAGTCCCATTAATTTCTCCAGTATTTTTTTTTAGTAATACTAATTTCTTTCAGTTCTTCATTCTCGCTAGACCCTTGGTTCTCCACTATTTCCGGGAAGTTTTTGCGTCTTCGTCCGTGAAGACAGACGCAAACTATTTGTTTAATTTCTCTGCCATTTCCTTATTCCCCATTATAATTTCTCCTGTCTCAGCCTGTAAGGGACCCACATTTACTTTCACTAATCTTTTCCTTTTTACATACCTGTAGAAGCTTTTACAGTCTGTTTTTATGTCTCTCGCTAGTTTATTCTCATATTCTATTTTCCCTTTCTTTATCAATTTCTTGGTCCTCCTTTGCTGAATTCTAAAATTCTCCCAATCTTCAGGCTTACTACTCTTTTTGGCAACATTATAAGCCTCTTCATTTGATCTAACACTATCTTTAACTTCTCTTGTTAGCCACGGTTGGACCACTTTTCCTGTGGGGTTTTTGTGCCTTAAAGGAATGTATATTTGTTGTAAATGATGTATTAATTCTTTAAATGCTAGCCATTGCTTGTCTACCGTCATACCTTTTAATGTAGTTTCCCAATCTACCTTAGCCAACTCGCCACTCATACCTACGTAGTTTGCTTTATTTAGATTTAACACCCTAGTTTCAGATTTAACTAAATCACTTTCAAACTCATAGTCATAATGGCACAAAAGGAAGCCATTTGGCCCATCGAGTCCATGCCGGCTCTCTGTAGAGCAATCCAGTCAGTCCCATTCCCCCGCTCTATCCCCGTAGCCCTGCAAGTTTATTTCCCTCAAGTGCCTATCCAGTCTCCCCTTGAAAACATTGAGGGCTGGATTTTCATTGAGGAGTTGGGTAGGAGGCGGAACTACAACTTTCAGGGTTGTAGTCCCGCCTCCATCAAGTTCTAGCCAACCCACGCGATTTTGACTTGATCGACCTTGTTGAGCCCGCCCAGCAGGCTCAGCAAGCCAATTAAGGGCCACCCGGCAACAGGTGACGTCACAGATTGATATTTCATCTGTCAAGACCTTTTGACAGATGAAATATCAGCGTTTCGCAGCTGTTTGAAGCTGTCAAACACTGACAATCTGTATTCTAAGTTAATTCCTTCCTCTCAGGATGATTTAGAGATCTCCCCGGAACAGAAAGCTGAATGCTGCAATTTTTGACAGCTCGCAACCATTCTGCTTTCTGTGCTGGTGAGATGAGGGACTCCCGAGACCTGAAGGAAGGAAGGCTGTAAAGGTAAGTAAAGTTATGTAAAACTTATTTAAACACTTTACACGCACCAAACACACTTAACTTTGCACTCATGCACCCATCACTCACCTGAACACCGGACATCTCAACCCCTCCAAGCCCTTCATCCCGACGGTCCGCCTCTAACTTGGCGTGGTTTGGAGCCATCGGGAATCCCACACTTCAACATTAAAAATAGGGATTAGGCTAAAAACTGCCTGTTAACTACCTGTTAACAGGCAGTTAATCGGCACTAATCCCCTTCCCGCCTTGGGGAGGCAGGTCCCAGTGCGGGTCGGGTACCCGCCTCCTTTGAAACTGGCATGGAGGCGGGTTGGGTGCGGGATGGGTTCGAGCCCCCCGATTTTGGGATTTTAACCCCCCACACGCCTCCAATCCCGCCTCCACGTCCCAATGAAAATCCTGCCCTGAGTGTCTCCGCTTCCACCACTTCCGTCAGCAGCGAGTTCCAGGTCCTCACCACTTGCTGCATAAAAAAGTTTTTCCTCACATCCCCCCTGTATCTCTTGCCCAAAACCTTAAATCTGTGTCCCCTAGTCCTTGTACCATCAACTAGTGGGAACAGCCTTTCCCCGTCTAGCCTATCCAAACCTGTCATAGTCTTGTACACCTCTATCAAATCACCCCTCAACCTCCTTTGCTCTAATGAAAACAAATCCAGCTTCTCCAACCTGTCCTTGTAGCTAAGATCCCCCATCCCCGGAACCATTCTGGTAAATCTCCTCTGCACCCGCTCAAGTGCCTTCACATCCTTCCTAAAGTGTGGTGACCAGAACTGGATACAATACTCCAGTTGTGGCCTAACCAGCCTTTTTTTAAAGGTTCAGCATAACTTCTCTACTTTTGTACTCAATATCTCTATTTGTGAAGCCCAAGATCCCATATGCTTTGCTAACCACTCTCTCAATATGTCCTACCACCTTCAGGGACCTATGCACATTAAATCCCAGGTCCCTCTGTCCCTGCAAACTCTTTAAAACTGTGTCATTAAGTATATATTGCCTCTCCCTGTTCCTTCTGCCAAAATGCATCACCTCATACTTCTCTGTATTAAATTCCATCTGCCCATTCTGCTAGCCTTTCTATGTCCTGTTGCAGTATTATCATCACTGTTTGCCACACCCCCAGGTTTGGTGTCATCTGCAAATTTAGAAATTCTACTCTGTATTCCAATATCCAGGTCATATATATCAAAAAAAGCACTGACCCCAGCACTGACCCTTGGGGAACACCACTGTCTACCATCCTCCAGTCTGAAAAACAGCCATTTACCACAACTCGCTGTTTTCTGTCTTTAAGCCAATTCCTTATCCAAGCTGCCACTGACCCACCTATACCATGAGCCTCAATTTTGTTAACCAGCCTTCTGTGTGGTACTTTGTCAACCAGCCTTCTATGTGGTACTTTGTCAAACGCCTTCCAAAAATCCATGTAGACAACATCCGTTGCAGTCCCTTCATCAATCCTCCCTGTTACTTCATCATAAAATTCAATGACAGGAAACTTTGTGATATCCGGCACCGACGGGACCGAGCTGTTGCCGATCTATCAAAACTGCCGGACATACAAAGTTAATGTTGAAGCATACGGAGATTTTCATTTCTGTGTCTGACAACAAACACTGTTGCTTAGCAACAGCTTCAAACAGTCGGCCCGTACCTTGGAAGCGTCTCTGTAGCTTAGCAACAGCTTCAGAGAGACTTTCCAAAGCCTGACTGTTGGAAAAAAAAAAAGCCACAAGAAGGAAAACAACCTAACAGAACGGCTCCTGATTTCTGCCGGTAGATCGAGGTTTCCGGACATACAACCTCCGGATAAACCAAAGTCTCCTGTAGATTAGTCAAACACGATCTGCCTTTTACAAATCCGTGTTGGCTCTCCTTACTTAGCATAAACCTCTCCAAGTGCCCATTAATTTTTTCCTTGATTATTGTTTCTAAAACTTTACCTACCACTGATGTTAAACTGACCGGCCTGTAGTTACTAGGATTGTCCTTACGTCCTTTCTTGAAAAATGGTGTCACATTTGCCACTTTCCAATCCTCGGGCACCTCCCCCACACCTAGGGAAGATTGGAAAATTATGGCATGCCCTTCTGCTATCTCCTCCCCCAATTCCCTTAGCAACCTGAGATGTAAGCCATCTGGACCAGGCGACTTATCCACTCTAAGCATACCCAGCCTTTCTAGTACATCCTGTCTATCAATTTCCACCCCTTCCATTGCTTCTACCTTTTCCACTTCTACTGATATTTTGTCAGCATCCACCTCCTTAGCAAACATCGATACAAAGTACTCGTTGAGTATTCTAGCCTTGCCCTGCGCCTCTAAGCATACATCACCTTCTTTGTCCCTAATAGGCCCCACCCTGCCTCTTGCTACCCGCTTACTGTTTACATGCTGGTAGAAGATTTTTGGGTTCCCTTTTATGTTAACCGCCATTCTATTCTTATATTCTCTCTTTGCCAATCTTATTTTCATCTTCACTTCTCCTCTCAACTTACTGTATTTGGTCTGGTTCTCCCTTGAAGAATTCACCTGAAATTCATCATACACCCTATTTTTTTGTTTCATCATCTTAATCTCCCTTGTCATCCAAGGAGCCCTTGCTTTGGTTCCCTTACCCTTCCCTCTTGTTGGAATATACCTAGCCTGTACTTGGAACATCTCCTCCTTTAAAGATCACCCATCGTTCCGTAACAGTTTTTCCTGTCAGACTTTGGTTCCATTTTACCCTGGCTAGATCCTTTCGCATCCGATTAAAGTTAGCCCTATTCCAGTTTAGAAGTTCCACTCTAGATTGTTCCTTGCTCCTCTCCATTGCTAATCTAAATCTTATGATACGATGATCACTCGTACCCAAGTGTTCTCCCACAGACACTTGGTCGACCTGGCCCACCTCGTTCTCCAGCACCAGATCCAGCAACGTCTCCTTCCTAGTTGGGCCAAGAACATACTGGTCAAGGAAATTCTCCTGAACACATTTCAGAAATTCCTCCCTCTCCTTTCCCTTTACCCTAGCATTATCCCAGTCGATATTTGGGTAATTAAAGTCTCCCAATATCACCACTCCATAGCTCTTGCATGTCTCTGCGATTTCCCTGCAGATTTGCTCCTCTACGTCCCTCTCACTATTTGGAGGGCTGTAGAATACCCCCAATAGTGTGATCAAACCCTTTTTGCTCCTCAACTCTAACCAAATGGATTCTGTCCTTGTCCCCTCAAGAACATCCTCTCTTTCCAACACTGCAATGTCTTCCTTAATCAGCACTGCCACCCCACCTCCCTTTTTTCCTTCCCTATCTTTTCTGAACACCTTGTACCTTTGAAAATTAAGTGCCCAGTCCTCACCATTTTTAAGCAACGTTTCCGTTATTGCCACATCATATTGCCACACTGCTAATTGTGCTCGTAGCGCAGCAACCTTATTCACCATACTTTGTGCATTTACGTACATGCATTCTAAACCCATTTTTGAATTTTTCATAGTCTTTCTTAGTATAATATTCCATGAATTCGTCCTCCACACTATTACTGCACATTTGGTTTGCTAAGTTCATATGTAGATTAAAGTGCCCCATGATTACTGTATTACCCTTGTTGCATGCGCCTCCAATTTTGTTAGTATCAATATAAAATTCTATCATATTATGGTCACTCTTCCCTAAAGGCCCCTTTACTACAAGGTTATTAATTAACCCTTTCTCGTGCTCAATAATAGACCAAAAATAGTCTGTTTCCTAGTTGGTTCTTCAACATACTGATGTAGAAAACTATCTTGCATACATTCCATGAATTCGTCCTCCACACTATTACTGCAAATTTGTTTTGCCCAGTCTATATGTAGATTAAAGTCCCCCATGATTACTGTATTACCCTTGTTATATGCGCCTCCAATTTTCTGATTTATACTCTGCCCTACATAACAACTACTGTTTGGGGGCCTATAAACAACTCCCACCAGTGTTTTCTGCCCCTTACTGTTTCTTAGCTCCACCCAAGCTAATTCTACTTCTTGATTTTCAGAGCTAAGATCCTTTCTCTCTACTGTCTTTATCCCATCCTTTATTATCAGGGCCACCCTCCTTCTTTTCCATTTTGCCTATCTCTTCTAAAAGGTTAAGTCTCCTGGAATATTTAGTTCCCAACCTTGGCCCCTTTGCAACCACATCTCCATTATGGCTATTAGATCAAACTAGTTAATTTCTATCTGCGCTATTAATTCATCTATTTTGTTGCGAATGCTTCAAGCATTCAGCTATAGTGCCTTTAGTTTTGACTTATTTCTCTTTTTCCCTGATGTCACATTAATCACTGATGCCTTATTACCTTTGTTACTCTCTCTGTCCCTTCCTGACCCACTCTGCTTATTTTTGCCCAAAACTCTACTCTGCTCTAGAGCCTTGACATTTCTCTCGCTGCTTTTAAATTTACTCTTTCCTGAAGCCTTCCACCCCCCCATTAGTTTAAAGCCCTGTCTACTGCCCTAGTTATTCGGTTCGCCGGGACACTGGTCCCAGCCCGGTTTAAGTGGCGCCCGTCCCAATGGAACAGCTCCCTCTTTCTCCAGTACTGGTGCCAGTCCCCCATGAACTGAAACTCCTTCCTCCCACACCACTCTTTGAGCCACGCATTTAAACCTCTAATCTGTTTGTCCCTATGCCAATTTGCGCGTGGCTCAGGCAACAATCCAGAGATTATTACCTTTGAGGTTCTGCTTTTTAATTTGGATCCTAGCTCCTCAAACTCCCTCAGCAGAACCTCATTCCTAGTTCTACCTATGTCGTTGGTTTCTACGTGGACCACGACAACTGGATCCTCACCCTCCCACTCCATGTTCTTCTCCAGCCATAGGAGATATCTTTAACCCTGGCACCGGGCAGGCAACACAACCTTCGGAACTCGCGGCTGCAGAGAACAGTATCTATCCCCCTGACTATACTGTCCCCTACCACAACTATATTCCCTTTCACTCCCCCCACTTGAATGGCCTCCTGCACCATGGTGCCATGGTCAGCTTGCTCATCCACCCTCCAGGCTTTTCCCTCATCCAGACAGGCAGCAAGAACCTCATACCTGTTGGACAAGGGCAAAGGCTAAGGCTCCTCCAGCACTGCACCTGGGGTCCCCTTAACTGCCTGAGTTGCAGTCACACCCTCCTGTCCCTGACCACTAACCAGACCTGTACCACTACCTAACCTAAGGGGTGTGACTGCCTCCTGGATCAAAGTGTCCAGGTAACTCTCCCCATCCCTGATGCCCCACAATGTCTGCACCTCAGACTCCAGCTCAAAAACTCTGAGCTGAAGTTCCTCAAGATGCAGGCACTTACTGCAAACGTGCTTGTCCGGGATCACAATGCTCTCCACAAACCCCCACATGCTGCAGTTGCAGCACACCACCTGCACTGCCATCCCTATATGACCTTGTTTTATTTGTATTTAGGTAACTTAGTTTACAGTGTAGTTTCTTGACTACTTACTTGATACAGATTTCTAGTTAGTTTTATTCTCATTCTGTTTTCTCCCTTATCAATTTTTTGGTCATCCTTTGCTATTTTCTAAAGCTCTCCCAATCCTCAGGCTTACTACTATTCTTCACAGTATTATAAGCCTCTTTTAATCTAATACTATCCTTAACTTCTTTAGTTAGCCACGGATGGATCACTTTTCCCATGGAGTTTTTATTTCTCAATGGAATGTCTATTCATTAAGAATTTTGGAATATTTCTTTAAATGTTTGCCACTGCTTATCTACCATCATAACTTTTAATCTAATTTCCCAATCTACCTTAGCTCACTCACTCCTCATACCAATGTAATTGGCTGTATTTAATTTTAAGACTCTCGTTTCTGACTGAAGTATTTCACTCTCAAACCCAGTGTGAAATGCTATCATACTATGTTCACTCTTTCCCCAGAGGATCCTTTACTATGAGATTACTAATTAACCCTGTCTCATTACAGAATACAAGATCTAAAATAGCCTGTTCCATGGCTGGTTCCATGACTTATTGTTCTAGGAAACTGTCTCAAATGCATTCCATGAACTTGTCCTCCAGACTACCTTCGCCAATTCTGTCCAATGGTATAGCTACTGTTCGGGGGCCTGTAAGCTACTCCCACCAGTGGTTTCTGCCACTTGTTATTACTTATCTCCACCCATACTGATTCGACTTCCTCATCTTCCGAGCCAAGATCCTTTCTCACTACTATCCTTTTGTCATCCTTATCAAGGATACCTCCCCCCTCCTTTTCCATTCTGCTTGTAATTTCTAAATGTCAAGTACCCTGGAATATTTAGTTCCCCACTTTGGTTACTGAATTGGCTAGTGGATCAAACCCATTTATCTCTTTGTGCCACTAATTCGTCTATCATGTTACGAATGCTTCATACATTCAGATAAAGAGCCTTTAATTTAAATTTTTTACCGTTTTCCCTGCTTTCACCTTATTTGCTGATGCACTATTATCGTTAAACTCCCTGTCCCACTCTGCCTATCTTTACCCAAATTGCTGCACTGCTCCATTGCCTGGACTTTTCTTTAGATTTCTAAATTTCCCCTCACCTGATCCCTTCTCTTCCCCCCCCCCCCCCCGCATTTTTTTTAGTTTAAAATAATGGATATTTATGAAGAGTAAGCTTGAAGATAATTCACCTCTAAGTCACAAGATGCAGCATTCAAACCCTGCTCCAGACAGTTCCGGTGTATGGAGACCAGAGCTGCAGCTCTGAATTCTGGGTTGACATCCAGTAGGCATTTTGCAGTGGGCGGGTGTGCACAGCATCTCAATCGTATGGATTGTGAGAGCCCATAAGACCCTCCCGTCATATAGGGCTAACCACCCTATCGGTTATAATGATAGTTACAACCATGGAACGAGGCTTCACGTCATACCCTGTCAGACTGTTAATCAGCCAGGGAACCCTTCCACTATTTCACATTATTCTCCAAGGGACGAATTTTTTTTAATTTTTCCTTTCTCCTGTTTTCCATGGTCCTTTAGAAAATCAAAGCAGAATGGGGACAGTGATTGCGGGACCCCTTAGAAACCATAGAGTGACTACGTTTCAGAAGTACTTAATTGGTTGTAAAGTGCTTTGGGATGTCATTAAGTCATAAAAAGCACTACATAAATCTTTTTTTCCTTCTGTCTCTCCTCTGACTCCCTGTGGGCAATGCCAGGGGAGAGCTGGTCGTTTGTGTTTATCAGATGAATTACTAGTATTTCAAAGTGCACACTGTTAATGTGGATCTTTATTTAACAAACAGGAGCCAGGGGAGACGGTGCTTCATCTAGCAGTGCGAACTGCTGACAGGACCTCACTCCACTTGGTTGACTTTCTTGTCCAGAACAGGTAGGAAATCACTCAATAGTAAATTCAGTTTTTTCCATTAATATCCAGTGGCCTAGAAATTCAGTTGCTTGCGCCAGCCGGTAGCGCCTTAGGAGGAGGAGATGTTGGGCGCTAGGCGGCTAGCGGCCGGGCGCAGCGCGATCTGCGCCTCTCCCCAACTTCACTCAAGATTTAGCAGCGGCGCAAAGTCTTTGCGCGCGCTCAGCTGCGCACGCAGATCCTGACGTCATTTCCTCGTGCAACACCCTTTGTGCGCCCCAAACCGGAAATTCAGTGGCGACGCCCTATTGTGCGCCTGGCGCCCCTAGCGACTGGTAGAGGGGAACGGTTCTCAGTCGATGCGGGGCGCGGGGGGCGCAAATTAAAGGGCACACCTCCTGCAGTAGAAAAGGCTGCCATTTCGCAGCACTCCTTTTTGAGAGACGGATCTTTGCAGAGAGACAAAGGTAGAGAGCTTTCTGCTTTGGCTCAACACTCGCACAGGTACTTGTGGCTTCAGGCCACAGCTTTCCACTTGTCTTTGCCTTCAGTGTCATATCATTGTTTTCAAACATATAATGAGGGCTGCAATGGGTGCAAACGCTGGCCTTCTCCATTGCATTCAAAGGGCTCACAGACGCCGTGAGAGAGTGGCAGTCCTGGCCAGACGGAGAGGGGGCAACAGGCGTCGGGAAAGGAGGCCTTACCCACCCAGGGTATACCACCAGCAGTTCTCCTATCTGAACATGTCTGACGAGCAGTGTGTTCGGAGGCTGCGATTCCGAAGGGCGGTGGTCACTGAGATCTGCCACCTGCTTGGCGGTGATCTGCAGCCACATCTGAGGAGCAGGACGTCTCTGTCGGTGGCAGTGAAGGTGACGGTGGCTCTCAACTTCTATGCCACCGGCTCCTTCCAATCCGCTACTGGGGACATTTCCAACATCTCCCAGTTCGCCGTGCATTGCTGCATCCGCCAGGTGACCAATGCCCTTTTCAGAAGGAGACGTCAGTTCATCTCCTTCTCCATGGCCCTTGTCAAGCAGCAACAGCGTGCAATGGGCTTTGCAGCATTCGCGGGCTTCCCCATGGTGCAGGGCGCCATTGACTGCACGCATGTGGCTTTGCGGGCACCTCTGGAGAATGCCGAGGATTACCGCAACCGGAAGGGCTACCATTCGCTCAACGTTCAGCTGGTGTGTGACCACAGGCAGCTCATCTTAGCTGTCAATGCCCGCTTTCCAGGCAGCAGCCACGATGCCTTCATCCTGCGCCAGACTTCTGTGGTAGACATGTTCCAGGCCCAGCCTCACCCACGAGGATGGCTTCTCGGGGACAAAGGCTATCCTTTGTGTACCTGGCTGATGACCCCGCTCCGTGCGCCCAGCACCCCTGCTGAAGAGGGATACAATGACAGCCATCAAGCAACCAGGAACATCATTGAGCAAACAATCGGCGTCCTGAAGCAACGGTTCCGCTGTCTGGATCGTTCCGGTGGAGCCCTACAATATTCGCCGGAGCGAGTCTCCCATTTCGTGGTCGTGTGCTGCATGCTGCACAACCTGGCTATCCGCAGGACTCAGCCACTGCCACCAGAGATTGGAGGACCACCTGAGGAGGAGGAGGACCAGCACAGGAGGGAGGCAGAAAGTGCAAGGGCCGCCCGTCAGCGGCTTATTGAACGTCGGTTCTAGGCCCCCTCTCAGGGAATGGCTTGTGCCAATGTCACCATATGAATGTAGCCGCTCCACAAGCCCTCAGCCGAGCAGGGCAACCAGGACTTGCAAAATAAAGCATGGGCAGTGCAATTTAAGAACATTTATTACTTGGAAACCTCTGCCCTTCCCACATTACAAACTAATGGAGAGAAGCCCCCTCCAAAAACACAAAACGAACAGTCTCGGCCTTACAAAACAAAGAAATACACCAGTCTCGGCCTTACGAAACAAAGAAATACACCAGTCTCGACCTTACCAAAAAAAGAAATACACCAGTCTCGGCCTTACAAAAACACAACTACACCAGTCTCCGCCTTTCAACAAACACAAAGCATTTGGCCAGACCTTCTACTTTTTGCCCTGCGAGGGCGATGCCTTTCCCATCCGTGACTGGCCCCTGCCCGCCCTGCGGCTCCTCCTCAATGGGACCCCAGTGGCTGCAGCAAGGCTGGGGGAAGGCTGCTGAGGGTCAGGTGGCAAGACGGCAGATGCCCTTGGGGGTCGGCCTGCACCAGCTCTGGCCCTGGAGGGGCCGGCTGCTGACTGCTCCAACTCTGCTTGGGCAGCAGCAGTCTGTCCAGCAGCTCGTGGCAGCTGCAAAGGCGGAGTGGCAGTGTCGGCTGCAGGAATGGTGCCAACCTGACAGATCGCAGGTACTCCCTGGTCGCCTGAGACATTGGCACTCGCACGGGCCAGCACTGCAGCATGCGTAGCAAACAGCTGAAGAACAGACTGCTGGGCTGCTGCTGCGCGGCGAGTGCCCTGGCGATGCCTGGCCGATCCAGCGAGGGTGGCAGCAGTTAGTGCCCGTGTGACCCTGGTCTGTGTCCGCATGACACCAGCCAGTGAATGAACGGCATGACTGAGCACTTGGCTAGAAGCCGCCTGTGCTGCCGCGAAGTCCTGCAGACTCCTGGCCTGTGCTGCACTGAATTGTTGCAGACTCCTGGCCTGTGCTGCTCTGAATTCCTGCACACTCCTTGACAGAGACTCAATGGAGTCAGGCATCCTTGCCACTGCAGCCATGAGCTCAGTGTGCCTGCGCTCAGCCTGGACGGCCATTTCCTCCAGGAGCCACACCTCCTCTGCGCTCACCGTCGCAGGACTGGAGGCCGCACTCACCCTCTGGGGAGAAGTCCGCCGAGCTTCCCCACCCCTCCCGCGTTGCTGCAGGCCGCTGGGCCCCGGAGCTTCACTCTCCTCCGACCCTTCCCCCCGGCTCCCCTCCAGGGAAGACGTGTCCCCTTCATCGCCATGGGCTGGCGCGGCTGAGGGTGGCACTGATGGGCCGGCTTCCTCTTCCTCGAATTCGGAATCGCTGACAGTGGCAGCTTGAGGGCCCGCCTCCTCACCTGGCAATTCACCATCTGAAAGCAGGGAGGCACAAGAGTTGCTTTAGAGTGAGGACAGGGCGGCAGCGAGGGAGGCATGAGTGCTGCCATGCACTGCATTGGTCGGACAGTGGCAAAGGATGCTGATCTGAGGCGCAAGTGGAAAGAGAGGTCAAAAAGGTGATGCCCTTACCATTGGTGCCCAGAACAGGGTCGGCATCTCCACTGGCGACGGGGCCAATCAGCCGTCCTGCCATAATGAGCTCCACATGCTGGTCGAGGTCGGAGAGCTCTTTGACGTCAGGACGGCCTCCCCCGGTCTCACGTTGCTTCCTCCGGTTGTGCGCCACCTTGGCCTGCAAGAGAAAGGACGGCCTCTAACTACAGTGTGAAGCCCTGATCTTGTCTGCACTGCCTCCCATGGTGGACTGGCCCTGACAGTGTGAAGCCCTGATCTTGGCTGTACTGCCTCCCATGGTTGAATAGCTTGTACAGTGTGTAAAGTGCTGAATGTGCAAGTGATTTTCATGACAGTCCCATAGCTGCTGGATGAGGGCTGGGCATTAGGGCTTTCAGGTCCCTTTGCCCATAAACTGAGGTGCACATGCAGGGATGAGGAGGACACTGGAAAGGGTACTCACCCTGACAACCCGAGTGAGGTCGTTGAACTTTTTCCGGCATTGCACAGGAGTCCTGGCAACCACGCTGTTGGAGGTCACCCTGTTTGACACCTCCCTCCAGGCTTTCCGGTAGGCACTGGGCAGCGGCCTCCTGCCACCTTCAGGGAACAGAACATGGCGCCTGCGCTCCACTCCGCCAACCAGCACCCTCAGGTCGCCCTCGCTGAAGCGCTGCGCTCTCTTCCTGGCCTTCTCCATAGCCCTGGGCGTTGCACAGATGAAGCAGAAGTGGTCAGGCCTAGCTTGAGGGCTGCAGTGTGCAGGGCATGGCAGGCAAACAAATCCACCCTCCCCCTTTAAGAGCTGACCGGCGCCAGAGTGTCTGCCGTCAATCAGCAACTCGCCGCACCTGCGCTGCGCGCCCTCGGGGGTATCGCCCCGGACCGCCGGCTTAGCGCCTAATGATAGTCGTGCATCGCCTGTTTTAACGCAGCAGCAACCTCTTGGGGCGATGCGAATGAATATCGGCGAAGGTGGCGCGAACTTTAGTAGCCGCCTGACTTTAGCGCCCCGAACGTGGCTATACTGAATTTCTAGGCCAGTATCTTTTAACTCATAGTGGCCATATTAGTCACTGCAAGGTGTTCTAGCATTACATATAGTGCATCCATTTTGTGATTATTTTATAATGTAAGAAAAGGCAAAGGTCACACCCGAGTACCACCAGCCTCAGCCTAACAAAATAGCATGTATGACACTTCACATCACTCCAATAGGCATTACACAAACCTACCAACAATGTGTTTGTTCAGCCTCAGCTGTTTTATTGGAAATGTCCACATCATTGAGTTGGCTTAGGAAAAAATAGTGGTGTGTTTGTCAGTCTAAATACTTCACTTTATAATTTATCCAGTTTAAGAAGGGATATAAAAGTGATAATGAATAGAGAGCAGCAAATGAGGACGCAGTATAAAGAGAGATTTGGATTACATAAATATGAAATAAAAGTTCTCTTAAACCAAATACAGGGTACTGCATTAATGCCTTCAACTCTTCCTGACTATGATGCTTTTAGAATGTATATTAACTTTTATTTGTTAGAGATTAAAATTATTGATTTTTTTTTTCAGCATTCAGATGGTTTTCTCGTACAAAGTAATCGCATGTCTTTTTTTGCAGTGCAATAACATGTTATTCACTGCTTATTTCAGAGATAATAATAATGATAATTGGGAGCCTACCACATAATCTGAGAGTCAAATTGGTTTGCACAGGTTTCTGAATGAAAATAGCATTTTTCTGTTCTAATCAGACTCCTGGCCTTGGTTTTCTTCTAATATAGAAACCCTGTGGGTTTCTTAAACCATTTCTAAGCTTTAACATTGGATTTTCTGTCTTCCATTATTACTGCACATTTTTTTCTTATTTCAGTCAATTAAGGATGTTAAGTGCAACTCTGCATTTTACGACCGGATGAATGCATAGTTTACCAATTTATGATGCTTGGTCAGTGTTCTAATGGTGTCAGTTGACTCGAAGAGATGGTTTTGTTGAAAATTATAACCGTTTTATATCTAGCACTTCTGTATGTTATATATGTTTAAAACATTTTTAATACAAATATTGAAGGACGGTGGTATGGTGCAGGTATGCACCCACGATTGCCCAGATGGCGAGTACTTATTCTCAACCATACTTCATTGAGGAAGTTTCCCATAGAAATGACTAAATTTAAGGATATAAAAAGGTATCCATCCACCCTGATGTATATCTGGGTGGCCGGTTATAGAACAGCATTCAGAGTCTTGGGTCAGTCCTGGAAGCAGGACCATGGTCCATCCTCTGAACCAGGGAAGATATGTAGTAAGAGGAGACTGCAGAGAGGAAGGAAACTAAACAAATTGCATTTTCCCCCACCCCATATAAATATATTCTGAAAATTAAAGGATTAATGTTTTTTAGTATATCAATATACATCACATCGATTTGGGTCAATAAAAAAACTTACATTGGCATTTACATTAATTTATATTCTTATACAGTGGCAATCTGGACAGGCAGACTACAAAAGGAAACACAGCTGTACATTACTGCTGCATGTTGGATAAAGTGGAATGTTTAAAATTGCTTCTTCGGGGCAAACCAAGTTTAAATCTAGGTAAGTGTACTGTTTGTGGCTTTGAATTGCATTTTCTTTTAACCCTTCATTGCCAGCAGACCCCAGGAAATGACTTATCTCCTTGGCTCAGCATTCATTCTTCATCTTAAGCAGTGTGGCACTAATTTTGCAGGACTAATGCTGCTCAATATCCGTAATAGCCTTATTACTGTAATGTTAACCACAAACTACAAAAATAAACATCTGAAATATAATTTAGATCATTTTAAAAATGGAAATTACCTACTCACCTGGTCATCCCATTTTACACATTCTCTCTTTACTCTATCTCCTACTAATATATAAACTTATTTTATTTTTTTCTATTTAATCTGTCTATTCTCTTTGTCAGCCTTAAAAATAACTTCAAAATCTTCCATTTATCTGCTTTCATTAACCTGCTGGTTCCCATTATCGCTTTTGCAAAGAGAACAAGTTCCAAAAAAATGCACTTTAATTGATCTATAACAGCCATTAAAGGCAAGTTTTTTAACTGATTGAAAGTCCAGGCATTGCAGATTGACAAATTGGCAGTCCCTGTGGACCAATAGCACCCAAAATGGCACTATTGAGTCAAGGGTCAGTATTAGGCATGGTTCCTAGACATTCATATTATCTTTCATTCATTCTTTCTTTCATGCTCTTTCTCCTCTCTCCCTTATCAATATATCTCTACTATGTGTATATGGACATGGCTCACCTATTTACCATGAAAGAGTAGGAAGAGTCACATAAGCAACGTTCCTGACATCATGATATTAGTGTGTCAGAACTTCTTAGTGGGAAGTCGTGCCTTGTGATTCTTCCCCAGCAGAACACTCTACCAGTGTGAAAGATGCCTTTGATGTGAAGAACACTATCAGGTAACCCGAACATGCACAGGTACATATCTCTGTGCTGCTGTGGTTTTAATCCATAATGTCTGTAAGGTTACTGTTGCTTTAACCACTGGAATGCTAAAGTTAGTTCAAGTACTCCAGAATTATTCTTTCTTTTTATCTTGAATAAATTAAGATGATATCCAACGAGCAAACAAAAAGAAACTGAAAAGTTAGCAAGTATACCTTAAGAGCAGTAGGTGCTTTTGAATGCAAAGAGCCAGTTTCCCGACTTAGTTAAGAGAAAATACGCAACCTGGGTTGGGGCGCAGCCAAAGCCGGAGGATTGGTGGAGGAAAGGAGGGAGATCCAAGAATGGGTGGGAAATGGCAGCTGGTCAGAACCCAGCTGAGGTACATAGTGAAACCTACAAATGGGCAGAAAATAGTAGTGGTTGTGGGAACCATTGATGGTGGAACACCGGGTCCCTTTTTAAAAATACATTAAAAAAAAAAAATTTAAACTTATCTGATCGGTAGTAGCCTGAAACTTGTTGCTACAGTGTCAGCTAGGCTGGAGCCAGACCTTAAAGGTCTTCTGACAAGTAGACAACAGTATCATCTACTTTGGAGACCAAATGTGGAGGACTCAGGTTAGTAAAGTCAGTAGAAAAATGTGACAAAGATAGCATGACACTAGTGTGACTGATTAGAAATAAATATGACAGAAAAAGTGTTACAGGAAGTAACTGTTACACTACAGGAAGTGCACACAGATGCAAGACTTTCTGTATTCTATAGATAGATGGAAGATCTCAACAGAAACCAATTAGTTCCAACAAAACAATTGGCCTATCAAACAAAAGTCACAACTGCCGGTTATGTTTACACGATTCCCTGACCCAGCCGAACAACATTTTAATCTCTTAGCTGAGTAAAATTATGGTAAACTGGGGAGTTCACCATAAGTTGTGCATGATCTGAATTTATAAATGGAAATCTGACTGTGACCATCTATAATAAATCATCTAATGCTTTTTATTATAAAATCTAAACATTTTTGTGAGTATTGTTGAAACAAAAATGTATTCGTATAATCTACACTAAATGGATACTGCAGAAAATTGCTTTCTGCTGCAGGGAAATTGTTGGCTGCATTGTAATTTTTCTCTCCCTTGTCTGTATCATGTACTAAATATATTTTCTTTACAGTAAACCAGAGTAGTGAGACAGCTCTTGATATAGCAAGAAGATTGAAGCGTGCACAGTGTGAAGAACTGGTAAGAAATGGTTCAGTTTATTGCATACATACTGATTTCTGTTCCACAGAATTCCAAGACCCGTCTTAGATTTGACACTTCATCAAACACTAACATTAATAATACAATCATTTTTTCTTGTCTAAACCCAAACATTCGGACTCACGGACATGATGCCAAAAAAGGCTATGACCAAGATTATTATTCTCCCATACCCACTCTCCTGCCTGTTGAGCTGCCTCTTGAGAACCATCTTGGCTTAATATACTAGTGCAACTTTTACAGCTACTAGCAGAAGATGCATCTTCCCACAGTCACATGGATTAAGCTCCTGTGAAACATGTGCCAGTCAGAGGGTATGATGTTTGACCTTGCCTGAGGAAGGACCCCCTTCCTTGTACAGCCTCCACCACTTAAAACATCCACGTTTAAAACAGGCAGCTGCTTTCTACCAAAAAAACAATAACCATTACCCATTTGCATTAACATTAATTTCAAAGTTGCCAGTTATAATGTCTTAAGTTCTCCGTTTATTTCAGGCAGAAACAGCTGTGATTACTCACTAATTACATTTCATTCTACTTGGTGTTTCTAAACATCAAAAGCTGAATTAACTGTTTTCTACAAGGCACAGTGCCTGCATTCAAATGATATGGTTTGGCCATATAAACTAAATCTCTGGAATTGCATAGTACTGTATTGGCCAGAAGATTCTCAGTGTATTGGATTTTAGACTAAATGATGCAGGTCATTCTTTGATGAAGTAACAGAGGGTTGATGAAGGTAGTGCAGTAGATGTATATATGGATTTTATCAAATGCCTTTAAAGTACTACATAACAGACTTATTCAGAAAATAGAAGCACGTGGAATTAGAGACGGTGGTAACTTAGGTACATAATTGGCTAAGGGAAAGGAGGCGAAGAGTAGTGGTGAACAGATGATTTTCTGACTGGAGAGAAGTAAGCAATGGGGTCCTCCAGGGATCATTATTAGGACCATTGCTTTTCTTGTTATACTGTATATAAATGATCTGGACGTGGATATAGGGAGTACAAATTTGAATCTACTTTGTAGATTATTTCAAAAGGTAGATTTTAAACCTGAAAAGCTGGTGAAGATTGTTGCCTGCCACCTCCAGGATCTCTGACATAAAGCAAAAAAAGAAAGACTTGCATTTATATAGCGCTTTTCACAACCACCGGACGTCTCAAAGCGCTTTACAGCCAATGGAGTACTTTTGAAGTGTAGTCACTATTGTAATGTGGGAAACGCGGCAGCCATTTTGCACACAGCAAGGTCCCACAAACAGCAATGTGATAATGACCAGATAATCTGTTTTAGTGATGTTGGTCGAGGGATAAATATTGGCCAGGACACCGGGAAGAACACCCCTGCTCTTCTTTGAAATAGTGCCATGCTTTTATGTCCATCTGAGAGAGAAGACGGGGCCTCGGTTTAACGTCTCATCCGAAAGACGGAACCTCCGACAGTGCAGCACTCCCTCAGCACTGCACTGGAGTGTCAGCCTAGCTTTATGTGCTCAAGTCCCTGGAGTACGACTTGAACCCACAACCTTCTGATTCAGAGGCGAGTGTGCTACCCACTGCGCCACAGCTGACACTATAAGCGCTGGGGACTGTAGTTATGTACCAGAGCCCTCTGAAACATCAACGCACAGCTCTGAAGTGAAAGGAACAGGTTGATAAGAGTGAAATTGGTAGCACACCAGCTACCAATAATAGTGACCCAACACCGCAGAAAAGTTAATAGAGCCATCTACACACCCAGGGCTGACTATTGGTCTTACATTCATTTAATTTTTTTTTTTAAATCGTGGAACAGCGATTCTGGACTGCACCACAGTGAAATACCAAGTAAAATAATCTTGACAATCAACATTTACAGTATCTAGAGAATCACCATATCTACAGACCTTTATCCAAATCAAAGTCTAGGAAAAAAGATTCAGTAAAAGATTATGAAGAACATTTGTGGCCAAGCTTGAACAATTTGTCCTGTAGTTTACATCAAATGGAAACCTAGGTAGAGACATTTTTTGCTATCAGCATGCACTGGATTCTAGCTCTTTTTCCAAAAATTAAGGGGCACGAACTCATTGTGCCACACAGTGTATTCTGTGACCTTATTCTTAAGAGAAAAAGTGCACATTATTAACATAACAACAACAGCTTGCATTTATGTAGCACTTTTAACATAGTAAAACATCCCAAGGCACTTCACGAGCATTATCAAAGAAAATTTGACACCAAGCCGCATAAAGAGATATTAGGACAGGTGACCAAAAGGTTGGCCAAAAAGGTAGGTTTTAAGGAGCATCTTAAAGGAAAAGAGGCAGAGGGGTTTAGAGAGGGAATTCCAGAGGTTAGGCCAAGGCAGCTGAAGGCACAGCTGCCAGTGGTGGAGTGAAGAAAATCGGGAATGTGCAAGAAGCTGCAATTGGAGGATTGTAAGGCTGGAGGAGGTTACAGAGATGGTAAAGTATGAGGCCAGGGAGGGATTTGAAAACAAGGTTGAGAATTTTAAAATCGAGACGTTGCCAGACCAGGGCCCAATGCAGGTCACCAAGCACAGTTGTGATAGATGAATGGAATTTGGTGTGAGTTAGGATACAGGCAGCAGAGTTTTGGATGAGCTCACTTTCACGGAGGGTGTGAGTTGGGAGGCTGGCCAGGAGAGCATTAGAATAGTCGAGCCTAGAGGTAACAAAGGCATAGATGAGCGGAGGCTGGGTGGTGACGGGCATTGTTATAGAGGTGGAAGTTGGAGATCTTGGTGATTGAGAGGATATGGGGTCGGAAGCTCAGCTCGGGGTCAAATGGGATGCCAAAATAGAAATTTCCTAGCCTTCAGATCTCTTTAGAAAAACATTGGAGTAAACTAAGTGTTTGGAATCTAGTATGTGACCATGTTACTGGGTATTGATGGCTAAAATGATGTTGCCAGTAAACATTTAATAATTTGCTATAAAATTCACTTGAATCTTGATTATCTACCCTAATACAAGAGACCCCGATGGTTGATGATCAAACGTCCCCAAATTTGGCCAATAAATCATCAGAATCCAGATTTGCAAGCATAAGCTCATGTATTATTTAGCTGGGTTTATTTAAATAATGGCTTTTTCATTATTTTAGGTTGGGAATTTCCTCAGAGCTGCTTAAGTGTGGCAAAATAAACTTGTTTATGCCACGGTTCCAGTGAAACATCTCCGAGGAAATTCTCAGCCTTGGTCTCAATAGTACTATCATAAAGTTGTGCTTTACTCTGATAAATCAGAATTGTAAACTCTCTGGCCGTATCTAAAAATCTGAAAAGTTAAAATTATTTAAATCACAGTACTGTGAAGGACAGTCCCCGGACGAGGTACTGTGTCCCCAGGCAGAGTTGCATCAAAGTACTGTGAAGGACATTGAATGTTCCAATTATGAAGTATTATAATTATATTTATGCAAGCCTAAACAGTGCATTCATGTAGCTCCTTTTAAATGCATAAACTAGTTTAAATGGCATGTTTATTTAGACTTCATACCAATAACAAATATCATAAAGCTTTAATAAAAAGTATGTGGTTCACCTGTGCAGTCTTCTTGAGCTAAAATCACCTTGCTTTTCCTCCCTCAGAATTTTTTTTTGCTAATTAGAGGCTTAAGTACTTAAATACCCCATTATGGAACCATTTCACATGACTACTATTGCAATCTGATATTTTATATTAATTTCAGATCAGTCAAGCTGCTTTAGGAAAAATTAATCCTCATATCCACGTAGAATATGAATGGCAATTACGGCAAGAGGAGATTGATGAAAGTGATGATGACTTGGATGAAAAGGTGAGCACAGGGAAAATATAACAGAAGTAAAGGTGTCCATCAACCTGAGCTATTCTTTCTCACTGTCTAGCAGCAACCAATTACAGAGCAACATTTGGTGGCGACCTTGATGCAGGTTACCTATGTGCTCTTATGGTTGAAAATAGCATGTGAAGCAAGAAGTTTCGAAGAAAGGGAGAAAAATCATCTTTTAAAGTGTTTTTACATTTTTTTTTAAAGGATCGTCTTTTACAAGTTGGATTGAAGAGTGGCCCAATGCAATGCTTTGTCCTGAATAAAAAGGCTGAATTTAAAAATGAATATATAATACAGATTTTGCATTTTAGTGGTAAAAATTGCAGATAGCTCCCTGATAGTTCATTGGGTAATTGTACTATTTAGTGTGATGCTGAATCATATGCATCAGGAAGCCCTGCAGTTTGATCCTTGGTATATGATGAGTTAGCTGATTTCAGCTGGGGCTGTAGTAGAGGTACTACAGTTCACCTAGACAGCTCCCCAGCATTTCCCTACCCCCCCCCCACCACCCACCCAACTGATTTGGTAGGGTAGAAAACAGGCAGGGGATAGATATTCGTCTGTACTACCTGGACATGAATTATCACCTGGGCAGAGCACAGGAAGGAAAATCAAGTGGTGAGGATTACACGCAGGTGACAGAGCCTGTTCAACTTTCCTTCTATTAATTTAAATGGAGGGAATATTGCAGGATCCATTATGGGTGTGTGATCCTCCTCAACTGGTTTTCTATTCTGCACACTACCTAGGTAATGCTTTACACCCAGGCAGTACAGATAAACATCTACCTGAGGGTTTCTGCGCTTTAATGCTAGAAAATGCACCTGGGTGGATGTTAGGATCAATCTTGGCACTGATGTATCCATAGTTGAATAGCTCTATGATACTCATTGTCTAAGAATACACACAAGACTAGCGATTTCCATAATGTGGCTGCCATGGCCTGTACCCCAGCATCTTCAAAATAAATTTCTAGAGGGATAGAATTGAAAAGCAGAGAAGTTATGTTAAATTTGTACAGAACTTTGGTTAGATCACACTTGGAGGACTGTGAACGATTCTGGTCTCCATATTATAAAAAAGATATGAAGGCACTGGAGAAAGTTCTGCTATCGTTCTAGTAAATGTTTTTTTGCACCAGGAGGTTATACCAATCAGGAAAGATTGAGCAGGCCGGGGCTCTTTTCTCTAAAGACTGAGGGGTGACCTGATAGAGGTCTTTAAGATTATGAAAGGGTTTGAGAGGGTCGACGTGGAGAAGATGTTTCAACTTGCAGGGGAGACCAGAACTAGGAGCCATAAAGATAGTCACTTATAAATCCAACAGGGAATGCAGGAGAATCTTCTTTAGCCAGAGAGTGGTTAGAATGTGGAACTCGCTACCACAAGGTGTAGTTGAGGCGACTAGCATAGATACATTTAAGGGGAAGCTAGATAAACATATGAGGGAGAAAGTAATAGAAGGTTGATGAGGTTAGATGCAGAAGGGTCGGGGGAGACTCATGTGGAACATAAAGACCGCTATGGACCAGTTGGGCTGAATAGCCTATTTCTGTTCTGTAAATACTATGTAAAATAGAAGATGGGAAAATTATAACTGATAGCGAGGCAAGATATTTAATCTGCCCCATGCTTTACTGATCTGACTAGAACTATATTTAGGATGAGATGGCCAAGTGATCCTTTTAACTAATCATCTTTCTCAGTGTTTCAGCGAAGAAAGACTTGCAATTTCAAATTCTTGCCACTGATGATGCTGTCCTATAGTCTGGATTGGGCATCTTAACTTAATTGTTACTTGGTCAATTCTGATTTTTAGGTGAATGATGTCATACACCTGTGAGCAGTTTCAGGTTTTCTCTCAAAGATTGACAAACTTTCTAAAGAGCAGTAGAAGCTACAAAACTTAAATTTTAGATGAGATGAACTGAGTTTGGATTATAGTCTTAACTGATATTCATATCCAGGCTTTCCCTCGATAGCAGATTTCAGTCTATGTCACCTTCTTTATGATTGAAAAGGGGCAATAGCCAGAAGAGAAGAGAGAGAGGGCAGATTATCCAAAAGTATTTTACAGCCAATGAATTACTTTTTAAGTGTATAGTCACTTGTTTTGTGGCAAACATGGCTGCAGATTTGTACACAGCAAGGTCCCACAACAGTAATGAGATGATTGACCAATGATGGTTGGTTAAGAAATCAGTTTTGGCCAGGATAATGGGAGAGTTCCCTTGCTAGTCTTTAAATAGTATATGGGATCTTTTATTACGTCCATCTGAAAGGGCAGACATGACCTTGGTTTAACATCTCATCTAATAGACAGCACCTCTAACAATGCAATACTCCCTCAGTGTTGCACTGAAAAGTAAATCAAGATTATGTGCTTGTCCTTAAGTGTGGCTTGTGAATTTGTGACCTTCAAGCCAAGAATGCTACCACTGAGCCAAGGCTGCCAGTACATCATCTAGCAGGTTAACTATGTAGCATGTTTATAAATAATTTTGAACCATTCCAGGGTTTGTATTGATTTCTATTGTTTGGTTAGCTAATAGGGCAAATATTGGTTCCAAGTAATTTATTCAAATAGAAATAGAATTACAAGTAGAATAAAATTACAAGTAGAATAATAAAACTAAGAAAAGCATGTCTTACCTAGTTTATAGGATGTGATTCAACTTGAAATTTGATATGATTGATTAAGAGTTCTGCTTTATATTATCATGAGTCCGGAAAGCTTTACTTTGTAGTGCTGTCCTAGAGGAAGTATATTTGTCTGAAAAATGTAGTCTTTCATAGCTATAAGCTATGTAATTGAGGTAAGTTTGGCTTGAAAATTGTCACTTATGGGACAAACACAATCAAATCTGAGATCTCAAATTTAAGAACTATTCATTATATGAAACACCTATGGGCAAAAAGCCAAAATTACTGAAAAGTGAATGTGACAGATACAGAAATATTTCATCCCTGGGTAGCTATCAGCGTTGTCATTTTGATTGAGATGGATTATTAATCTTAGATTAGGAGTTATGATACATTTAACTCATGTCCTCTTTTCCCGTTCATTAGACCAGCCCTATAAAGAAAGAGCGTTCTCCAAGGCCACAGAGCTTCTGCCACTCTTCCAGTCTCTCCCCACAAGATAAGCTTATGATTCCAGGGCTTGGCATAGCACGAGAAAAACAGCGACTTTCATATGGAGCATTTAGTAATCAAATATATGGAAGTGGCACAGATTCCCCTATGTCACCGGCCATTGACGCCCCTCCTCTTCCTCCTAGGAATCCAAGCAAAGGTTGGTGACTGAATAAGAAAGAAATGTTCTAATGTGTTAATGCATTTATTAATGACTTGCAGTTGCATATTTAACTGCTAATTGCAACTTGGCAAATGTTCATTAGATTATTCCAGTTGAGCCACCATCTACTTTTCTTACAGTGCCATTTCTGCCATTAACAGGAACATTAGCTCTGCCATATCTCGTATTCTGTGGTAAACTTTATTATTCTCTCCCTTACTGTTTAACACAAGAACTTGATGAATTTGTCAGTGACTCATTGGAGCCGAAATTCCTGCTTACTAACTTTTGCAAAAATGTAGATGCGAGTAACGTATGGTGGAATGCAAGTAGGAAATGCTAACTGAGTATTCATCTATGTTTAGCATTGCTTTGATCATTCCTACCCCTCCAAAAATGGATTCATGAACATCAAAAAAAAAAGCAAATCATTCCTTGTTGAGGTCATTAATAAGGAAGTTGTATGTGTTTTGCTGCTGCACAGTCAATCTGAAAAGTATATTATTCCAAATCAGACATGGCATTACTGAGCTTAAAGAATGAGAAAATTGCAAAACAACACCACAAACATGGGAAGAATTAGAGTAACTGGTAGATTCAATCTACCAGAAATAGTGCTGATGTATACTCTGGAGAAAGAAGAAAAACAAAACTAAACTACAAGTTGTAAACTAGTTCACAAATTGATGGCTTTTCCATTAAACTTCAAAATCAACTGCCAGTAGTAACAGATTTAGAGATTCTAAAAGATGATATGAGGAGATTTATTTTCCAGACAAGCCTGGGGGCGCGATGCCCAAAACCGTTTTGATATTTGGTGCCTTTTTTTAGCATTTTGAGGATCATTTTGAAGGAAGGGGCCATTAATTTTTTTTTTTTTAACCACACGTTGAGCTATTACTTTCCAACTCCATAGCAATTCCAATAAGGTAACCTACACTACTATATCAAAAAAAGGACCTCATACTAAAATGTCTGATCAGACATTTCTCACAACAAAACACACTAATTATCCAGTAATACATTAATTCAATCCATCAACCTTTGAACTCTGTTCTGCATCGCTCACTCTATTGATTAAAATTTTGCATTACTGGATCTCTGCTTAGCCAGGTTTCAGAATAGTAACTTATGGTTTGAAACTTTAATATTAAAAAACTTTACCCCTGAAATTATGCTATTTTAGCAGAAATGTTAATCCATTGGAAATAAATTTCTAAAGTGTTAAGAGTAATTTCAAACGAACATGCTAAGTATTTGTTAGCAACAAATGAGGCATGAGATGGAGACAGGCTTCCGTGATATGATTAAAGCCATCAGATCTGTGCATCCACAAATCAGAGGGCTCGTTGACAGGGTCAGGATGGATTTGGCTATGGAGGATGATGCGCTCTCAGGATAGCAGATCTTGCACAGTACTCCTTCACTCACTAACATGACTGTTCAAGAGCCAGAAGGCAGGCTGATGATGCATCTGCAGAGAGTTCATAGCCTGTATCGAGCCCATCCAAGGTCTACTCAAGTCAAGAGCTACCTCGTTTCCAGTATCATGTTCCAGAGAGACAGCTTAACAGCCCCTCCCATTGTCAGTGGGAGTTCAATTAGAAAGAACACTAGGATAGGTTGCCATGCAGCCACAGCACCACCATAGAAAAAGTGGGAGAGAGAGAAATCACTGACGATAAAGGGTAGACACTCAGCTACCCACCATCTTTTGAATAATCACTGTTGGAACTCAGTTTCTGTTCTATTTGTGCCTAATGACCAGGAAAACAACTGTGGGTGTGTGCACTTAAGATTTGTGGATAGGAGGAGAGTGAAGGTCTGACTGGAATGATTCTCTTTGATTTCAGATTCAGATTCAGATTTAGATTTATTTGCCATATGTAACAAGTACAATGGAATGCTTGTTCCCCGTAGGGATGCGTCAGCTATACATACAGCGCCGCGTTCAGAGTCAATACAATGGCTTCCCGTGGCAGTGGGAGCACAATGTCCCTCAGCCGCTCCGTCCTCTTCACCGCGGCCTCCTCCTCACTGTTGCCGGCTCCACGTGTGGTGGCCTGCTTCTCCCGCTGTGGGATGGAGCTATTGTATGGATAGGTGGAAGAAGGAATCCCGACCTTCGTTAATGAAGCAGTTGATGGTGGCTCTGGAGAAAACCAGGTGAATATCTTCAGCAGCCATCAGGGGAGGCTTGTGATTGTTGCTCCTCTTCTGCCCCAAATAAGCCATTTCACCAAACGGCATGCAACAATGAAAAAGAGCTACTGTATGCGACAAAGTTTATGAAACTGCAAAGCCATTTTTTAATTCAAAAAGTCAAAAAAAAGCCCCATCTTTCTGGAACAGCCTGTCCTTTTAAGTCAGGTAGCGCCTAAATGGCAGCTCAGGAAGCTTTAGTGTTACGCATTTTTGGGAGCAGTTTGACCCTAAACTGGACCTGGTGCTAGAGCAGAAATCTGAGTGCACAGGTTACTTACGCACATTTGCATGCATTTCACATGTGTGCACCCTCTTCAAGTGGTTAATCCTGACTGTTCCTGAACAACCTTACAGAAAATTCAGCTACAGTGCTTTTTAGGTGCAAAATAAAGGCAAAGGATTAACTTAACTGGACCGGCCACATAAATACTGTGGCTACAAGAGCAGGTCAGAGGCTGGGTATTCTGTGGCAAGTGTCTCACCCCCTGACTCCCCAAAGCCTCACCACCATCTACAATGCACAAGTCAGGAGTTTGATGGAATACTCTCCACTTGCTTGGATGAGTGCAGCTCCAACAGCACTCAAGAAGCTCAACACCATCCAGGACAAAGCAACCTGCTTGATTGGCACCCTATCCACTACCTTTAACTTTCACTCCCTCCACCACCGGCACACTGGCTACAGTGTGTACCATCTACAAGATGCACTGCAGCAGCTTGCCAAGGCTTCTTTGGCAGCACCTCCCAAACCCGCAACCTCTTCCACCTAGAAGGACAAGGGTAGCAGGCGCATGGGAACACCAACACCTCCAAGTCACACACCATCCTGACTTGGAAATATATCGCCATTCCTTCATCACTGCTGGGTCAAAATTCTGGAACTCCCTCCATAACAGCACTATGGGAGTACCTTCACCATGCGGACTGCAGTGGTTCAAGAAGGTGGTTCATCATCGCCTTCCCAAGGGCAATAAATGCTGGCCTTGTCAGCAACGCCCACATCGCAGCAACAAATTAAAAATAAATATTTTGTCTGTGCAAAGGACCCATTTTCAGGTACTATTTGGGCAGTAAACCCAGGAAATTCACCCTTTATATACACACAGGATGCAAACCTTTGGTGTCATGTCCAAGTGTAATTTCCTTTCACACAAATTCTTCCAGTCACAAAGTTCTTAATGATTTAAAGATAGCCAATACTTTGACATTGACATACAATCTCCACAAGTGGTGGATGTTTACTGCAGATGAGGTGAAGTCAACAGTGAAGAAATCTCACTTAACAAATAGGACAACAGCAAATGAGAATTTTTCCAAGGATATTGTATCAAGCTTTAGTAGTTTTGAAAGTAGACTTTACTTTGCAGTTATGCCATCGTTGCCTAAAATTGCCATGACTGATTATATAAAAGACACACGGAAGTTTTATATTGCACTTATATTTTGCTTATATTTTAATAATTTGCCCCACTTAAAAATCCAAAACTTAATGTAGTGCATCAAAGTTGTTTTCATTGGCTGCTACCAGTGTCAAAATTAACATCTTTATATGTTCTGCACTTCAACCCTTGCTGAACAGGAAAGTCAAACCTGTCACGACCAGACAGCAGTGTCTTTTAGATAAATCAGAAATTTATCTGCTGGTATTCAGCTATTTTCCATTACTGTTGGTACACCACAGCTAGATTAACAAATCTTTTGACATTTGTATCAGTTAGTGTTTGAGAAGTGTAAAAGGATCCATTGTTGGCTTTTTTTTGTTAGCACTAACAAAATCACTTTCTTAGGAATCATACTTTTAATTATGTGCATTCCTACAGTTTCCACCAAATACAGCATTTACCCATTTTAAAATAGGAATTTCGGCCCCACTGTGCTTTCATATCTTACTATAATAAATATATTTCAAACCAATCACCACATCATACCACAAAATTGAACAAGTTAATATTGCCTCTGTAGACTAATGATTCTACCCTACTAACTTAGCTGGAAGCCACTGTTTCATGCATGCAACTAAGAAAACAGTACTTGAAAAATCAGTACTTCTGATTCAAGCTATGTTGCTAATATTTAAAAAGAAAAAATCTGATATTTAAACATATATAAATACAGGTAGACTATCCCTTATCCGAAAACCTTGGGACCAGCTGCGTTTCGGAATTCGGAATTTTTCGGATTTCGGAAGGGTATTACGGGGCAGCACCCCGTAAGCAAACACATTAATATTTCTGCAGCGAACCTTATGAATATTCACACTGAGTGGGATGAATATTCACACTGAGTGGGATAAATAAAGACTATAAATAGTATTACAGTTTATTTGTACAGTAATAGTTTGGTAAATTAAATAGTGGGAGAAATGTAGACCATAAATACTCTAGTACAGTTTATTTGTAAGGAAAACATTCAGTAAAACTTCAAACATATACCAGGTGCAAACTAAGCTAAATACCTGTACATATACATGCAGTAAAGGTACATTACATCTGGCTTGAGGATCTTGGAGAAGAGGGTACATCAGTGTTGTCATCGTCATCATCAGGTTGGAGTCGGACATCTGAAGATGGGCCAGGAACAGGATTCTCAAGTGATGAAGCAGCACTACGACAGACGGCCTTTTTAAAGATTTCTTCCAGTGTCATCTGTCTCATTAACATTGGTTTCTGTCTAAGCAGTCTCTCTTTAATTGAGTAAACTTGCATAATCTCTTGCTCACTGATAAATGCATGTTGTTCAAGGTCAGCAATTAACTGATCACACATTGTCACCATATCGTCTATGGGGATTTTTTCACCTGTGTTCACAATGTCATCATCATCATCACTACTATCCTCATGCTTGTCTTTATTTAACACCATTTCAGCAATTTCCCCATCACTCAACGAATGCACAACAGGTGCATCATTGTCAATGTTCAGCACTTCTTCGATGTCAGCTTCCTCTAACTTATTTACACTTTCGGATGATAAACCTTTGGCGTAAGTAAGGAGGTTTGATATCATCATCTTCTCCTGACTGACAGGAAATCCTTCAAAATCTTCATCTGCAGGTCCATCTTCATCAAACATCGTTGTAGGCCAAAGTCTGTGCCAAGCATTTATTAATGTTGGTTTATCAACATCATTCCAAGCATTAGCAACTGCGTAAATGGCATCCTTAACATTGAACTCTTTCAGGAAGCTTTGGATTCCTATGCCTCTGTTGATTGCATCAAGCATACAGTTCAAAAAAACGTCTTTATACTTGCTCTTCATGGAGCGTAAAATTCCTTGGTCACAAGGCTGTATTAAAGATGTCACATTAGGGGGAAAGTTAATGCCGAAAACATTACTTTTCACAAGAAGTTCAGGAGGGGGATGTGCGGAGCAGTTGTCCAGGAACAATAAAATTTTGCAGTTTTCTTCCAGTCCAATTTGCCTGCAGTGAGCTCGTGTCGCTGGTACGAAGTGGTTATTGAACCAGTCAGAAAATATTCCTCTGGTTACCCATGCTTTCTTGCTCGCATAATAATGCACAGGTAAATTGCATACACCTTTCAAACATCTCGGATGTTGGCTTTTTCCCAATCACTACCAACTTTAACTTGTGTTAACCTGTCCTTAGCGTCCTTAAAACCTGCTGGTGCACTCTCATCAGCTGTTGCTAATGTTTTTCTAGGAACGTAGCGCCGGAACAGAGCTGTTTCATCAGCATTATAAATTTGTTCAGGACCGAGGTTTTCATCAGATATTATTTTGGCAAATTCGTCTATGTAATTTTCAGCTGCTTCATGATCAGCAGAAGCTTTTTCACCACAGATTTTCAGATATTTTATATCATGACGCTTCTTAAATTTATGCAGCCAACCTTCTGAATATTCACACTCAACTTCAATGTTCAGTTCTTCATGGTATATTCTAGCTTGTTTCATGACCATCAAACCAGTCAGTGGCACACGTTCACCTCTTCGTTGTCGAATCCACTCAATCAGCACACGGTCAGGATCTTCATTTTTTGCCCTATGCAATGTTTTCCTACTTTTCATTAGTTTATGGTCATCACTGTCAGTGTAAAACCTCAACAACTTGTCTTTCTGTTTCTTTAAGTCATATACGGTGGTAGTTCCCACACCATGTTCTTCAGTAAGACGCCGCACAGACACACCGCGATCAAGCTTCTGCAATAACTGCACTTTCTGCGATATCGATAATGAGATGCTTCCTTTTCTGCTTCTCACTGTTACCCATAGGGGTATCTGCAGCTCTTTTTAACATTTTCACAAATCACAAAAAAACAACAAATATCAAAGAGAGCAGCAGACGCACGTGTGACAGCGCTGAGACACAACTGACGCCTCACACCTGCGTGGGTCACGCATCGGCCGCGTCGGGTCATGTCGTGCACACGACTTACGCTCCACGAAAAAACTTTCGGTTTTCAGAGGTTTTTGGAAGTGCGGATAAGGGATAGTCTACCTGTATAACAATTTTTTAAAAATATATAATGCAAGGGAAAAAAACTATAATACAACTGAAAGATAAATATTGGCTCGGTGCCAGTGGTTTCAGATTTCTAATGTTAAATCTCATGAGCGCTAATATAAATCAGTTTACAAAGGAACTTACCTACCGGTAGTTTAAAAGTGAGTTTATACAGAACTTGAAGTAACAGTACAAGTTGCATTTTTATTCAAATATATGCAGGCATAGAACCTTAGCAGGAAATATAAATATTGGTAAGTATTTTCTTTGTTAAATTCTAACAATCCAGAGTCTGTTCATGAAAATATCTTTTTGGTAAATTGCTATTTTCCTTCACAAATGTAAAAACAAATACAGGCCCCAGATATCTGATGTAATACACTGGTAGATGAACATTCATCCTAAAATGAATGTCACAGTTTCTCCGCAGACTGTGGCAGATTAGTTTGTCACACGTAATTTAACTTGCCAAAAATAAAAAGGGAATAAAGGGGGATGTGAACAAGATCCTTTTGATATGGGATAGTGAGAGCAATTCTACAATTCTGTGCTCGCAGCAGACAACCATACTTGCAAGAAGCACACATTGGAAAATTGAAGCTACAGTGTTGCAGCCCTTTCTCTGACCGGCAGGGGTAGCTCTCTGCTGGGAGTGCAGGATTGTGCAATTACCCCTTCATTTTAGTGCAACAGGAAGAGATTTTGCATTTAGAGAGCACTAACAGGAGGAAGAGGCTCCATGAATATCCCCATCCTCAATGATGGTGGAGCCCAGCACGTGAGTGCAAAAGACAAGGCTGAAGCGTTTGCAACTATTTTCAGCCAGAAGTGCCGAGTGGATGATCCCTATCGGCCTACTCCGAGGTCCCCACCATCACAGAAGCCAGTCTTCAGCCAGTTTGATTCACTCCACGTGATATCAAGAAACGGCTGAGTGCACTGGATACAGCAAAGGCTATGGGCCCCGATAACATCCCGACTATCGTGCTGGAGACTTGTGCTCCAGAACTAGCTGCACCTCTAGCCAAGCTGTTCCAGTACAGCTACAACACTGGCATCTATCCGACAATGTGGAAAACTGCCCAGGTATGTCCTGTCCATAAAAAGCAGGACAAATCCAACCTGGCCAATTACCACATCAGTCTACTCTCGATCATCAGCAAAGTGATGGAAGGTGTCTTCGACAGTGCTATCAAGCGGCACTTACCAATAACCTGCTCACTGATGCCCAGTTTGGGTTCAGCCAAGACCACTCACCTCCCAACCTCATTACAGTCTTGGTCCAAACATGGACAAAGGAGCTGAATTCCAGAGGTGAGGTGAGAGTGACTGCCCTTGACATCAAGGCAGCATTTCACAGAGTGTGGTATCAAGGAGCCCTAGTAAAACTGAAGTCAATGGGAATCGGGGAAAACGCTCCACTGGCTGGAGTCATACCTAGCACAAAGGAAGGTGGTTATGGTGGTTGAAGGTCAATCATCACAGCCCCAGGTCATCGCTGCAGGAGTTTCTCAGGGCAGTGTCCTAGGCCCAACCATCTTCAGGTGCTTCATCAATGACCTTCCCTCCAACATAAGGTCAGAAATGGGGTTGTTCGCTGATGACTGCACAGTGTTCAGTGCCATTCACAACTCAGATAATAAAGCAGTCCAAGCCCGCATGCAACAAGACCTGGACGACGTTCAGGCTTGGGCTGATAGGTGGCAGGTAACATTTGCATGACAGAAGTGCCAGGCAATGACTATCTCCAACAAGCGAGAGTCTAACCACCTCCCCTTGACATTACCATCGCCGAATCCCCCACCATCAACATCCTGGGGGGTCACCATTGACCAGAAACTTAACTGGACCAGCCACATAAATACTGTTGCAACAAGAGCAGGTCAGAGGCTAGGCATTCTGCGGTGAGTATCTCGCCTCCTGACACCCCAAAGCCTTTCCACCATCTACAAGGCACAAGTAAGGACTGTGATAGAAACATAGAAAATAGGAGCAGGAGTAGGCCATTCAGCCCTTCGAGCCTGCTCTGCCATTCAATATGATCATGGCTGATCCTCTGTCTCAATACCATATTCCTGCTCTCTCCCCATACCCCTTGATGCCTTTTGTGCCTAGAAATCTATCTCCTTCTTAAATATATTCAGTGACTTGGCCTTCACAGCCTTCTGTGGTAGAGAATTCCACAGGTTCACCACCCTCTGAGTGAAGAAATTTCTACTCATCTCAGTCCTAAATGTCCTACCTTGTATCCTGAGACTGTGACCCCTCATTCTAGACCCCCCAGACAGGGGAAACATTCTCCCTGCATCCAGTCTGTAGCCCTGTCAGAATTTTATATGATTCAATGAGATCCCCTCTCATTCTTCTAAACTCTAGTGAATACAGGCCTAGTCGACCCAATCGCTCCTCATACGACAGTCCTGCCATCCCAGGAATCAGTCTGGTGAACCTTCGTTGCACTCCCTCTATGGCAAGTATATCCTTTCTTGGGTAAGGAGACCAAAGCTGCACACAGTACTCCAGGTGTGGTCTCACCAAGGCCCTGTACAACTGTAGTAAGACATCCTTGCTCCTGTACTCAAATCCTCTTGCAATGAAGGCCAACATACCATTTGCATTCCTAACTGCTTGCTGTACCTGCATGTTTTCTTTGTGACTGGTGTACAAGGACACCCAGGTCCCTTTGTACATCAGCATTTCCCAATCTATCACCATTTAAATAATACTCTACCTTTCTGTTTTTCCTATCAAAGTGGATAACTTCACATTTATCCACGTTCTACTGCATCTGCCATGTATTTGCCCACTCACTCAACTTGTCTAAATCGTCTTGAAGCCTCTTTGCATCCTCCTCGCAACTCACAATCCCACTTAGTTTCGTGTTGTCAGCAAACTTGGAAATATTACATTTGGTTCCCTCATCCAAATCATTGATATATATTGTGAATAGCTGGGGCCCAAGCACTGATCCCTGCAGTACCCCACTAGTCACTGCCTTCCACCCCAAAAAAGACCCATTTATTCCTACTCGGTTTTGTAGTGTCCGTGTGTAGATAAAGACACTGAAGACAGGAGTTGGTTCATAGGTATTTACTAAGCAAGTCTGGGGGGGGGGGGTTCTAAAGGATATACACAATACACAGGCTTATATAGCCCAAGTGGCAATTACCGGCATTACGCACACCTGGGGCTCTTAAAGGCACATACACCACAGGTTTGCCAATTTTCAATCCATGCCAGTATATTACCCCCAATCCCATGTGCTTTAATTTTGCACACTCACCTCTTATGTGGGACTTTATCAAAGGCCTTCTGAAAATCCAAATACACCACATCCACTGGTTCTCCCTTATCTATTCTACCAGTTACATCCTCAAAAAACTCCAGTAGGTTTGTCAAACACGATTTCCCTTTCATAAATCCATGTTGACTTTGTCTAATCCTGTTGATATTTTCTAAGTATCCTGTTATCACATCCTTTATAATAGACACTAGCATTTTCCCTACTACTGATGTTAGGCTAACTGGTCTGTAGTTCCCTGTTTTCCCTCTCCCTCCTTTTTTAAATTGGGTTATATTTGCCACCCTCCAATCTGCAGGAACTGTTCCATAAGCTATAGAATTTTAGAAGATGACAACCGATGCATCCACTATTTCCATGGCTACCTCTTTTAGTACTCTGGGATGCAGATCATCAGGCCTTGGGGATTTATCGGCTTTCAGTGCCATTAATTTCTCCAGCACTATTTTTTTACTAATGCTAATTTCCTTTAATTCCTCCTTCTCACTAGACCCTTGGTTCCCTAGCATTTCTGGGAAGTTATTTGTGTTCTCTTCCGTGAAGACAGAACCAAATTATTTGTTTAATTGCTCTGCCATTTCCTTGTTCCCCATTATAAATTCTGCTGTTTCTGATTGTAAGGGACCTACATTTGTCTTCACTTTTTTTTTTACATACTTGTAGAAGCTTTTACAATCCGCTTTTATGTTCCTTGCAAGTTTGCTCTCATACTCTATTTTTCCCCTCTTAATCAATCTCTTGGTCTTTTTTTTCTGAACTCTAAACTGCTCCCAATCCTCAGGCTTGCTACCTTTTCTGGCAACTTTATATGACTCCTCTTTGGATCTAATACTATCCTTAATTTCTTTTGTTAGCCATGGTTGGGCAGCTTTTCCTTTTGTATGTTTTGCACCAGAAAGGAATGTATAACTGTTGCAATTCATGCATTCGTTCCTTAAATGTTAGCTATTGCCTATCCACCGTCATGCCTTTTAATGAAGCTCCCCAATCTATCATAGCCAACTCACTCCTCATACCATCGTAGTTTCCATTGTTTAGATTTAGAACCCTAGTTTAGGATTGGATGACTTCACTTTATTTTAATGAAGAAATCTATCATGTTATGATCACTCTTCCCTAAAGGACCCCGCACAACAAGATTATTAATTAACCCCTTCTCATTGCACAATACCCAATCTAGGATAGCCTGTTCCCTAGTTGGCTCTTCAACACACTGGTCTAAAAAACCATCTCGTAAACACTCCAGGAATTCATCCTCCACAGTATTATTGCTAATTTGGTTTGGCAAGTCTATATGTAGATTAAAGTCACCCATGATTACTGTAGTACCCTTGTTACATGCATCTCTAATTTCCTGTTTGATGCCATCCCCTCCATTACCACTAGTGTTTGGAGGCCTATGGACAACTCCCACCAATGTTTTATGCCCCTTGGTGCTTCTTAGCTCCATCCAGACTGATTCTACATCTTGATTTTCTGAGCCAATATCCTTTCTCATTATTGTTCTGATTTCATTCTTTACTAACAACGCCACCCCACCTCCTTTTCCTTTTCGCCTGTCCTTCCTAAATATCAAATATCCTTGGATATTCAGCACCCAGCCTTGATCACCCTGCAGCTATGTCTCCGTAATCACAATTATATCATATCCGTTTACATCTATTTGCTTAATTCGTCTACCTTATTACAAATGCTTTGTGCATTCAGATATAGTGCCTTTAGATTTGTCTTAACATTTTTAGACATCTTAACTTTTTTGTACTATGGCCCTATTTGGCATATTACCATTTTTTCTTACCCGGACCCTATTTGTTGGTGCACTCCTTTGTTTGTACGCTCTGTCCTTTCCTGACACAATCTGGTTATCCTTACCCCAATCACTTTCCTGCCCTGCTTCCTTGTCTTTTCTCTTTAGCATTCTAGATTTCTCTCCACTGGGACCCGCATCCCCCACCCCCTTATTTAGTTTAAAGCCCTATCTACCTCCCTAATTATTTGATTCGCTAGAACTCTGGTCCCAGCATGGTTCAGGTGTAGTCCGGCCCAACGGAACAGCTCTCTCTTTCCCCAGTACTGGTGCCAGTGCCCCACAAATCGAAACCCACTTCTCCCACACCAATCTTTGAGCCAAGCATTCATCTCCCTGATCCTATTGACCCAATGCCAATTTGCTCGTGGCTCTGGTAATAATCCAGAGATTATGACCTTTGTGGTTCTGCTTTTTAAATTAGTTCCTAGCTGCTTAAACACTCTCAGCAGAACCTCTTTCTTTGTCCTACCTATGTCATTGGTACCTACGTGGACCACGACAACTGGATCCTCCCCCTCCAAGTTCTTCTCCAGCCAGGAGGAGATGTCCTTTACCCTGGCACTGGATAGGTAACATAACCTTCGGGGCTCACGCTCCTGGCTGCAGAGAACAGTGTTTATCCCCCTAACTATACTGTCACCCACTACAACCACCTTCCTTTTTACCCAACCCCCACCCCCCACTTGAACGGCTTCCTGTACCACGGTGCCGTGGTCAGTTTGCTCGTCCTCCCCGCACTGGTCCACAAGGGTTGCAAGAACCTCGAATCTATTGGACAAGTGCAGGGACTGAGGCTCCTGCAATACTATCTCCTGGATCCCTGTACCTGCCTCACTCGCAGTCACACCCTCCTGTTCCTGACCACGTGTCAATTCTAAAGTATTTAATCTAAGGGGTGTGGCTGCCTCCTGGAGCAAAAGGTCCAGGCAACTTTCTCCCTCCCTGATGTCTCGCAATGTCTGCAGCTCGGACTCCAGCTCCTCAACTCTGAGCCGAAGTTCCTCGAGCCGCAGACACTTACCGCAGATGTAATTGCCCTGGACAAAAATGTCCACAAGTTCCCACCTATTGCAGCAACAACACATCTCCTGTTCTCCCATTATTTTATTTGTTTAATTAATTAGTTTAGTATTAATCAAATTATTGACCTCATTTAGTTTATTAAATTAAGTTTAGTTTTTAAAATTTAGTTATATGTTAACTTAAAACTTAGCCCACAGTCACTACCAATCACTTACCTGCCTTACCTGTAATGTCACACTGCCGTTTTCTCTTGTTGATGCAGGTCTGCTGCTGCTTTTATCCCCGCTCTCGGGCCTCTGTCTGCTCCCGCGCAGGTGCGCCGCCACTCTGCGGGAGAAGTTAAGAAAAGCAAGCACCTCCTTGCCCCACTTCACCAAACTCCCACACTTGCCAAACTTGCAGTTGTTCACTCTGTGCTGCTGCACTCACAGGCCCCTGTTTTTATACTGTTTGTGACTCAGATGAGTCACCACTGCTCTGCTACTGTTTGAGGAACCAGTTTAATCCAGTTGGCTAATTAACTAACTACAGCAGCTCTCCAGCAGGAGGTCTTGCTTGTTTGTCTCTGCTTAAGCCTGAAGAAACTTAAAATTTTAAAGTTTAAATTTGGACTTAAACAGTTGATGTTACTTAAGAGCTACTAGCAATTAACACAAGATTTTAAAAGAGATAAACCCTTAAATCTCCCACACTTACCAAACTCGCAGTTGTTCACTCTGTGCTGCTGCACTCAGTGATGGAATACTCTCCACTTGCCTGGATGAGTGCAGCTGCAACAACACTCAAGAACCTTGACACCATCCAGGACAAAGCAGCCCATTTGATTGGTACTCCCTCCACCACCGGCGTACCGTGGCTGCAGTGTACCATGTACAAGATGCACTGCACCAACTCGCCATGGCTTCTCGGGAGCACCTCCCAAACCCACGACCTCTTCCACCGAGAAGGACAAGGGCAGCAGGTGCATGGGAACACCACCACCTCCAAGTTCCCCTCCAAGTCACACCATCCTGACTTAGAAGTATATCGCCGATCCTTCATCGTCACTGGGTCAAAATCCTGGAACTCCCTACCTAACAGTACTGTGGGAGTACCTTCACCACAAGGACTGCAGTGGTTCAAGAAGGCGGCTCACCACCACCTTCTCGAGGGCAATTAGGGATGGGCAATAAATGCTGGGCTTGCCAGCAACGCCCAGATCCCATAAGCAAATTAAAAAATACTCTTGGCATCCTTAGTATGTGTCAAATCGCTTCACAGCCAATGAGTGACTTTTGAAGTGTAGCCACTGTTTTTACATAGGCAAACATGGCAACAAATATGTGCAGAGCAAGGTACCCATACATTGTAATATACGATAACTTGCCAGTTAGTCTGTTTTTGGTGGTGTTGCTTGAGGGATGCTAATTGGCTGGTACATTGGGAACTATTCTGCTGTACATGGGTTCTTTTACACCCACCTGAACAGGCAGATGGGGCCTCGGTTTGACGTTTGTGATACCTATCACAATGCATTTCTATCTCAGTACTGCACTGAGTGACAGCCTAGATTATATGCTCAGGTCCTGCAGTGAGGCTTGAATCTACAACTTTCTGACTTAGAGGTGCAAGAGGTACCGCTGAGCCAAGCTGACACTTAAAACAGGAGAAAATATATAACATCATTACATTTGGGAACCCATTATCAAGATGCAGCCCATCATTAATATTATATTCCCCAAGAGAGATGTGTCATGGCGTGAATTTTCTTTTTGTTTCAAATCCTAAATAGTACATATTTTGAAACTGTAATCTTGTAGAAGTAATATTTGGAATGGTAGGTATGAGCTTTGTATATACAATTATATGATCACTATTACAATTTTGAAGAGAGAATTCGCTTTCTGTTAATCAGTTTTAGTCAGTGGTGGACAGGAAGAGGTTGATTATTTTACATTTGCTTTGATCCTCCATTGCACTATTATTGCTTGCTTTCATAACTGCTCTTAACATATCGTGCAGTAGTCAGCTATGTTTTTGTGCTTCTCCAGCTCCACATGGCCCAGTCCCTCCTTCAGTCCTTCCTGTAGGTCCCCAGATCACAACTGGCAGCTCCACTCTATCAAAGAAGAGGCCACCGCCCCCACCCCCTGGACACAAACGAACCTTATCTGACCCACCAAGCCCGCTACCTCATGGTCCCCAGAATAAAGGTCTGATTCCTTGGGGTGAGTTTTTCTTATATTAAGTTAGTTAAGTAAAGTTGCTGTAGGAAACCGAAAATCGTATTACAGTATTGTTTATCAAAAATAGAAATTATATTAAAGGGGGAAACTGCAAAATGTTAGTTCTTCCTGATTCATTGAACCTCCACATATAAATAGAATTTGCTGTCATTAGTGCAGGGAAACAAAATCATCTCGGGACATTGACACTTTAAAAAATTGACACCCTTGCGTTGCTAATTTGGTCAAATGGTTATTATACAACTCTGTGGTATGTAAGTTCTCATTCTGGACTGCGCCATTATTTTTTTCCCCCATTGTCCACAGCACTCTTGATTATTGTCTAGTTTTTTTCCTTCTATGTGATGCATCCTAAAATAATGTGGGAGAATCTGAGACACCATGACTTCAAGACAATATGTACATAGTTCCCATAGTCACTGGGGAACCCTCGTTTATAGTCTCTGGCTGGTTTTCACTAAATAGATTAGGCAGGCAAGTGATATTTCATGGTCAGATAAGTAGCAAAATGCAAAATACACACTTTTTTTGCTAAAGTTAGCGACAGGAGGAATTTCGCTTGCTACTTTTAGAAAAACCCCATGACACCATTGAGCTTATTGGCTGACATTTCTAATAAACCACTTAGATTAATGTGATACTCAGACACAGTACTCCGGTTAATATGCGTAATATTCCCTGAACAGTCAAAATTTTGCAGTAGCCTGCAATAACCAGGACAGTAGCCCAAGGCTGCTGTGTTACAGGGCTGACTATTTCAGGGTTCGCTTTTTACTCCTGACTAAGCTCTTGGTCCAGATAGCTTGCACCCATTAAAGGAGGTGGGAACTAAAACAGTGAAGGTTTAATTGGCATTTGATAGTTTTGTTCCACTGAGGAGAGAGTTCTCAAAATTATAAAGTGGCTAAAATAACTCCCATTAGTTAAAAAGGGTGAAGCGACATAGCTGGAAACTATAGAACAATAAGTTTATAGATAGTCTTGAAACAATTTTCAGAGATCTAGTGGACGAAGGCATAATAATTGGTATGAGAGCAAGGAATCACGCATTAAATGGTATTGGTAGCATGTGTGCTGATCAGGCAAGAAATCTAGGAGTTTTAGTGGATGAAACCATGAAACAGTGCTTAGCTGTACGATTAAAAATGGCAAATGGGGTACTGGGTTTCATTAGAAAAAGATAGAGTACAGATCAAAAGAGGTTCTCTTGTGCAAAGAGCATTGGTCAGACCCAATCTGGAATGCTGTGTGCCGTTACACTCACCTAGTCATCAGAAAGACATTATTGCAAACGACAAAGATGATTTAGGTTATCAGGGATTTAAGTTACAAGAAAAGGCAAAATGAGGCTTTACTCAATTCAATTATTCAGAGAGCATGAACAACAAAAGCCAAGAAGAGTCATTGCTATCCAAACATTACAGGAAATTCTTGTGGGAGACTGAGTAAATGGACTGTCATTTTGGATCCCTGGGGAAAAGACTGTTTGGGAGAGCATATCACAGAATCTTGCCCTAAATTTAGAGGAGTGATTTTTCTTAAGTCATTCAGGGTGTGCCAATCAGAGATTTCTTCAACACTTACTTCATTTCCAAGTAATTAATATTATCAGGTTGTTGAAGTGAGCTTTAGTTTTTCTGCTTCAACAGAACCATGAGTTACCTAGAATAACAAGCAGTCAGGTAAACCCATCACTTACCAAAGATCAGTCAATGGGCATAAGAATGTAACTCAACGTGTCATTCCTAGCAGGACAGAAGCTAGCAGAAAAGGTTAGTTCATTGTTGATGGTTACTTTGTAAGCCAACATTCCAAGGGTTGCTCTTATTATTGGGTACCTGGGAGCAACTTATGTGCATTAACCAAGTATTATTAACTTGATCTGAAAGCTGAGGAAAAGCACTTTGGAATTAAAGGTGCAGTGGCTGCAAAATTGGCTACGGGACAGAAATCAGAGAGTAGTAGTGAACGCTTGTTTTTCAGACTGGAGGGAAGTATAGAGTGGTGTCCCCCAGGGGTCGGTACTATTAGGACCACTGCTCTTTTCTATATATATTAATGACCTGACCTTGGGTATACAGAGAATAATTTCAGAATTTGCAGAATTTGAAACTCGGAAATGTAGTAATCAGTGAGGAGGATAGTAACAGACTTCAGGAGAAGATAGACTAGTGAAATGAGCAGACACATTGCAGAAGAAATTTAACGCAGTGATGTGTAAAGTGATTCATTTTGGTAGTAAGAATGAGGAAAGGCAATATGAACGAAATGGTACAATTTTAAAGGGGATGCAGGAATAGAGAGACCTGGAGGTGTACGTATACATATCTTTGAAGGTGGCAGGACAAGTTGAGAAGGCTGTTAAAAAGGCATATGCCATCCTTGGCTTTATAAATAGAGGCATATACAAAAGCAAGGAAGTTAGGCTAAACCTTTATAAAACACTGGTTGGGCACCAGCTAGAGTATTGTGGCCAATTCTGGGCACCGCACTTTAGGAAGAATGTCACTTTGGGAGAGGGTGCAGAGCAGATTTACTAGCATGGTACCAGGGATGTGGGACTTCAGTTACGTGGACAGACTAAAGAATCTGGGATTGTTCTCCTTAGAGCAGAGAAAGTTAAGGGGAGATTTGATAGAGGTGTTCAAAATCATGAAGGGTTTTGATAGAGTAAATAAGGAAAAACTGTTTCCAGCGGAAGAAGGGTTGGTAATGAGAGCAAGTAGAATTAAGCTAATTGGCAAAAGAACCAGAGGCGACATGAGGAAGAAAAAAAATTGCACAGCGAGTTATGATGATCTGGAATGCACTGCCTGAAAGGGAGGTGGTAGCAGATTCAATACAGGAAACTTTCTGGTATCCGGCACTGACGGGACCGAGCTGGTGCCGTACCATCAAAACTGCCATAGAAACCAGCGCTAATGTTAAAACATACGGAGCTTTTGAGCTCCGTGTGAATCAACAAACCCTGTTGCTTAGCAACAGCTTCAAAACAGTCAGCCGCAGCTTAAAAGCGTCTCTGTAGCTAAGCAGCAGCTTCAGCTAGACCTTGCAGAGCCTGACTGGAAAAAAAAAGCAACGAGAAGTAAAAAAACGTATAGGAAACGGCTCCTGAATTTTGCCGGTAGATAGAGCTTTCCGGACATTTAACCTCTGGTTAAACGAAAGTTTCCTGTAGTAACTTTCAAAAGGGAATTGGTTAAATAATTGAAGGAGAAACATTTCAGGACTACAGGGAAAGAGCAAGGGTGTGGCACGAATTGGATAGCTCTTTCAAAGTTTGCCCTTTTTGACGTTCAAGTGATTTCAGCGCTCTTTAGTGGGAATCCCTAGTGCAATGCTGCTGTGATGTCAACAAGCTATCTAAGCAGCCAATCACATTGTAGAATTCTCGCAGGCAGGAAACTAGGAAATGAGAAGCTGCTTTTATCCGGACTTTTAAAAAATGTTAGAGAGCGAAACAAAGATTGGGACTCTCACATGGAGATAAGGTAGAACTTGAAATATCATGAACAAACTTTTTTTTTTAAAGTTTTTTTAATTGTGCTTTTTATCATAATGGACGAATTTGACACTCCACAAATACAAAAATGAGTTTTTCAAGGCTATAGTGTTTGTTTAGCAGTCAATATGCTGTTAAAACCCCAGTTACACCTATCCCAACAAGACTCAACGTATTTAATGGGGTATTTAACAGCGATATTACAGCGGAAAAGCCCAAGTTTTCATCAGATTCACTGATTTTGCTGATTGCCAGCTATGGGGAGAGGTGCAGGGGGTGGTGTCCACAGTGCAGCCAGTGTCGGAGCAGTGAATGACTGACCACAACTTCAGGATTTCCGCGTTTAGATGTGCATGCGCTAAATCCTGAAGTTGTGGTCCGTTTCAGAGGGATAATAATGGCAAACGTTGTTAGTTCGACGTTATTACCCACCGCAAATTCCGGGCCATTAAATATAAAAGTATCGGAAAAGGCAGTTGATCTAAATAGGCAGACAGGGCTCCAAATTTCTTAAAAGAGCAATACCCCAGATGATTTTTTTCGTCCCATTTGCATGTGGAAGTTGAACTTTCAAATAATGAGGAACATTGTGCTTAGAGCTAACTTCAAAAATTGTTCATTTGATGAATTTTTTTTTAACCATTTTTGTACACAGATTTTTAGTTTTTAGAATATATGAAACATATTATCACCATGTTCCCATGGCCTTAGAAAACAAGGATACACAATAGAGCCATCCATTATGACCATAACATCGCTATTGCACTGAGCAAATATGGCTGTCATTGAAAAACAGCACCCCAGAATATGCAGCTGTACCCACCCCAAGAGTTTGTGGAGTCCGGTGCCTCTGGATTGACTCTCAGGCCAGTCTAAAGTTCTGCCCCTCATTAAAATTAGCTTCTCTAGGTCCCAGGCAATCCCTCTCCTTAATAGTTATCACTGGAATTGCTGAAGAGAAAGGATATTGGGAATAAATGGTAGGTTTGTGTGAAGCAACAGATTTGACAGTATTGCACTACAGGTACCATCCATTTTTATAATTAAGGCAGAATATGCTGGAATACAAGGCAGGTCAGTCAGCATCCACAAGGGGAAAAGATTGGTTATAATGATTTGTGTGTACCCTTCATGCTCCAATGAAAGATATTCACCTGAAATGTCTTAACCAGTCTTTTCTCTTTATAAATGCTGACTGACCTCTGTATTTCTGGTATTTTCTAATTTCCACCATTTACAATTTTTCCTTTTCATTTTATACATTTTTATAATATTACAGTACTAGTGTGTCTCTCTCCCATGAAGTTGCACACACAGTCAAGACCAAGCGTAGTCTTCAGGTAAAATGGGTAATAATTGGACCTAGGCATACAAACATAACATAGTCCTCAATTTAAAGTCTGACATTCTGCCATTTTTATATTTCTGTCAAAGTTCATTTATAATGAAAATTACCTAGGTTAACTTGTAATGCTGTAATCACAATAACAACTGGCATAAGAAAATGTCCCAAGGTGCTTCACAGAAGCATAATCAGACAAAAGTTGACATAGCCAAAGAACAGTATATTAGGAATGGTGACTAAAAACTTTGTCAAAGAGGTAGGTCTTAAAGGAGGAGAGAGAGAGGCAGAGAGGTTTAGGGAGCAAATTCCAGAGCTTCAGGCCTAGATGGCTGAAGGCACGGCTGCCAATGGTGGAGCAGAGGGAGTGGGGGATGCGTAGGAAGCCAGAGTTGAAGGAACACAACATTCATGGATGGTTGTAGGGCTGGAGGAAGTTTCAGACATGGAAGTGGTGAGAACATGGAGGGATTTGAACACAAGGATAAGAATTTTAAAATCAATGCTAGACTGGGAGCCAATGTGTGGGGCAATGTTCTCTATGCACCCCTCTGCCAGTCCCGTGCAGCACGGGACCGGCTTTTACACATGCGTGAAACTGTGAATGGGCCGTGCAGCCCCTTAAAGGGGCCACGCACCCAAAAATAATAAGAGGGAACATTGGGGATGGGTAAGCAGGTCTTGGTGTGGGTTAGGATACGGGCAGCAGAATTTTGGAGCTCAATTTTATTCAGGGATACCGGCCAGGAGGATATTGGAATAGTTTAGTCTGGAGATGACAAAAGCATGGATGAGGATTTCAGCAGCAGCTGGGCTGAGGCAGGGGTGGAGACAGGCAATGTTATGGAGGTGGAAGTAGGTGGTCTTCGAGATGGAGAGGATATGGGGTCAGAAGCTTAGGTCAGGGTCAACTAGGACCAAGGTTGCAAACAGTCTGCTTCGTCCTGAGACAGTGGCTGGAGAGCGGAATGGAATCGATGGTGTGTGGGGACCGATGACAATGGCTTCAATCTTTCCAATGTTTAATTGGAGGAAATTACAGCTAATCCAGGACTAGATGTTGGACGAACAGACTGACAACACAGAGAGTGGACGGGTCTAGAGAGGTGGTGGAGAGGTAGAACTGGGTATTGTCAACACACAACCTGATGTCATTGTCTTTGGATGATGTCGCCAAGGGGCAGCATGTAGACGTGGAGTAGAAGGGGGCCAAGGAATAGGTCCTTGGGGTCTCCAGAGATGCAGGGTCAAGAAGTGAAGCCATTGCAGGAGATTCTTTGACTACGATTGGACAGATAAGAGTCAAACCAAACGAGGGCAGTCCCACTCAGCTACACAGCGGAGGAGAGGTGTTGGAGGAGGATGGTGTGGTTGACCCTCTCCTTGGCTACCGAGAGGTTGAGGAGGACGAGGGGGGATAGTGCACCATAGCCACCTTTGCGAGGACGGGGATCAGAGATGGATTTTTTGAGGAGGGGGTGATGATGGCAGGTTAAAAGGGAAAGGGACCATAGCCTGAGAATAGTGAACTGTTTAAAATGTCAGCTAGCATGAGGCCCAGGAAGGAAAGTTGGGTGGTCAGCAGTTTAATGGGAATAGGTTCAAGAGAGCAGGAGGTGGGTCTCATGGACAAGGCAAGCTTGGAGAGGGCACGAGGAGGGATAGGAGAGAAACGAGAGAAAAATGTGGATTCAGGGCTAGAGTGGGGGAAAGTTTGGCCTGGTGGGCAAGGGGAAGGAGCAGCTGAACAGATGGTCTCAATCTTAGTAGCAGAGAAGTTCATGAGCTGCTTGCACATTTTTAGAGGCAAGGGTGGATGGGTCAGGAGAGGGAGTTTATTGAGACAGTTGGTAGTGGAGAAAATAAGTTAGGGGTTATCTTTGAATTCCAAGATGATCCTGGAATAGTAAGCAGTTTTAGCAAAAAAGAGCACAGCCCAACAATGTATGTGGTCCAGCCAGATCTGGCGATGAATGGCTAAACCAGTTGTGCGCCAGATACATTAAAGTCTGTGCCCCTTGGACTTGAAGGAGCAAAGACGGCGGCTGTACCGGGGGAACAATCAGGGTAAGAGGGAGTAAGGGTTTTACTGGGGACAACGACATCAAAGGCAGAGTTCAGGGAGTGATTGAGCAGATTGACAGCTGCAGAAGTATCGTGGTCAATGGAGGTCCAATTGCACCCTCCCACAAGTGGGGAGGTGGAAGCGCAAAGTGTAATTACTGTATGATGACAGCTTATATAGTCAGTATCCATCGGAATTTATAATGGAGAAAAAAATTGCCAGGAAGTGCAAGCAGATGTAAGATTTTTAATATCGATACATTTTTCCAATAGGTGAGAAATATTTTAAATAGAAAGTACTGGATTTCCTTACCCTTTTAAATAGAATTCCATACCCAAATTAAGATAAGTACAAAATTGAGAATCCAGAGCTGTATTTGTACTTTTAATTAAGAAGGTGTGCTTGTCTTGTACAATTCCATTCTAAATGCAGGGATAGAATAACACACAACTTCAAGCTCCAACCAGTTTGTATTGGCATATAGAATACTATAATCTTAATCTAGTTACTACACTAATTTGTATAATCTCATGAACTAGTAAAATATTTTTTGTTAGTGCAAGTTTTTCATATTTTTAGCATGCAACCATTATTCATTTTGGGGACATTATTAGCAGCCTTGTGCCACAATATGATATATTTGTTTTTGGTGAACAATGTGGCAATGTTAGAAATACCACTCAATTTTTTATATTCATTTAAAAATATAAGATTTTACAATGAGTTATGTATGCAGTGTTTGACCTTGTCTTCCTGTGACAAAAAACTGCTTTGTGATATTAGCAAAATGGTTAATGGCCCGGATTTTGCGGTCAGTGACAAAGGAACGGCAATCGCCGTACATTACGCTTACAGCTTTACAGCTGCCCACAAACTTTTTGTGGGCTTTTGAGCGGCACCTTACGGTTACTAGAGATCCTTTTCAGCTCAGTGCCCACTACAGGGGATCTGTGGAGTGTGCGAGCAGGACAAGCGACAGTGTCACTTCAACCAATCAGATTGAAGAATTCTCACTGAGACACGCAGAGTCTAAACCAGGAAGTATTTAATTCAATGTAAAATCATGCACAGAAAGCAAAAGAAAGATGGGATTAAGAGAGAGAGATAAGAGACAAAGAAAACTCGCCACGGCTTCTTCGGCAGCACCCCCCAAACCCGCGACCTCTACCACCTAGAAGGAAAAGGGCCGATGGGAACACCATCACCTGCAAGTTCCCCTCCAAGTCGCACACCATCCTGACTTGGAAATATATCGCCATCCCTTATTCGTCACTGGGTCAAAATCCTGGAACTCCCTCCCTAACAGCACTATGGGAGTATGTTCACCACATGGGCTGCAGCGGTTCAAGAAGGTGGCTCACCACCACCTTCTCCAGGGTAATTCACTTACACCTGAATGCACAAGCCCTAACTTTTTAGAACTTAAGAAATAGGAGCAGGAGTAGGCCATTCAACCCTTTGAGCCTGCTGGTGTGTTTCGTGGGTAAGTAACTTCAAGCCCTTCATGTATTTTAATGCCGAGTCTCTCAACGAGGTACCGGTGCAATGAACCTTATGGAGGAGCAGGGCAAATCGGACAGCAACTTACAGATTTCTGCATTTAACTGCGCACGTGTGGACCTCGGAAGCTGCTGTCCGATTTACTCCATAATAATGATGAGCACTGATTAATCTCACCATTATTATTGCCACAAAATCCGGACCATTGATTTGCCAGCTAACTAGCTTCCACTTCAAAACTGGCTTCAATGATAACATTTTAAAAAGGTGAAATAGTGCTGGAAACTTGATGATTAGGGAACATACTGTGATTTAAATACAAGTTGCTTGTAGTTCAGAATTTTTTCATTAATAATGATTAATGCACATGGTGTTCATTTTTACATTGTGTATACCATATTCCAATTTTTTTAACTGCAATTCATTGGATTATAAATTACGCATAAACTTTGAAGCTGCAAAGTTAGAGTTAATGATCAATTACCTGCATTCTGGGTAATGTTTATTGGTGCTTCACTTTAGCTATCAGAATGTGATTGCATCCATTTTTGGTGGTTTTCATTCTAGGCTTCTATATTTCCCATCTACATTAATGCTGAACCAAACTAAAATATAATTGTCTCTTAGGCACAGATTCTGGTCCCCCACAGCCAAGCCGAACAGGAAATAAGTTTGAGGGACTGCCTCAACAATCAAGGTAAATATAGACCTTTTTTTGCACATAGTTGACTTTTAAACCAAATTGTGGATGAACCCTCCTTTCCAAACAAAAGGAGCAATATTCTGTTTGAAGTTGAAAATCTCCATCAGTTGTTATCTAACTGAAAAAGAATACCTTTATTACAGCTGTAGGTATATCAGAAAAGGACAGGCAGGCTAACTAACATCTGTTGGCGGTCACATTTGTTTTATGATCAATGGAGTTAAAAATTACAGGAAACTTTTTATCCAGGACCGGCGTGGTGCCGCTTTATCAAAAAGTCCGGATTACCGAGAGCTATAGTAAAAGGTACGAGAGCTCCATACACAGCAACAAATCCAGGCTTGCCTGTTGCTTAGCAACAGGTGCAGGAACCCGGCCACAAGATCCAAGCGTCCCTGTTGCTTAGCAACAGGTGCAGCAACCCCGATTGCACAGCCACATACCAAGGAACGGCCACTAATATGAAGTAAAACTTACCTGAACCTACTCCTGAATTTTGCCGGTTAACCGAGATTTCCGGTTATTTTTTTTTAGGTGCCGGTAAATCAAGAGTTTGCTGTACTGCTTTATATTTAAGTTCTGATACTCTTTGAAAGAAGAATTAAGAAGATAATTGATTGGCATAATAGAACAAATGTTTCTAATTGACTGCCAACCATCACATTCATTTGGAAGTCTACTTACCGGTTTAACATCAATGATTGATCAGGTCACATTTTGCATTAGTCTAATTCTGGGCTTTCAATTGACTGGAAAAAAAGCCCAGTTTTTCTTATTTGCTTCCACTTCAAAAATGGATCATGTGAGCCAGGAGAAAGAAGGAACATCATGTACATAGCTTGGCAAGCTAAACAGTTTTAATGGGCAAATCTTCATCTATCTATTCTATATATATAATAAAGCGGTCGATCTGTCTGTCTGTCTGTCCTCGGGTGTGCGTCTGTCCGGCTATGCGCTCGAAAGTTATACGGCGTACCTACGCGCGCGTTACCTCCGAAGAAAGCTTACGCTTCCGGGACGCTGGTAAGCGTATTTACTTTTCGGTCGGACGAAAATTGTTCGCGCCTTATGCAAAAAACCTTCAAAATTAAACTCATTATCTGCTAGCATTGATTGACTGACGTCAAGGTTCGACCAATCCTGTGCCGTCACGATTGACCAATCCTACAGTACGGTCCCCTGATGGTTGGCCAATCGGTGTGTGTGTGTGTGGGCGGGACTAATCGTTTTCATCTCGGGGATCTGGCAGCCATTGTTTCAGTACTTGCAGCTTCCAGCTAAAACTACTTTGAAAGTTAGTGGCCTAGAAATTCAGTTTGGGCCCGCCAGCTGGTTTGCGCCCAAAAGTTAGTGCTGGGCGGGGAGCCATTTGCGACCGTCAGAAATTCAGTTTTTGCGCCCCAAGTCGGAACCGGGCGCTATTCCAGGGTGTGGCCGCCCCCGCTTGGGGCGCCGAAACTGAATTTCAGCGCTGTAGGCGCCGCTGCGCCACCCGATGCAGTGCGGCAGGCTGCGGTACTGCAGACCTCCTCCTTCTCTTAAGGTGGAGGTGCCTGCAACGGGGAGATCGCCGCTGGATTGTGCCGGCAAATGAGCCCGGCACCACGGAAAAGTGCCGGGCTCGCGGAAAGCAGCCGGCAATGCCGCGGGGGGGGGTGGTGGAGGAGGCCGGGGAAGGAGGTGCGGGCAGGCGGCCGCCGAAAAAGTGGCCGGCCGCACCTCCACCTTTATGCGCCCCACTAAGGCTGCAGTAAGGCCCTGGTCTCCGGATGTAAGTAGCGGCCGCCACGGAGGAGGCGGCGGCAACTGAATATGGGATTCGGGCCGGCATCGGGGCGGAACCGGGGCACTGCGCACACTGATGACGTCATCGGTGCCGGCCAGCGCCGGCTACCGCCGCCATTACCGCAGCGCTGAATATCAGCGCGAACTCCTCTATTGGCGCAAAAGCCCTCTTTGGACGAAAACTGGGCGCAAAGCCAACCGAATTTCTAGGCCAGTATCTCTTTTAAAAATAACATAAGATTTACCAAAAATGTTTTATAAGTACTTTCACTTTCATCTTTCAAGGTATTAAGTGTGTGTGTGTGGGCGGGACTAAACGTTTTCATCTCGGGGATCTGCCAGCCATTCTTTCACTGCTTGCAGCTTAAACTACTCTCCTTATCCAGCTTTGAAAAAGTTAGTTTCTCTTTTAAAAATAACATAAGATTTACCAAAAACGTTTTATAAGTACTTTCACTTTCATCTTTCAAGGTATTAAAAGGTAGAAATGTTGCCCGCCAGCACATTCACAAAGGGACACAGACAGGGCCCTAAAGCCTGGGACTCGATTTAAACCGCCCGCCCCAAAACAGCCCTGGCAACGCCGGGCTCCCCCCAGCTAGTTTAATATAAAATTGACTTGCCAAAATGGAGATTATCTACTTCAGTGGTTGCTCCAGCATTTCATTAAATGGTGTTTGTGGTAGTTCTATTGATCCTTATGATCGATCATGTGTAGAAATTAATTGGTTTCTAATACAGTTCAATATAGTTCCAATGTGTTGGATAAGCCTTGTCTCAAAAATTCTAGCCACAGACTGCTCTTTCTTCCTCAGTATGTGGGATTGCCAGTTACTTGGACACTTGTGCTTCAAGCTGTCAAAGGAAACATCTAAACAGTGTAAATCACCTCCACAATATGAGAAACTACTCGCATAACATTGTAAACTGTAGTTCTTCTAGGTATAGTGTTTTCATAGCGTTCAACTGGATTCAAATCCACACATTTGAAAATACTCAATGAGCAGGAATTTGTTAAGCCGGATAATTAGCAAGTAATGGCCACGGTCGTGCTCTGATGTCCCTGCTTGAACTTGAAATGTGGCCCACTCTTCCTTGTCTCCCCAAAAAAAATTCAAGTGTGGCTTTTGCACACATGTGGCACAGAAAAAAAAGGCATGTTTGCAATATCTTCTGTTTGTTACAAGATACAGTTTGATAGATTTCAACACAAATATTTGAACAGAATTTTTTGAATAATATGTAAAAAGATTAAAAATTAATTTAAAGTATACTTATGGATTGCAACAATCTGTTGACCCAATCATGTATTGTATCAAAGTGCATAAGAAATATCATAACCGATAATGTAAAGTCCCCATTCGTATTTGAAAAATGTACTGGGGCAACACAGAATAGGAGTTTCAAGAGGTATGCTTTTATTTTTCTCTTGGAAGCATGGTTCACACAGAGTTACCAATATTTTAACTTATCATTGCCTTTGGTTTGCTTATACAGTACTGGAACCACAAAAACTGCCTTAGGCCCACGAGTGCTTCCAAAACTACCTCAAAAAGGTATGGTTTAAAGTGTAAACAAAATGCTGGGGATATTCAGCAGGTCAGGCAGCATGTGTGGAGAGAGAAACAAAGTTAACGTTTCAGGCCATTGACTTCGGTTCTAACGAAAAGTCATCGACCTGAAAGATTAACTTTTGTTTCTCTCTCCACAAATGCTGCCTGACCTGCTGAGTATTTCCAGCATTTTCTGCTTTTATTTCAGATTTCCAGCATCTGCAGTATTTTGCTTTTGTATCAAGGTTAAAAGTAAGTTAGTTGAATTTAGCATCCAAATGTTTAATCCTATAAATTAGCACTATATTGTAACATTTTTCATAATTGCCTCTTACATTGGAGCCTTTTTTCAATAATGTGCATTATTTGGTATTCTTTCTGTCTGTGAGATAGCTATGAAATGCTTATGGAATCTAGTTAACTAAAAGTTTTGCATCTGGTGTGTGTTCAATGAGTGTAAAGCTTGCCAAATGGCTCAAATTTCACATTCATGAAAGCACATAAATACTCTCAAAGACAAAGACATCATTATCTCAAAAAAATTCCCATTCAAAACAAAAACGAACCAATCACATCCCTGCAAAATTCTAAATCCTTTGAGCACCAGCCTGGTTCCCCACCCACCCATATTATGGCACTGAAAATAAAATTTACTTTTTAAAAAAAAAACAAATCCATAGACTTACATATACCATCTTCTAAAATTTCCAGCAAATGTTGCTTGCATAAGCCTTCTCTAGGGGGCCTTGGCATTGCTTTCTGGCTGGTTCCTTGGGCCAGATATCTATAAAGTGTCCAGGACTACAATTCCGAGGGACTACCTTGTGGCTCACCAAACACTACAGCACATGCACAGGATCTTCGTAGATCCCCATGCTGCCTAGAGCCCTATGTCTTAGCCTCACTACTTCCTTCCAGCCCCGTCGCAACCAAAATGCTGCAGATACTCACAAGTGCAGTCAGCTGTCCTCTGCACCACCTAGCCCAGCCTCTCTTTCCTCCCCTGGGGTCTGTCATACTTTGCCCTGTCCCCTCTAATATCTGGCAGATCCCAGACCCCTGCACTCTAAGTGATGGCATCCCCGTCTCCCTCACTATTGTTGCCCAATTCTCTGCTAGGTCACAAAATTGAGCATCTCTTAGCAGAGCATCCCATCTCAAGAACAGTGAAAATCTGTAAGAGAATGAAGTTTGCTTTCTGTCAGGTGATATGGAGTAACATTACTGGTAGCTTTAGAAAGGTCCACGTCTATCAGTTGAAGGAGAACTAGAAAAACCAAGGGAAATATATATGTGTTAAATACAAGTTTTATATTTTGATTAGAACTGATTTACATTTCAAAGTAATAGTTTAATATTGTTTGCCTCTTATTAAATTTCATATGTTTGTGGAATGATTTCCATAAGCTCTATATTTGATACTCTTTGCTAAAGGGTGGAGGATTTTTTTAAGTGATGCTTAGTTTTGTAACTACAGTGAACACCTTAACAAAAGAACACTAATCTTTGTACCCATCTTTACTGCTAGTGTCCCTGAGAAAGATCGATAGTATCCATCATAGTTCAGTGGATAAATCCAGTCCAGAGACCTTTCAGAAGTTGCTGCATCCTGGAGACGTGCCCCAGAAGCCATATTCAGGAGATTTGCCCCAGAAGCCGCATCCAGGAGACGTACCCCAGAAGCCGCATCCGGGAGACTTGCCCCAGAAACTGCATCCAGGAGACGTGCCCCAGAAGCCGCATCCGGGAGACTTGCCCCAGAAACCGCATCCGGGAGACTTGCCCCAGAAACCGCATCCGGGAGACTTGCCCCAGAAACCGCATCCGGGAGACTTGCCCCAGAAACCGCATCCGGGAGACTTGCCCCAGAAACCGCATCCGGGAGACTTGCCCCAGAAGCCGCATCCTGGAGACTTGCCCCAGAAGCCGCATCCTGGAGACTTGCCCCAGAAGCCGCATCCTGGAGACTTGCCCCAGAGACCGCATCCTGGAGACTTGCCCCAAAAACCCAAAGATCTCCCACCGAAGCCACAGCCAGGAGAAATGCCTCAAAAACCCCAGGTAGGAGAAGTCATCCAAAAGCCCCAGCCTGGGGAGGTCTCTCAAAAGCCACAGGCTCAAGAGATTCCTCCAAAACCACAGACAGGAGACACACCACAGAGACAACCATCCGAGGATGCAAATGGTACATCTCCCAGTCTACCTGAGACCCCTGTGCCCCTACCTAGGAAGATAAATACAGTGAGTGTATTTTTTTTTCATGTTGAATTTAATTTGTAGTGATGCATTTAGGAAGTGAAACAGGTAAAGGTAACTAAATGGGGCAAGCAAACGTTAATTATTTATGGCTTATTATGAAGAAAATACATAGTTCTTCCTTATACAAGAACTTCACAGCATGCAGCCTTCTTAATTAGAGACTTTGCTCCACTCTGCTGTATATAAAGCCTCACTTTTTCTCCTGCCACTGTCAGCAGTCCACTATTGTCTCCCAACAACAGAAAAAAAATTAAAAATAACAACAGGAAACACTGGAAAAACTCAGCAGGCCAGGCAGCATCCGTGGAGAGAGAAACAGAGTTAACGTTTCAGGTCGAAGACCTTTCGTCAGAACTGGAAAAAAGCAGGAAATGGAAAAAAAGTTTAGGGAAAAGGGGAAGGGGATGAAAGAACAAAAGGGAAGGTCAGTGATAGGCTAGAAAGCAGGAGAGATTAAGAAACATTGAGAGACATAAAGAGATATTCAAGGCAAGGGGAGGTGGTAATGGGACAGGTTAAGGAATAAAGGACGGCTCTAGATGAAGTGTGAATTGCGCTGGCAGAATGAAGGACAGCTCCCTCCGCGACACCCTAGTCCACTCCTCTACCACCCCCAGCACCCCTTCTCCTTCGCCCGGCACCTTCCCGTGCAAGCGCAGGAGATGCAACACATGCCGTTATACCTCCCCCCTTCCCACTGTCCAGGGCCCCAAACACCCCGTTCAGGTGAAACAGTGATTTACTTGTACTTCTCGCAATCTAGTATACTGTATTCGCTGCTCACGATGTGGTCTCCTCTACATTGGGGAGACCAAACGCAGATTGGGTGACCGCTTTGCGGAACACCTCCGTTCAGTCCATAAGGGGGACCCCGAGCTCCTGGTGGCCTGTCACTTTAATGCACCACTCCATTCCCACTCAGACCTCACCGTCCTCGGCCTCTTGCATTGTTCCACGGAAGCTCAGCGTAAACTCGAGGAATAGCACCTCATCTTTCGATTGGGCACTCTACAGCCCTCTGGACTCAACATAGAGTTCAACAATTTCAGATCATAACCTCGGCCCCTATCACATATATATATTTTCTTTTTTGTTTATCCACACTTTTTGTTTGGCCTTTTTTTCTTCTCCCCCACATGGCGGCTGTCCTTCATTCTGCCAGCGCAATTCACACTTCATCTAGAGCCATCCTTTGTTCCTTAACCTGTCCCATTACCACCTCCTCTTGCTTTGAATATCTCTATGGCTCTCAATGTTTCTTAATCTCTCCTGCTTTCTATCCTATCACTGACCTTCCCTTTTGTTCTTTCATCCCCTCCCCCTTTTCCCAGACCCTAAACTTGCTTTCCATTTCCTGCTTTTTCCCAGTTCTGACGACGAAAGGTCTTCGACCTGAAACGTTAACTCCGTTTCTCTCTCCACGAATGCTGCCTGGCCTGCTGAGTTTTTCCAGCGTTTTCTGTTGTTATTTCGGATTTCCAGCATCCGCAGTATTTTGCTAATGTAGAAAAAAAAATTAAGCTTCTTCAGCTTGACAAAATGTTCAAGTCCACTAAATGTTTGGGTAATTTAGTTTCACTAAGCCTTTGCCGGTTTTGATTTATCAGTTCCTGTGTCTCAGTATCAGCCCACCAAAAACTATTTTGATCGGTTCCAGTTGAAGACAAGTTGGTCTGTGTCAATTCTCAGTGTTATAATCTATAACCAATGTGAGTCCTTCTCAATGATAGACATACAAAATACATATCCCATTTCTAAATGTCAAAACTGGTCCAGACACAAAGGTCCTGCAGACAGATTTTAGGGAGCTAGGAAAGAGATTAAAAAGCAGGACTTCAAAGGTAGTAATCTCCGGATTACTCCCGATGCCACGCACGAGTGAGTATAGAATTAGGAGGATAGAGCAGATGAATGCGTGGCTGGAGAGATGGTGCAGGAGGGAGGGGCTTCAGATTCCTGGAGCATTGGGACCGGTTCTGGGGGAGGTAGGACCTGTACAGGTCGGACAGGTTGCACCTCAATAGGACCGGAACCAATATCCTCACGAGGGGGTTTACTAGTGCTGTTGAGGAGGATTTAGGCTAATTTGGCAGGGGGATGGGCACCAGGATGTAACATTAAAAAGGGGAAATAAAGTGCTCAAAGGATTGAGAGAGGCAGAGAGCACGAAAGTAAGAAATGGTAAGGTATTCGGTGGGGTCAAACTAAGAGAATACAGGATGGTCTAAGATGGGTTTACAGTGTATGTATGTGAACGCACGAAGCGCAGTAAAACAAGGTAAGTGAAGTGCAGGCACAAATAGCCACATGGGAATATGATGTTCTGGCAATAACTGAGACCTGGCTCAAAAAAGGGCAGGATTGAGTATTAAATATTCCTGGTTATAAGATGTTCAGGAAAGATGGGGAAGGAAAGATAGGAGGTGGTGTGGCAGTATTGGTTAAGGAGAATGTTACAGTGCTGGAGAGGGAGGATGTCCTGGAGGGGTCAAGGACAGAATCTATATGGTTAAGAGTTAAGAAATAATAGAGGTGCCATTACACTACTAGGTGTACTCTACAGACCACCAAATAGTGGGAAAGATATGGAGGCGCAGATTTGCAGATAAATTACAGAGAGGTGCAAGAACTATAGAGTAGTAATAATGGGGGACTTCAACTATCCTACTATAGACTGGAATCATAATAGTGTTAAGGGCAGAGAAGGGGAAGAATGTCTGAAGTGTGTTCAGGAGAACTTTCTTGATCAGTATGTTTCCGGCCCAACAAGGGAGGAGGCATTGCTGGATCTGGTTCTGGGGAATGAGGTAGGTCAAGTGGAGCAAGTGTCAGTAGGTCAACATTTAGGGAACAGTGATCATAATATCATAAGGTTTAGATTAGCTATGGAAAAGGCCAGGGAGCAATCTAGAGTAAAAATGTTTAACTGGGGGAAAGCCAATTTCAGTGGGATGAGAACAGATCTGGCCTGGGTAAACTAGAATCAAAGATTGGCAAGCAAATCTGTAATGGAACAATGGGCTGCCTTTAAAGAGGAAATAGTTCAGGTACAGTTGAGGTACATTCCCACTCTGGGGAAAGGCAGGGCAACTAAAGTCAAGGCTCCCTGGATGACGAAACAGATAGAGAATATGAAGAAGTAGAAAAAGAGCGTATATGACAGATGTCCAGTTGCAAATACATCTGAGAATGAGGCTATATATAGAAAGGTCAGAGGGGAAGTGAAAAAGAAAATAAGAGGGACGAAGAGAGGGTATGAGAATACAATGGCAGCCGACATGAAAGGTAACCCAAAAGTCTTCTGTAGGCATATACAGGAAACTTTGTGCTATCCGGCACCGACAGGACCGAGCTACTGCCGTTTTTTGAAAAGCTCCGGATGCCTGAGCGGGTTATCTACCCAGGCTATTTTTAACAAAGAAAAATTTAAAATTCAAGAAATGTGCAATATACAGTAATTGGGTACTGTACTCACCTACAGAATGTTGTGTTAAATGGATGGTGAAAGATGCTTGATTAAGTACAGTACTGCCAGTTGATGGTAATCCATAACTCTTTATTAACTTAACAGTAAAACAAAACTTATAAACGACTTAACAGTACTGTAAAACAAAACTTATAAACGACTGTGCAGTGCACCAAAACTTACAACGACTACAGTACAGTATAAAGTACTGTACGGTGGTTGACTGTATACTTATTCCAAGACAACTATTTCATCAGGAATATCCATGCCAGCTGGGTCATCAGGATCATGCACTTCAACAGATTCTTCAGGCACTTCCACTGCTCCAACTCTTTTGGAAGGTTTCTTAAACATGTCCCGGATGTCTGCTTGCTTCGTGGACGCGTGCCTTTTTTGTAGAAAGTTGGAATGCAGAACATGGAGTTGCATAAGTTCTTGGGCAGAATAGCAAGAATGGCTTTCAGCAAATATAAGTAATCCTTCAAAATATTCTGCAGCTTTAGCCCAAGAAACCTTTCTCACTTCATAAATCTCATCCTCGTCAGTTTCCATCACACTTTCCTTTTTTTTCTTTGGATTCAAAACATTATCCATTACTTCATCATCACTTAGCGAATGCACAACAGCAACTTCTCTATCTGCATCAACCCACTGCTGAACATCACATTCATTGAGGTAGCGCAGAGGGTTTGCTGGGCCTACATTTTTCAGCATGCCAGCCATTTCCATTACTGCAGTCTTCCGCGGACGAACATTGAACCCATGAAATTCCTCCTCTGCAGAAGAACCTTCAGCAAACATTACAGAAGGCAACAATTTGCACCAGGCTTGTCTCAAAGTGTGACCTTTCACCAATTTCCAGGAACATGCAACATTAAAGATGGCATCTTTAAGATTGTATGCCTTCTGAAATGCTTGTATACCTGTACTGTCATCTTGGTTTATCAGTCTACGTAGGAAGTCTTTCTTGTAATGACACTTCAGATTTTGGATAATGCCCTGGTCCATGGGTTGTATGAGAGAAGTTACATTTGGTGGCAAATAAATGGTGAAAATATTTCCCGAAACCAACTTTGATTCATGCGGATGGGCTCTACAATTATCAAGCAATAAAATGCATTTGCTATCTTCAGGTTTCCCTACTCTATGGAAATGTCCCCTCACAGATGGAACAAATGTATGATGGAACCAATTTGAAAAGATTTCCTTATCCATCCAAGCATTTGTTTGAGCTTTGTACTCAGCAGGTAAGTGCTTCACATTCTTAAATGCACGGGGATTTTTATACTTCCCAATGACGAGAAGTTTAACCCGGTGTGATCCTGCAGCGTTCGCACATGTTAGCACAGTTACACGATCCTTATTTTTCTTGTAACCTGCAGCATTAGCCTCACTTGCCCCAGCAAGTGTTGATTCTGGCAAACACCTCCAAAATAAGCCAGTTTCATCGGCATTATATATCTGTGCTGGCAACAAATTATGTTGCTTCACAATCCGATTGAAATATTCGCAGTATTCTTCTGCGGCGTCGTGATCAGCTGATTTCTTCTCCCCAGAAACATCGAGTCGTCGTATCCCATGCCGTGTCTTGAAGCACGATAGCCATCCATCAGAGAAAGCACACTTCTCAGTGAGCTCCATCTTTGCATAGAAATCCTTCCCTTTCTCGATTAGCATGGGTCCGGAAATCGGAACACCCTCTGAACGCTTCAGACAAAACCACTCATAAAGCACGGTATCCAGCTCTTCAAGCTTAGGCTTATGAAGCGTGTGCCGTTTCTCTACACTGTTAGGTGTCTCCGAGCTTGCATAAAACTTGAGCAGCTTATCCTTCTGCGCTTTGATGTCGTACATTGTTGACGAACCGATTTTGAATTCATTCATAATTGCGCACGCTTCACTCCCAATTCCAGTTGTTTACATATATCGATTTTCTGCTTTAAAGTTAACACCACTCTCTTCCTTTTGGTTGGATGATCTTTTGGGATTTCCATAATTCAACCCAATGAGTTGTAACAACGTTGGAGAAACACAGTACTGGAACCCTGAAAAATGACTGATCAGAAGAGGCTATCCGGCAGCATGGGAGAGTGAGACTCCACATGCAGGGTTTCTGAGGTGTTCCGACTTCCGATAGCACCAAGAGGCCGAGTAGTGGCAGTTTGGAGAACTACCCCCACTGACAAACTCGGCAACTGTTGGAGACTCGGACTCGTAACCGGTTACTGAGGTGCGGTTTTCGGAGTGCGGTTTTGCCGGTAGCTCGAGAATGCCGGATTCCTGACCTCCGGATAGCACAAAGTTTCCTGTAAGTAGTAAAAGGGTAGTAAGAGGAGGGGTGGGGCCGATTAGGGACCAAAAAGGAGACCTATGCATGGAGGCAGAGGGTATGGCTGAGGTACTAAATGAGTACTTTGCATCTGTCTTCACCAAGGAAGAGGATGCTGCCATAGACATAGTGAAGGAGGAGATAGTGGAGACACTTGATAAGATAAAAATTGATAGAGGTATTAGAAAGGCTGGCTGTACTTAAAGTAGATAAATCACCAGGAGTGGATGGGATGATTCCTAGGATGCTGAGGGAATTGAGGACAGTAATCGCGGAGATACTGGCCATAATATTCCAATCCTCCACAGATATGGGGGTGGTGCCAGAGGACTGAAGAATTCCAAATGTTACACCATTGTTCAAAAAAGGGTGTAAAGATAAACCCAGCAACTACAAGCCAGTCTATTTAACCTCAGCAGTGGTGAAGCTTTTAGAAACAGTAAACAGGGACAAAATTAACAGTCATTTGATAAGGTATGGATTAATTAAGGAAAGCCAGCACAAATTTGTTAAAGGCAAATCGTGTTTAACCAACTTGATCGAGTTTTTTGATGAGGTAACAGAGAGGGTTAATGAGGGTAATGCAGTTGATGTAGTGTACATGGATTTCCAGAATGCGTTCAACAAAGTGCCACATAATAGGCTTTCCAGCAAAGTAGAAAGCCCATGGAATAAAAGGGACAGTGGCAGCATGGATACAAAATTGGCTAAGTGACAGAAAACAGAGTAGTGGTGAACGGTTGTTTTTCGGACTGGAGGAAGGTATACAGTGGTGTTCCCCAGGGGTCGGTTCTAGGACCACTGCTTTTCTTGATATATATTAATGACTTGGATGTGGGTGTACAGGGCACAATTTTAAAATTTGCAGATGACACAAAACTTGGAAGTATAGTGAACAGTGAGGAGGATAGTGATAGACTTCAAGAAGACATAGACAGGCTGGTGGAATGGGCGGACACGTGGCAGATGAAATTTAACGCAGAAAAGTGTGAAGTGATACATTTTGGTAGAAAGAATGAGGAGAGGACATATAAACTAAATGGTACAATCCTAAAGGAGGTACATGAAAGGAGAGACCTTGGGGGTATGTGTGCACAAATCGTTGAAGGTGACAGGGCAGGTTGAGAAAGCAGTTTTTTAAAAAAAAAGCTTACGGGATCTTGGGCTTCATGGATAGAGGTATAGAGTACAAAAGTGTGGAAATTATGACGAACCTGTATTGAACACTGATTCGGCCCCAACTGGAGTACTGTGTCCAATTCTGGTCGCCGCACTTTAGGAAGGATGTGAAGGCCTTAGAGAAGGTGCAGAAAAGATTTACAAGAATGATTCCAGGAATAAGGGACTTCAATTACGTTGATAGACTGGAAAAACTGGGTGGTTCTCCTTGGAGCAGAGACGATTGAGAGATTTGATAGAGGTGTTCAAATCATGAGGGGTCTGGACAGAGTAGATAGAGAGAAACTGTTCCCATTGGCAGAAGGGTCGAGAACCAGTGGACACAGATTTAAGGTGATTGGCAAAAGAACCAAAGGCGACGTAAGAAATAACTTTTTTATGCAGCGGGTGGTTATGATCTGGAATGCACTTCCTGAAAGGATGGTGGAGGCAGACTCAATCTTATCATTCACGAGGTAAATTGGATAAGTACCTGAGGGAAAAAAATTGCAGGGCTACGGGGAGTGGGACTAGCTGAGAGTCAGCACAGGCTCGACGGGCCGAATGGCCACCTTCCATGCTGTAACCATTCTATGATCAATTTATTCACTGGATTCAATTTATTCCTGGCTGTCCTTCAGTCTCAGCAACTAGTCTGGTGCCAGAAGTTTGACCAAAGTATCTAATTCCCTACCTGGTGCTCAGGCAATTTTATTGCCCTCATTGGCTTAATGTTTGGCACTACCTAAAGCATTGTGTGGACTCGCCTCCAACTCTGATCTAAAGAAAGAAAAGAAAGACTTGCATTTATATAGCACCTTTCACGACCACTGGACATGCCAAAACGTTTTACAGCCAATAAAGCACTTTTTGAAGTGTAGTCACTGTTGTAATGTAGGAAACGCGGCAGCCAATTTGCGCAGCAAGTGATAATGACCAGAAAATCTGTTTGTGATGTTGATTGAGGGATAAATATTGGCCAGGACACTGGGGATAACTCTCCTGCTCTTTTTTGAAACAGTGCCATGGGATCTTTCACGTCCACCTGAGAGAGCAGACGGGGCCTCGGTTTAACGTCTCATCCGAAAGACGGCACCTCCGACATTGCAGCACTCCCTCAGTACTGCACTGGAGTGTCAGCCTAGCTTTATGTGCTCAAGTCTCTGGAGTGGGACTTGAACTCACAACCTTCTGACTCAGAGGCGAGGGTGCTACCAACTAAGCCACTGGCTAACTAAGGTCTAGGTCAATAATATTGAGACCTAGCAGAAGAAAACCCTCAAATCACCACTCACACCTTCTTTACAACAGGAAATCATTTTCACACTCTTGAGAATATCCTCAGCTATTGAAAGTTTACCTCAGTACATGACGGGTTTTGTGACAATGGTTGCTGTAGCACTTTAATTATTATATATATTGACCTTTAAGGCAGCAGTCCCAGCTCTGGCATTGGTTTTGCCACAAGCAGAAGCCACAGCAGTTTTAGCATCACTCCAAGGCATTTGAGATTTTTGTATCACCCAAGTCTTCTGCGATCAGTGGTATTTTGCTGATCTCCAGGTTTATTCACCAAACTTATCAGAAAGAAGAGGAGGAATAAATGGAGGGGAGGGATTTGCCCTTCAAGGGCTTCCTCTGGCAAAGAGCTCGGGCTCCACAAATCCTTTTCTGCTAACAGAGTTCCTTGGTTGCTGACCAAGTATATTTTTCTTTCAATACTGCACTTGAATGTTGTGAGTACGCGGTCTTGCAGATTTTCATTTGATTCCATGTGAAATGTTAAAACATACATTTTGGGACATCTATCATGCCAACAATGACTTTGAAACCAAGTAAAGTTTATAGGGTTTCTTTAGTAATAGAGGGTGACGTCGTTTACTCAACCAATTCACCTGTGCTGTTTGAAGCACTAATGCGTATGGGACATTTCCCCTTCAGACTTCAGTTCCTATGGCTGGAACTTTTCACCCATTCATCATCAACAGAAGAAAATATAGTTTACTATTCACAGAGCAACCTATAGGTGAGGATGGCTTCTTACATTGGGTGACATTTTTACATAAGCAAACTTCCCAGATAGGAGGCTAATACAACCCTTGGGGTCGAAGCACTCCTCTTGGGCCAGACTGTTCAGTCCAGCAAGCATTCCAAGATATCCAGAGGCACCCAGAAAGAAGAAGCCTCCTTTTCCCTGTCTCTTCTGTTATCTAACTGTGTTCCAAGTCACTGCCATGCCCGTATTGGTGAAACTCTTATGGGTTGATAACAATCTTTGGTGTTGTACCTGCCAGAACACATTATAACAGCCATTTTGAAAGTCTGCAGTGAAACAGCCTGCATTTTGTCAAGACCGTGTTCATTACCCATTGGGGTGCAATGTGATAGCTACTCTCTTTATTTACTCCTCTCCCCTCTGTTCCTGAAAACACTGGCTGTTTGCTGGGGTACAGTTTAGTACCACGTCCAAGTGGCCATTATCCATGTGTGAACCTTGACAACAAGTGTTGGTAGGCTACTCGACTGTAGGGGCCAAGACAAATCCTGTGCTCACCCAACTACTACATACCAACACTTGATCCAGGATGCTGGCTAAAGATCAGAGCAGGAACCATGGCTTATTTCCCTTCCCTAACCAACGATGCTGAGGCTGATTTTAGGGATGCTACCGTCACTCTAGCTGAAGCTAACTAACTCAGCACTGACTGGGGATTTGTCCTGCTTACTTCCTGGTCTGTATAGCTCAGCTACTCACTAAATTTCTGAATCATTGGGGAAGCCATATGCAAGTTATTTATTCCTGTATTAAACAAGACAAAAGATCGACAGTGCTGGGGAATGGAACAAAACCAATTTCAAGCATCCAGTGCCAGCATCAAGTGCTTCCAGGTCGCATATAGCGCAGTCTATTTTGCCTCAACCCTTTTTTTTAGCCTCAACTTCAGAAAAGCATTCTATACTATGCCATTTCCATTACCAGAAGAATTCTTTGGCAATTTTTCTCAGTTACATCACACTCACGCAACAAAGCACTCTGCATGTTCACATCACATTGTATGGCAAACAAAGGAAAAAAGTTTGTGAAACACTGGTTAATAAATGCCATACCTAGTTCATGAAATGTGAATTGGGGAATGACTTCCCTCTTTCTACCCAGTAACTTCTGACTTTGAAAGGGACATGTACTTTTTCTGTGTTCGGTTCAATTATATGGACAGGATAAGGATTCATTAAAATTTGCATCAGCTATGCAGCAGGTTGATAGATTAAGTACACCTTATTACCTTATTACCAGCTTCCAGAATATTAACAGGGTTTTATTCTAATATTCTGCCAGTTTTTAATTGGGACTAGGGCACGTAGCACTGAAAACAGGCCAGCGGCCTGTTACACCAGACCTTTGCCCTTTGTTACCTGTGTTAAATTTTCTATTGGCAGTGATGGCATGTGCCAAAAGTGCTCACGCAGTTACATACAGATGTAGTCAAGTGATGGGACTGATGTTCTATGTTAACATCTTCAATCATAACTAACATGCCTGTATACAACAGGATTGGTCAAGGCCATTGAAAAATTTTATTTTTGCAGGGAGTGCAATCAATCTTAGGGTAATTGATTCACTCTGCCCTACCAGCACATCATGCTCAAACGTGGGAGAGGGGTGGGGGGAGCAAAATGCTACGTGCCCTTAGGGTTCCAAAATAGCATCCGCGGTACACACTCACCTCTGACGCGAAGCGCACCAGACACCACCTTGGTAAGGAGGTTAGCGCGTGCGCACCTAATGTCCGCCGGGTGTATACACAGCAGGCAGATCATGACATCAGTAAGCGTGTAACGCTGATTTGATGCCAGCGCTGCCATTTTGGAGTTCTACGCCCCAGCCAATGCCCTACCTTAACCTCACACAGCTGAACATGCGATAAGCAGCATGAAGGACCCCCCACCAGTGCTATTTAAAAAGAGATCATCAACCACTTACAGGTTAGTTGCTGGTTGATTTCTCTGGCTGTTGCTACAATTCTACACGTTTTTGGTGCTTTCAATATTTTCAGTTTCAAAAGTCTACAGGGAGTGGTGTGGCAGGTGCTGAAGGACTTTTTGCTGACTTCAAGGCTTCTGCACAAACCAGTTACTCTCACATAGGTGCACTCGTAGACCTTTCTCTTGGAAGCAAGCATGACTGGGAGAATGAGCAGTGGCCACGCAGAGCAGGACAAGCTGCTAGCAGAGGGGGGAATGAGGGGAGGAGGAGTGGGAGAAGGGCTCTCAGCAGGAGGCCATATCTGCCAAGGGTGTTCAGGGAGCAATTCTCCTACCTGAACCTCAGTGAATACCAAGCTTCACGAAGGAGGTTGTCACTGAAATCTGCCAACTTCAACCACAGAGCAGGGCAAGGACTGTATTGCCAGTGACTGTGAAGGTGACCGTGGCTATGAACTTTTATGCGTCTGGCTCCTTCAAGGCTGATGCTGGAGATATTAGCAACATTTCACAGTTTGCAGTGCATTGTTGCATAAGGGAGGTCTTTGAGGCTCTCCATTCAAAGAGAGATAACTTCATTTCATTCCCTCTTACCAGAGAGAAGCAGGCGAAGCAAGCACGAGGGTTTGCAACGTTTGCAGACTTCCCCATGGTGCAAGGTGCCATTGACTGCACGCATATTGCTCTGCAGGTGCCATATGTCAACTCTGCTATGTACCGTAACTGAAAGGGAGAGAGAGACACGCACACTGGGGGGGAGAGAGAGAGAGACACGCACACTGGGGGGAGAGAGAGAGAGACACGCACACTGGGGGGAGAGAGAACGAGACACGCACACTGGGGGGGAGAGAGAGCGAGACACGCACACTGGGGGGAGAGAGAGCGAGACACGCACACTGGGGGGAGAGAGAGCGAGACACGCACACTGGGGGGAGAGAGAGCGAGACACGCACACTGGGGGGAGAGAGAGCGAGACGCGCACACTGGGGAGAGAGAGAGCGAGACACGCACACTGGGGAGCGCGCGAGCGAGACACGCACACTGGGGAGAGCGCGAGCGAGACACGCACACTGGGGAGAGCGCGAGCGAGACACGCACACTGGGGAGAGCGCGAGCGAGACACGCACACTGGGGAGAGCGCGAGCGAGACACGCACACTGGGGAGAGCGCGAGCGAGACACGCACACTGGGGAGAGCGCGAGCGAGACACGCACACTGGGGAGAGCGCGAGCGAGACACGCACACTGGGGAGAGCGCGAGCGAGACACGCACACTGGGGAGAGCGCGAGCGAGACACGCACACTGGGGAGAGCGCGAGCGAGACACGCACACTGGGGAGAGCGCGAGCGAGACACGCACACTGGGGAGAGCGCGAGCGAGACACGCACACTGGGGAGAGCGCGAGCGAGACACGCACACTGGGGAGAGCGCGAGCGAGACACGCACACTGGGGAGAGCGCGAGCGAGACACGCACACTGGGGAGAGAGAGCGAGACACGCACACTGGGGAGAGCGCGAGCGAGACACGCACACTGGGGAGAGAGAGCGAGACACGCACACTGGGGAGAGAGAGAGCGAGACACGCACACTGGGGAGAGAGCGAGACACGCACACTGGGGAGAGAGAGAGCGAGACACGCACACTGGGGGGAGAGAGAGAGAGACACGCACACTGGGGGGAGAGAGAGCGAGACACGCACACTGGGGAGAGAGAGCGAGACACGCACACTGGGGAGAGAGAGCGAGACACGCACACTGGGGAGAGAGAGAGCGAGACACGCACACTGGGGAGGGAGAGCGAGTCACGCACACTGGGGAGGGAGAGCGAGTCACGCACACTGGGGAGGGAGAGCGAGACACGCACACTGGGGAGAGAGAGAGCGAGACACGCACACTGGGGAGAGAGAGAGAGACACGCACACTGGGGAGAGCGCGAGCGAGACACGCACACTGGGGAGAGCGCGAGCGAGACACGCACACTGGGGAGAGCGCGAGCGAGACACGCACACTGGGGAGAGCGCGAGCGAGACACGCACACTGGGGAGAGCGCGAGCGAGACACGCACACTGGGGAGAGCGCGAGCGAGACACGCACACTGGGGAGAGCGCGAGCGAGACACGCACACTGGGGAGAGCGCGAGCGAGACACTCACACTGGGGAGAGCGCGAGCGAGACACGCACACTGGGGAGAGCGCGAGCGAGACACGCACACTGGGGAGAGCGCGAGCGAGACACGCACACTGGGGAGAGCGCGAGCGAGACACGCACACTGGGGAGAGCGCGAGCGAGACACGCACACTGGGGAGAGCGCGAGCGAGACACGCACACTGGGGAGAGCGCGAGCGAGACACGCACACTGGGGAGAGCGCGAGCGAGACACGCACACTGGGGAGAGCGCGAGCGAGACACGCACACTGGGGAGAGCGCGAGCGAGACACGCACACTGGGGAGAGCGCGAGCGAGACACGCACACTGGGGAGAGCGCGAGCGAGACACGCACACTGGGGAGAGCGCGAGCGAGACGCACACTGGGGAGAGCGCGAGCGAGACACACACTGGGGAGAGCGCGAGCGAGACACGCACACTGGGGAGAGCGCGAGCGAGACACGCACACGGGAGAGCGCGAGCGAGACACGCACACTGGGGAGAGCGCGAGCGAGACACGCACACTGGGGAGAGCGCGAGCGAGACACGCACACTGGGGAGAGCGCGAGCGAGACACGCACACTGGGGAGAGCGCGAGCGAGACACGCACACTGGGGAGAGCGCGAGCGAGACACGCACACTGGGGAGAGCGCGAGCGAGACACGCACACTGGGGAGAGCGCGAGCGAGACACGCACACTGGGGAGAGCGCGAGCGAGACACGCACACTGGGGAGAGCGCGAGCGAGACACGCACACTGGGGAGAGCGCGAGCGAGACACGCACACTGGGGAGAGCGCGAGCGAGACACGCACACTGGGGAGAGCGCGAGCGAGACACGCACACTGGGGAGAGCGCGAGCGAGACACGCACACTGGGGAGAGCGCGAGCGAGACACGCACACTGGGGAGAGCGCGAGCGAGACACGCACACTGGGGAGAGAGAGAGCGAGACACGCACACTGGGGAGAGAGAGAGAGAGAGAGACACGCACACTGGGGAGAGAGAGAGAGAGACACGCACACTGGGGAGAGAGAGAGCGAGACACGCACACTGGGGAGAGAGAGCGAGACACGCACACTGGGGAGAGAGAGCGAGACACGCACACTGGGGAGAGAGAGAGCGAGACACGCACACTGGGGAGAGAGAGAGCGAGACACGCACACTGGGGAGAGAGAGAGCGAGACACGCACACTGGGGAGAGAGAGAGCGAGACACGCACACTGGGGAGAGAGAGAGCGAGACACGCACACTGGGGAGAGAGCGAGACACGCACACTGGGGAGAGAGCGAGACACGCACACTGGGGAGAGAGCGAGACACGCACACTGGGGAGAGAGCGAGACACGCACACTGGGGAGAGAGCGAGACACGCACACTGGGGAGAGAGAGAGCGAGACACGCACACTGGGGAGAGAGAGCGAGACACGCACACTGGGGAGAGCGCGAGCGAGACACGCACACTGGGGAGAGCGCGAGCGAGACACGCACACTGGGGAGAGCGCGAGCGAGACACGCACACTGGGGAGAGCGCGAGCGAGACACGCACACTGGGGAGAGCGCGAGCGAGACACGCACACTGGGGAGAGCGCGAGCGAGACACGCACACTGGGGAGAGCGCGAGCGAGACACGCACACTGGGGAGAGCGCGAGCGAGACACGCACACTGGGGAGAGCGCGAGCGAGACACGCACACTGGGGAGAGCGCGAGCGAGACACGCACACTGGGGAGAGCGCGAGCGAGACACGCACACTGGGGAGAGAGAGAGCGAGACACGCACACTGGGGAGAGAGAGAGAGAGAGAGAGACACGCACACTGGGGAGAGAGAGAGAGAGAGAGACACGCACACTGGGGAGAGAGAGAGAGAGACACGCACACTGGGGAGAGAGAGAGCGAGACACGCACACTGGGGAGAGAGAGCGAGACACGCACACTGGGGAGAGAGAGCGAGACACGCACACTGGGGAGAGAGAGAGCGAGACACGCACACTGGGGAGAGAGAGAGCGAGACACGCACACTGGGGAGAGAGAGAGCGAGACACGCACACTGGGGAGAGAGAGAGCGAGACACGCACACTGGGGAGAGAGAGAGCGAGACACGCACACTGGGGAGAGAGAGAGCGAGACACGCACACTGGGGAGAGAGAGAGCGAGACACGCACACTGGGGAGAGAGAGAGCGAGACACGCACACTGGGGAGAGAGAGAGCGAGACACGCACACTGGGGAGAGAGAGAGCGAGACACGCACACTGGGGAGAGAGAGAGCGAGACACGCACACTGGGGAGAGAGCGAGACACGCACACTGGGGAGAGAGAGAGCGAGACACGCACACTGGGGAGAGAGAGCGAGACACGCACACTGGGGAGAGAGAGAGCGGGACACGCACACTGGGGAGAGAGCGAGCAAGAGCCTGGGACTCGGGTGGGGGGGAAGAGAGCGAGAGTCATAACGACACAGAAGGAGGCCATTCGGCCCATCGAGTCTGTGCCGGCTCTCTGTAGAGCAATCGAGTCAGTCCCATTCCCCCGCTCTATCCCCGTAGCCCTGCAAGTTTATTTCCCTCAAGTGCCTATCCAGTCTCCCCTTGAAAACATTGCGTGTCTCCGCTTCCACCACTTCCGTCGGCAGCGAGTTCCAGGTCCTCGCCACTCACTGCTTAAAGTTTTTCCTCACGTCCCCTCTGTATCTCTTGTCCAAAACGTTAAATCTGTGTCCCCTAGACCCTGTACCATCTGCTAGTGGGAACAGCCTTTCCCTGTCTAGCGTATCCAAACCCGTCATAATCTTGTACACCTCTATCAAATCACCCCTCAACCTCCTTTGCTCTAACGAAAACATCCAGCTTCTCCAACCTGACCTTGTAGCTAAGATCCCCCATCCCCGGAACCATTCTGGTAAATCTCTGCACCCTCTCGAGGGCCTTCACTTCCTTCCTAAAGTGTGGTGACCAGAACTGGATGCAATACTCCAGTTGTGGCCTAACCAGCGCTTTATAAAGGTTCAGCATAACTTCTCTGCTTTTGTACTCAATGCCTCTATTTATGAAACCCAAGATCCCATATGTTTTGTTAATCACTCTCTCAATATGTCCTGCCACCTTCAGGGACCAATGCACATTAACTCCCAGGTCCCTCTGTCCCTGCACACTCTTTAAAACTGTGCCATTATTATGTATATATTGCCTCTCCCTGTTCCTTCTGCCAGAATGCATCACCTCACTTCTCTGTATTAAATTCCATCTGCCCATTCTGCTAGCCTTTCTGTGTCCTGATGCAGTCGATTGGTATCATCCTCACTGTTTGCCACACCCCCAAGTTTGGTGTCATTGGCAAATTTAGAAATTCTACTCTGTATTCCAATATTCCAGGTCATATATATATATATACATCAAAAAAAGCAGTGGTCCCAGCACTGACCCATGTGGAACACCACTGTCTACCATCCTCCAGTCTGAAAAACAGCCATTTACCACAATTTGCTGTTTTCTGTCCTTAAGGCAATTCCTTATCCAAGCTGACACTGACCCACCTATTCCATGAGCCTCAATTTTGTTAACCAGCCTTCTATGTGGTACTTTGTCAAACGCCTTCTGAAAATCCATGTAGACAACATCCATTGCATTCCCTTCATCAATCCTCCCTGTTACTTCATCAAAAAGTTCAATTAGATTAGTCAAACACGATCTGCCTTTTACAATCAGTGTTGGCTCTCAATTAACTTAAACCTCTTTAAGTACCCATTCATTTTTTCCTTGATTATTGTTTCTAAACCTTTACCCACCACTGATGTTAAACTGAGACTGTGGGGGGAGAGAGAGCGAGAGACTGAGACTGGGGGGGGAGAGAGCGAGGGCGGGGGCGGCGAGGGGCGGGGGCAGAGAGACACAGAGGGAGGGGCGGGGGGAGAGAGAGACAGAGGGAGGGGCTGGGGGGGAGAGAGACAGACAGAGAGAGAGAGTGACCACCAGGCAGAGTAGTAGGTGCAGGCAGGTAGTGCAGGGGTCCCCTGTGGCCATCCCCCTCTCAAACAGATGTACTGCTTTGGATATTGGCGAGGGAGATGGCTTATCAGAGGAAGGCGGCAGCAGCAGCCTACCTCCTGGCACCGTGGGTGGTTCTGCTGCACAGGACGGGAGGAAAAAGAGTGGGAGAGCTATAGTGATAGGGGATTCTATTGTAAGGGGGATAGATAGGAGTTTCTGCGGCCACAAACGAGACTCCAGGATGGTATGTTGCCTCCCTCGTGCAAGGGTCAAGGATGTCTCAGAGCAGCTACAGAGCATTTTGGAAGGGGAGGGTGAACAGCCAGTTCTCGTGGTGCATATAGGTACCAAGGATATAGGTAAAAAACGGGATACGGTCCTAAAAGCTGAATATAGGGAGTTAGGAGGTAAATTTAAAAATAGGACCCCAAAGGTAGTAATCTCAGGATTGCTACCAGTGCCACGTGCTAGTCAGAGTAGAAATAGAAGGATATTTCAGATGAATACGTGGCTAGAGGAATGGTGCAAGGGGGAGGGATTCAAATTCCTGGGACATTGGAACCAGTTCTGGGGAGGTGGGACCAGTACAAAACGGACGGTTTGCACCTGGGCAGGACTGGGACCGAGGTCCTAGGGGGGAGTGTTTGCTAGTGCTGTGGGGGAGGGTTTAAACTAAAATGGCAGGGGGTTGGGAACCTGTGCAGGGAGACAGAGGAAAGGAAAACAAGGATAGAAGCAAAAGACAGAAAGGAGAAAAGCAAAACTGGCAGTCAGAGTAATCAAGGGTTTAAATCAAACATGGCCACAGTAAACAATAATTCCAAAAGGTCTAAGAGTGTTAAAAAAACAAGCCTGAAGGCTTTGTGTCTTAATGCGAGGAGCATTCATAATAATGAATTAGCTGCGCAAATAGATGTAAACGGATATGATATGATTGGGATTACGGAAACATAGCTCCAGGGTGACCAGGGCTGGGAACTCAACATCCAGGGGTATTCAATATTCAGGAAAGACGGGCAAAAAGGAAAAGGAGGTGGGGTAGGATTGCTGGTCAAAGAGGAGATTAACACAATTTTAAGGAAGGATATTAGCTCTGATGATGTAGAATCTGTATGGGTAGAGCTGAGAAATACCAAGGGACAAAAAACGTCAGTGGGAGTTGTATACAGACCCTCAAACAGTAATGCGGAGGTTGGGGATGGCATTAAACGAGAAATTAGAGACGCGTGCAATAAGGGCACAGCAGTCATCATGGGTGACTTTAATCTACATATAGATTGGGCTAACCAAATTAGTAACAATACTGTGGAGGAGGAATTCCTGGAGTGTATACAGGATGGTTTCTTGGACCAATATGTCGAGGAACCAACTAGAGATCAGGCCATCTTAGACTGGGTATTATGTAATGAGAAAGGAATAATTAGCAATCTTGTTGTGCGAGGCCCCTTGGGGCGTAGCGATCATAATATGATAGAATTCTTCATTAAGATGAAGAGTGAAGTAGTTGACTCAGAGACTAGGATCCTTAATTTAAATAAAGGAAACTACGATGGTATGAGACGCGAGTTGGGTAGGATTGATTGGGGAATGTCACTCAAAGGGTTGACGGTGGATAGGCAATGGCAAACATTTAAAGATCGCATGGATGAACTACAGAATTTGTTCATCCCTGTTTAGCATAAAAATAAAGCAAAAAAGGTGAATCAACTGTGGCTAACAAGGGAAATTAGGGATAGCATAAGATCCAAGGAGAGGACATATAAATTGGCCAGAAAAAGCAGCAAACCTGAGGATTGGGAGCAGTTTAGGATTCAACAAAGGAGGACAAAGGGATTAATTAAGAGGGGGAAAATAGAGTATGAGAGTAAGCTTTCAGGGAACATAAAAACTGACTGTAAAAGCTTCTATAGATATGTGAAGAGAAAAAGATTGATGAAGTCAAGCGTAGGTCCCTTGCAGTCAGAATCAGGGGAATTTATAATGGGAACAAAGAAATGACAGACCAATTAAATACATACTTTGGTTCTGTCTTCACAAAGGAGGACACAAATAACCTCCCAGAGATGTCGGGGAACATAGGGTCTAATGAGAGGGAGGAACTGAAAAAAAAATCAGTATTTGTAGGGAAATGGTGTTAGGGAAATTGACGGGATTGAAGGCCGATAAATCCCCAGGGCCTGATAATCTACATCCTAGAGTACTTAAGGAAGTGGCCCTAGAAATGGTAGATGCATTGCTGGTCATCTTCCAAAATTCTATAGACTCTGGAACAGTTCCCTTGGATTGGAGGGTAGCTAATGTTACCCCACTATTCAAAAAAGGTGGTAGAGAAAAAACGGGGAATTATAGACCGGTAAGCCTAACGTCGGTAGTGGGGAAAATGCTAGAGTCCATTATAAAAGATGTAATAGCAGAGCACTTGGAAAACAGTGACAGGATCGGACAAAGTCAGCATGGATTTACAAAAGGTAAATTGTGCTTGACTAATCTACTGGAATTTTTTGAGGATGTAACTGGTAAAATAGATAAGGGAGAACCAGTGGATGTGGTGTATTTGGACTTTCAGAAGGCTTTCGAGAAGGTCCCGCATAAGAGATTAGCGTGTAAAGTTAAGGCACATGGGATTGGGGGCAAGGTACTGACTTGGATAGAGAACTGGTTGGCAGACAGGAAGCAAAGAGTTGGAATAAACGGGTCTTTTTCCGAGTGGCAGGCAGTGACTAGTGGAGTACCGCAGGGATCGGTCCTAGGACCCCAGCTATTCACAATATATATTAATGATCTGGACGAGGGAATTAGATGTAATATCTCCAAGTTTGCAGATGACACAAAGCTAGGTGGGCATGTGTGCTGTGAGGAGGATGCCGAGAAACTACAGTATGATTTGGACAGGTTGGGTGATTGGGCAGATGCATGGCAGATGCAGTATAACATGGATAAATGCGAGGTTATCCACTTTGGTGGCAAAAACAGGGAGGCAGATTATTATCTGAATGGCAATAGATTGGGAGAAGGGGAAGTGCAATGAGACCTGGGTGTCCTTGTGCACCATTCGCTGAAAATAAGCATGCAGGTGCAGCAGGCGGTTAAGAAGGCAAATGGTATGTTGGCCTTTGTAGCGAGAGTGTTCAAGTACAGGAACAAGGATGCCTTGCTGCAGTTGTACAGGGCCTTGGTGAGACCACACCTTGAGTATTGTGTGCAGTTTTGGTCGCCTTATCTGAGGAAGGATGTTCTTGCCTTGGAGGGAGTGCAGCGAAGATTCACCAGACTGATACCTGGGATGGCAGGAATGACGTATGAGAAGAGATTGGGTCGATTGGGCTTGTACTGGCTGGAGTTTAGAAGAATGAGAGGGGATCTCATTGAAACTTATAAAATTCTAACAGGACTAGACAGACTAGATGCAGGAAGGATGTTCCCAATGGCCGGGGAGTCCAGAACCAGGGGTCACAGTCTAAGGATAAGGGGTAAGCCATTTAGGACAGAGATGAGGAGAAATTTCTTCACCCAGAGAGTGGTGAACCTGTGGAATTCTCTACCACAGAAGACAGTTGAGGCCAATTCATTAAATATATTCAAGAAGGAGTTAGATATATTTCCTAAGGCTAATGGGATATGGGGAGAAGGCAACGACAGGGTACTGAAATTGGATGATCAGCCATGATCTCATTGAATGGTGGAGCAGGCTCAAGGGGCCGAATGCCTACTCCTGCTCCACCATTCAATGGGGGGAAGAGAGAGAGGGACCGGGGTGGGGGGTGGGGGGAAGAGAGAGAGGGACCGGGGTGGGGGGAGAGAGAGAGAGAGAGAGAGAGAGACCGGGGGTGGGGGGGGGGGGGGGAGAGAGAGAGAGGGACCGGGGGGGGGGGGGGGAAAAAGAGAGGGGGGGGGTTAAAAGAGAGAGGGACCGGGGGGGGGGGGGGGGAAAGAGAGAGAGGGACCGGGGGGGGGGGGAAAGAGAGAGAGGGACCGGGGGGGGGGGGGGGGAAGAGAGAGAGGGACCGGGGGGGGGGGAGCGGAAAGAGAGAAGAGGGACCGGGGGGGGGGAGGGGAAAGAGAGAGGGGGACCGGGGGGGGGGGGAGAGAGAGGGACCGGGGTGGGGGGGGGGGGGGGGGAGAGAGAGAGAGAGGGACCGGGGTGGGGAAAGAGAGAGAGAGACCGGGGTGGGGAAAGAGAGAGAGAGACCGGGGTGGGGAAAGAGAGAGAGAGACCGGGGTGGGGGAAAGAGAGAGAGAGACCGGGGTGGGGAAAGAGAGAGAGAGACCGGGGTGGGGGGAAAGAGAGAGAGAGAGACCGGGAGTCGGGGGGGAAAGAGAGAGAGAGACCGGGAGTCGGGGGGAAAGAGAGAGAGAGACCGGGAGTCGGGGGGAAGAGAGAGAGAGACCGGGAGTCGGGGGGAGAGAGAGAGAGAGACCGGGAGTCGGGGGGAAAGAGAGAGAGAGAGACCGGGAGTCGGGGGGAAAGAGAGAGAGAGACGGGAGTCGAGGGGAGAGAGAGAGAGAGAGGAGAGAGAGTCGGGGGGGAGAGAGAGAGACGGGGGGAAAGAGAGAGAGAGAGACGGGGGAAAGAGAGAGAGAGAGACCGGGAGTCGGGGGGAAAGAGAGAGAGAGACCGGGAGTCGAGGGAGAGAGAGAGAGAGAGAGAGAGTCGGGGGGAGAGAGAGAGACGGGGGGAAAGAGAGAGAGAGAGACGGGGGGAAAGAGAGAGAGAGAGACGGGGGAAAGAGGAGAGAGAGAGAGACGGGGGGGAAAGAGAGAGAGAGAGACGGGGGGAAAGAGAGAGAGAGAGACGGGGGGGAAAGAGAGAGAGAGACGGGGGGAAGAGAGAGAGAGAGAGACGGGGGGAAAGAGAGAGAGAGAGACGGGGGGGAAGAGAGAGAGAGAGACCGGGGTGGGGAAGAGAGAGACCGGGGTGGGAAAGAGAGAGAGAGAACCGGGGTGGGGGGAAAGAGAGAGAGAGACCGGGGTGGGGAAAGAGAGAGAGAGACGGGGTGGGAAGAGAGAGAGAGACCGGGGTGGGGAAAGAGAGAGAGAGAGACCGGGTGGGGAAAGAGAGAGAGAGACCGGGAGTCGGGGGGGAGAGAGAGAGAGTCGGGGGGGAGAGAGAGAGAGTCGGAGAGAGAGAGAGACGGGGGGAGAGAGAGAGAGACGGGGGGAAAGAGAGAGAGAGAGACGGGGGAAAGAGAGAGAGAGAGAGACGGGGGAAAGAGAGAGAGAGAGACGGGGGGGAAAGAGAGAGAGAGAGACGGGGGAGAGAGAGAGACGGGTGGGAAAGAGAGAGAGAGAGACGGGGGGGAAAGAGAGAGAGAGAGACGGGGGGAGAGAGAGAGAGACGGGGGGAGAGAGAGAGAGACGGGGGGAGAGAGAGAGGACCGGGAGTGGGGAGAGAGAGAGAGAGAGAGTGTCGGGGGGAGAGAGAGAGAGAGAGTCGGGGGGAGAGAGAGAGAGAGACGGGGGGAAAGAGAGAGAGAGAGACGGGGGGAAAGAGAGAGAGAGAGACGGGGGGAAAGAGAGAGAGAGAGACGGGGGGAAAGAGAGAGAGAGAGACGGGGGGAAAGAGAGAGAGAGAGACGGGGGGAAAGAGAGAGAGAGAGACGGGGGGAAAGAGAGAGAGAGAGACGGGGGGAAAGAGAGAGAGAGGAGACGGGGGAAAGAGAGAGAGAGACGGGGGGAAAGAGAGAGAGAGAGACGGGGGGGAGAGAGAGA